>NW_028141979.1:12403144-12788144 GCF_025532165.1 Camponotus vicinus
ACGAAATCGAGACCCTAAGAAAGCGCTGATATTTGTAGTTCTCCTGGCCGGTTTTTATGGCCGGACTTTGCGAGGCCGAACGGCGTTTCGAAAACGAAACGGAAATTTCGACAATCTCATCGACGACTCAATTTTACAGATCTTTTTACATTATTCTCTCACTCGCTCTTTTAGTCGACAGCAATATGTTCGAAAAGAGGCTTAATAATTGAGCGAGAGTAATTCTGCGATTTGCGAAGACGGAAAATCTCGCTTATGAACGCGTTCGATTCGATCGATATTCGATAGCCGTCGGACGCCGCGTACTTTCCTTTCGGTGTAACGCCCTTTATTCACACGCAGTTCTCGAATTTCGGCAATATCTTAATTCGTCGTACTCAATTATGCACCGCGACACACTCACACGCACGACCAATATCTCGCAATAAACGCAAAGTACACACGTAATGAGCGCGACAAAGACAGCACGATATTCGCGACGTCACGACACGCAACGATCATACACTCACATACACGCTAATTAATACACGAAAGTCGCACGAAGATTGATTACGGGGATGCCTTTCGCGACTTCGACAACTCTTTTCGACAGCACGGATAGCGAATGCATTCCCCGCGATTTACCACGTGGTCGATATACGAGAGCCGGTCGCTACGCGTTTTACGACACCCCGAATCCCGGAGAGAGACGAACGGTCCCTTATCAACTACGGCTGACGTTACGATCGTCCTTGATGCCTCGGTCGCTTGTCTCCGATCGCCCGAAATGCACGAAAGTCGAAAGCTCGGGGTAACCCGAGCGACAACAAGACACGAAAATGGCGACGACGACAGAGCGACCGGTCCGCGGACGGAATCGCGTACGTGGCTTACAATTAGCGATGGGCAACCTCACCGATACTTTCTCCCGTGGCCAGGGGATGCTCCTCGGCTCGTCCTCTCGCCCTGACTTCGTCTGCGACACTACTTAACGACAACACAGTAATCGACAAAACGACTATACGTTGAGAACGCCCGCACCAGAATATATATATATATATATATATATATATATATATATATATACACACACACATACATACACATATATAGTGTGTGTGTAGAAATTTACATATTTGACTGCGCAACCATAATTACAGTTATATAGACATTTATTACATTTGCCTGCGTAGACACAAATATAGTTAAGCAGAAATATTCGCTACATGTATAATTATATATGTATATAAATTATATATATATAATTATACATGTAGGGAATATTTCTGCGTAACTATATTTGTGTCTACGCAGGCAAATGTAATAAATATCTATGTAACTATAATTATGGTTGCGCAGTCAAATATGTAAATTTCTACACACATACAATATATGTGTGTGTATGTGTGTGTGCGTATATATATGCACACATACATACATATATATATATATATATATATATATATATATATATATATACAGGGTGACCCATTTTAACTTAGGCAGCCAAATAACTCGAAAAATAAGCAAGATAGAGAAAAATGTTTTAGACAAAAGTTGTATGGTTTCGAGGGGGCCATAAGATGGTATCATTGGTTTGACCTTGAAGAGTCATTTGAAGGTCACGTGAAGGTCACTTCAATTTTTTTAAATGGAATACCCTATATATTTTTGTACATTCTTGTAGCTTATTTCGAGAGCTTTCCAAAACACTATAATTAAGTACCTTTCCGTTAAGTACTTTTTGAGTTATGATGCTTGAAATAATTTCTTAATTTTACATAAACCGTAAAATATCTTGTAAAATATTCATTTTTCGATTATCTTACCTTAATACTTTTATGTACAAAATAATGAGAGGAATCAATTGGTGTAAAGAAAACACATAGTTGTTTTTAAGAAAAAATATGGAATTGTTAATTGCAAATTACATATTTTTTCTTCGAAACAACTATGTGTTTTCTTTACACCAATTGATTCCTCTCATTATTTTGTACATAAAACTATTAAGGTAAGGTAATCGAAAAATGAATATTTTACAAGATATTTTACGGTTTATGTAAAATTAAGAAATTATTTCAAGCCTCATAACTCAAAAAGTACTTAACGAAAATGTACTTAATTATAGTGTTTTGGAAAGCTCTCGAGATGAGCTACAAGAATGTACAAAAATATATAGGATGTTCCATTTAAAAAAATTGAAGTGACCTTCACGTGACCTTCAAATGACTCTTCAAGGTCAAACCAATGATACCATCTTATGACCCCCTCGAAACCATACAACTTTTGTCTAAAACATTTTTCTCTCCCGGGCTTGGTTTTCGAGATACTCGATTAGATGGATTAAAATGGGCCACCCTGTATATAATTATAAATTACATAATTATATTTCATAAAATGATAACTGTCTATTCTCTTTATTAAGATTAATATATAATATGTCAAAATATATTATGTCTAAACAGATAATGAAAAAAATTTTAGAATATTTTTACCTTTTGATGAATTTTTCCACTTGATTGTTGTTAAGTGTCACACACACAAGTCTGTGTTTTTATTATATAATAAATGTACTTGGCGTCGTGACGCTACCGCGTCGCTTGATAATAACCTTTAATATGTCACTTCTCTTCCTTGTTCCGCACTATAGTTTTATTTATTTACTTATTTATTTATTATTATTATTTTTATTTTTATCACTTTTATTTATTTATTATTAATCTGTGTTTAATAACCTGACTGCTTAACGTGTCACTTCTCTTCCTTGTTACACTATTCCGCACTATACATTAATAATTTCACACAACATATAACTTGTCTCTTGTTAAAGCCTTTTACATACCGTATAACCGTATACGCACGATGTGAACGCCGCTTGAGGGACAAACTCGCTTTGCTTGTGTGCGTGCGAGCATACGTACGTGAGACTGAAGAAAATCCGGGATAACGTAAAATGTCACAATTTTGATATACGATCATCATTTCTCGGGATTGACTGCACCGATTTTATTCAAACTGGTCGCAATCGAAAGCTTATATTCACATTATATGATAAAAGTGCCGTTAGATTTTTTCTTAAGGTCTTAGTTTCTGTAATATCTTAATCGAAAGTTTATATGATGTGAAATTCCGGATAAGCTACTTGGTAGCGCCGCGTCGAGAGCAGTGACTCTCAATGCTCGGATCCTGTTTTTTATGTACTTGGCGTCACGACGCTACCGCGTCGCTTGATAAATAATAATAATCAATATTTGTGCGAAAAAGGTCAACCAATATATCATGTAACCAGAAATACCGTGCGAAATTAAAATGTATACAGGGCGATCCTGAAAAACGTTATGTCTTTAAAATGACGTATTCCTGACACCATTCTAAGACAATTTTTCCTTTACCAAAATTTGATTTGAAGCGTAGTTTTTGAATTATGAGCAAAAATAGTTAGTAAATCACGCGTCGGGTACAGAAGGCAGGCAGGAGCGGCGCGGCGTGCCGCGAGCGCGGGCGCAGCTGACCGCCCGACGGGTGATTATCACCGCATGAGTCGCTAACTATTTTATCTTATAACATAAAATTATGCTTTAAATAAAATTTTGGTAAAGAAGAAAATGTCTTAGAATTACGTCAGAAATACGTGTTCCTTAAAATAACGTTATTTTAATAATGAAAAGTTGTTCCGGATCGCCGGACGTCCGACGTTGCAATCAGCTGATTGCTACACGCGATGTGTGTATGGCGGAGTGTGTGCGTAAGAGAGAGAGAGAGAGAGAGGGAGGGTAGGAGGGACAGACATTCATACACACGCACGCACTTTTTTTCTCGCTCTCTTTCTCTCTTTTACGCAACACTCATACACTCTCTCATTCAGTCTCTCACTCACACTCTCTCGGTCACTCACTCACTCACTCACCTGCTTACTCACTTGCTCACTCACCTTGTAGCAGCGTAGCGAATCTTCATGCTATGTTTGTTGTTATCTGCTGCACGATTATGATTGCTAGAGATGCGCGACACATCGAAATTTTTTCGATTATTAGTCTCACACTCGATTGACACAATACAGATTACACGATAACGAGTTTACTGTTTATTCACTCACTATTGATTTATCGATACCAAAAATTACTTTCAAAGAAACGCGAATGCAAACAGCACATGACTCGACGCGAAGCGACGGACCGCGGAGACTGCGCGACCACAAGAGTTATGTTGCGTTGATGAGAAACGCGACACGCGACATCTAACAAACGACTTGCGCGTGGCGCGTGATTGACGCGAGATAAGACGAACGATCGGCTAAAACCTTCGCATTGCGAATGCGGTAGAAAACATGAAACGTATAATAACATACTTAAAAAATTAATTATTTATTATAAATAATAACTATTTCTAATTATAATAAATAATTATTATTTTAAAAAGCATGTGTTGTACGTTATTACGTTTTCGAAATTATTGCATTCACGATGCGAAGATTTAAGTCAATCGCAAGAATAATGTAATTTTAATTACATTCGTCTTATCTCGCGTCAATCACGCGCCACGCGCAAGTCGTTTGTTAGATGTCGCGTTTCTGGCAACATAATTCTTGTGGTCGCGCAGTCTCCGCGGTCCGTCGCTTCGCGTCGAGTCATGTGCTGTTTGCATTCGCGTTTCTTTGAAAGTAATTTTTGGTATCGATAAATCAATAGTGAGTGAATAAACAGTAAACTCGTTATCGTGTAATCTGTATTGTGTCAATCGAGTGTGAGACTAATAATCGAAAAAATTTCGATGTGTCGCGCATCTCTAGCAATCATAACCGTGCAGCAGATAACAATACATAGCATGAAGATTCGCTACGCTGCTACAAGGTGAGTGAGCAAGTGAGTAAGCAGGTGAGTGAGTGAGTGAGTGACCGAGAGAGTGTGAGTGAGAGACTGAATAAGAGAGTGTATGAGTGTTGCGTAAAAGAGAGAAAGAGAGCGAGAAAAAAAGTGCGTGCGTGTGTATGAATGTCTGTCCCTCCTACCCTCCCTCTCTCTCTCTTTCTCTCTCTCTCTCTCTCTCTCTCTCTCTCTCTCTTACGCACACACTCCGCCATACACACATCGCGTGTAGCAATCAGCTGATTGCAACGTCGGACGGCCGGCGATCCGGAACAACTTTTCATTATTATAATAACGTTATTTTAAGGAACACGTATTTCTGACGTAATTCTAAGACATTTTCTTCTTTACCAAAATTTTATTTAAAGCATAATTTTATGTTATAAGATAAAATAGTTAGCGACTCATGCGGTGATAATCACCCGTCGGGCGGTCAGCTGCGCCCGCGCTCGCGGCACGCCGCGCCGCTCCTGCCTGCCTTCTGTACCCGACGCGTGATTTACTAACTATTTTTACTCATAATTCAAAAACTACGCTTCAAATCAAATTTTGGTAAAGGAAAAATTGTCTTAGAATGGTGTCAGGAATACGTCATTTTAAAGACATAACGTTTTTCAGGATCGCCCTGTATACGAGCACAAGATTATCGCGAACAGTGCAACATAGACTATACGATAACGAACCGCACTATATGGATTATGTTACAACAGCCACACTCTTGGCTATATTCAACTGTATCCGAGCAGCAAATTGCGATAAACTGCGATAACCATCCTGAGTATAAAAGGACGCTCATAAAATCAGGTCGAATTATTTTAAACGACAATTGTAGACTGACAACTGCAGACATGACAATACAAACAGAAACAATTATATATAGAACGAATATAGAAACATTTTTACCGGAATTCAATATAACAATTTCCCGAAACATTGACGAATCAAATGACGAACGAAAATTCAAAGACGTAATAAATAATCCTCTAGAATTAAAAGAACTAAATAACAAATTAGAAGAAATAAATAAAGATTTAAATAATAGCGAAAATAATTTCTTTAAACAAAAAGAATTCATTTATCCAATGGCTTCCAGTGGAATAACCACTATAATTATTATAACACTAATAATATGGATAATTGTCCAATATAACAAAAAGAAATCCAAACGACCGACTGTCACAATAATAGACGAAACTGACAAACCATACGGAATGCTTAGACCAATATTAAAGAGAAGTAAGAGCACACGATTCTAGAATAAATAAATTTTAACTTAGAGATAAGAAACGATTATAATAAACATTGTAAACGGGAAATATATTGTATTTAAAACAGGGTTAGATATATGTATATTGAGGAGATAGAAAAACTCCGTTTAGAACCTCCGTTTTTCTTTTCCAATGGACGAGGGATGTTATAGTCCGAAAGACTATAACTTTATTTTATTTTATACAATTAAAATGCGATGGAATGTTCGCGAACCGCGTAAAACCGCTACCTCAGCGTATGCGCGAGTTCGCCGGAAACGCGAAAATGCCAACGAAGGGATTCGACTTTGAACCTCCTTCGCTTGCACTTGGACTTGACCGCCACGAAAATCTTCCATGACCATATATGGTCATATCACTAGGCGATCCCCTCCAAAATACCCCTAAAAATGAGGTGTTAAAAATCGTCCACCGCGGGTCCGCAGCGGACAGTCGTTAATTAAAAATCAATCAATAAAGAGTCAAGCGAATCTGGGGTTAACCGCTATTCTGCGCATCAAACGCTGAAGAAGTTTGTTAACACTCGAAATCTAAGAACGAGGCGATTTAAGGAAAGATGACATTGAGGAGAGAAGGGTTAAAAGAAACCAATTAGAATAAAATAAGTGAATATATTTGTAAAAAGGACAATAATTATAATAATAAAAAATTGAAAGTCAAACGGTCCTGAGGCCTTGATTGGTTATCCCGGCAACATCCCACATCTCGTGCCGCACACGGCACAACACTATGCTGCAAATATATAAACTTTTACATAAATAATATAACATAATGCGAGAGTAAATAATCTTCTGCGTAGCCATATAATTATGATTATATGATATTTCTACAATCATTCTTGGCTACGCAACAAATATATAAACTTCTATGATTGCAGAAATACTATATAATCATAATTATGTGGCTACGCAGAAGATTCTCTTTCACATTATGTTATATTATTGTTGTATTATTTATTAATAATAATTATGTTTATTTGCAGCATAGTCATAATAATAAATAATGTAATATAACATAATATGAGAGAATATAATCTTCTGCGTAGCCATATAATTATGATTATGATATTTCTACAATCATTCTTGGCTGTGCAGCAAATATATAAACTTTTATGATTGCAGAAATACTATATAATCATAATTATGTGGCTACGCAAAAGATTCTTTCTTACATTATATTATTGTTGTATTATTTATTATTATGACTATGCTGCAAATAAACATAATTATTATTAATAAATAATACAACAATAAAATATAACATAATTTGAGAAAAAATCTTCTGCGTAGCCACATAATTATGATTATATAGTATTTCTGCAATCATAGAAGTTTATATATTTGTTGCGTAGCCAAGAATGATTGTAGAAATATCATATAATCATAATTATATGGCTACATAGAAGATTATATTCTCTCATATTATGTTATATTATATTATTTGTTATTATGACTATGCTGCAAATAAAAATAATTATTATTAATAAATAATACAACAATAATATAACATAATGTGAGAGAAACCTTTTGCGAAGCCATAAATAATGATATGACTATGATGGTATGATATTTCTGCAATCATTCTTGGCTATGCAACAAATATATATACTTCTATGATTGCAGAAATACTATATAATCATAATTATGTGACTATGTAGAAGATTCTGTCTCGCATTATGTTACATTATTATTTTTATTATTGTAGCTATGCAAATATATAAATTACTATTTAAATAATATACTTATATAAGGATAATTGTATACAATTTATATGTATTATATTTATAAATATCGATAATTTTCTACATAACTATTTATTACACATAAATTTATATATTTGTCTATATAATTATAATTATATAGCTATACAGAAGTTTATATATTTGCTGCATAACTATAATTATTATTATATATTTAAGTCTAAATATTATTATTATGACTTCTCTCTGTCTCTTTCTTTCTCTCTCTCTTTCTTTCGTGATACATTTATTAAAAAGATTACAAAATACTTGGAAGATTGTAGAAATACTTAGAAAAACGCAAGGCATATTAAAGTCGCGTGATAAGTAATGTAATTATTGTTTATTATTATTATATTCTGTGTTACATGTTAGATGATAATAATAATTAAAACTGTACATATGTATAAGATGAAGATATATGAAGACAAAAGAAGAATCAAGAAGCAGCGCATGTTTTATATATATTGGCTGCATGATTGCGCCGCACTCATAATGTGCATACTGGCAGCAATATTGCGCCTTACTATCTGCGAAGAGGAATCGAGTAAAAAAAGGTCATCGACAGACTATAATATCCAAATTATAGTCACAACAAGAATAAAAGAGAAAAGAATTTTAAGAAAAAAGAAGATAATTATTTGTAATAAGAAATAGCATGGTTGCACTACATATACTGGCTACATGATTGCGCCGCACTCATAATGTGCATACTGGCAGCAATATTGCGCCTTACTATCTACGTAGAGGAATCAAGTGAAAAGGCTATCGATAGATAATATATCCAAATTATAATGACAACCTAGAATAAAGGAGAGAAGAAGAATTTTAAGAAAACAGAAGATAATTATCCTTAATTAATTATTCATTATGCTTATGCGTCTATACAAAGGACCCCGCACAAAACATGGGGAAATTCGGTCCCGGCCAAATTTGATAAAACTGTGCCATTTTGTACTTTAAGTCATGCTGATCAAAAGTTGTCACGGGCAACCCGATCCTATGAGCCGTTTTAGAGCTACAGTGGCTCAAAATGCGGAAATGCGGCCACGCCATAACGCTAGTTGTCTTAGATATAGACTTGTTCTGGGTTCTTATTAATACATATGTGCAGTGTGTCATGCACTATCCGTTCTCAGATGCCATTAGTACACAGAATTAGAACCCAATCCATTTACGCACTCTCTCACACACATGGGTTATACGGTCACACACACACACACACACACACGCACGCACGCACACACGCACAAAAGGATCAAACATCCGTCCACGCCGTTGATTTTGGGTAGCGCTGAGAACGGATAGTGCATGACACACTGCACATACGTATTAATAAGAACCCAGAACAAGTCTATATCTAAGACAACTAGCGTTATGGCGTGGCCGCATTTCCGCACTTTGAGCCACTGTAGCTCTAAAACGGCTCATAGGATCGGGTTGCGCCCGTGACAACTTTTGATCAGCATGACTCAAAATACAAAATGGCACAGTTTTATCAAATTTGGCCGGGACCGAATTTCCCCATGTTTTGTGCGGAGTCCTTTAGTTGAATAGGATTTTATTTGGTTTTGAGTGGCAATATGTTTAGCTGCACGCATACACACATATACACAGAGCTTTTAAAATAATGAAATCATTAAAAAACTTTTTTGAAAAAAAATACTCCCGACTGCTACCAACAAAAGTACAACATTTAAATCATTATAAAAAAAGTTTAATAAATAAAAAAAGTAAAAATAAAAAAAGTTTAATGATAAATAATGCAACGCCTTTGTCCGCCTCGGGAATGCCGATCCGGAGGAGGCGACGTGCAATTTTAGCCGATAGAGAAAATAGCTGGTTTACAGAAAAAAACGGTATCTCAAAATATGGTAGCGTACGGTATCTCACAGCTCCCTGAGAAGAAGAGCGGTATTGGGCGCCAGGCGCGGTCTCCCGCGCCACGATATCGTTACGGTAATGAAAGGGATTTCGGTAACCCAGAGCTCAGTATAGGGCAGAGGGGCAGGATTCTTTGTAGGCTAGAGAGAGAGAGCTAAATAACTTCCGGGAGAGAGAAATGATCGACACTCCTTCGAGTATTATTATAAATATATTTAACAATTATAGTATATGGACAAAGTATATAACAAAGACGATATGAGTATAATAGAAAAAGTTAACGGTACGGGAAAAATGGAAAAAATTACATGTAGAAGATACGCAAGTAACGAAATCGATAATATGAATTTTGAAAGAAAAGAAGTCCAGAGTTATACGAAAGATACAAAGGTCGATTATTATCTATATGGGAACGAATACATATAATACGCGCGACTAACAGATAATTCTGAGATCGGAACGATAACGAATATAATTTCACGGACCGCGATGAGTAAAGTCAACAAGTAATTCACGGAAAACTCAAATGTAACGACGGTTATAAGTAACGGTACTTCCACGTCAGCGGGCACAAGTATTATCTCGCAATGTTGTCCGGTATCTTCCCGACCTTTCGCTCTCGGCGAAAACAAATTCGACCCTCACGCAATCTCAAACAACACGAACGGTAACGGACGTAAATTTTAAACAGAGATTTCGTGAATTATCCAATTCTTGCTGAGTGGATTTCGGATATACGGTAACTCTCACTCGCGAAGAACGATCTCACGCAAACCCCGCTATTCTTTACGCAATACGATAGTGTCGGAATCTCGTGACCATACTAATATTCACAATTCGACGCTCCACGCAACGATATAACGAGATACGAAACGAAACGATACGATACGATACGATACGATACGGTACGGCGCTAACGATACGGTATAATGACTGTCGGCGACGAACCCCCTGAGAGGAACAGATCCGCGATACCCGGGGCCCAGCTGGCGTCCGGCAACGAAACGCGAGAAAAGCACGCAGGCTTTCTGCAACAATTCGGTAACGAGATCACCGTCGCCTCGCGACGGTATCAGGAAAAGGTACGACGCCAGCTGTATCCGGGAATAATTCTACGGCTACCTGAGCGACGGCTTACAGTCTATCTCCGGTGTCCGGGTCCTCGCTGCTTTTGCTGTGGTCGTGCTCTCGGTATAGTGACTTGTGATAAAGGCTCCTCGAGGCCCTCGAGTCCCGCGCCGATTTTCCGCGCACCCTGTCGATTTTCGACGAGAAGGGGTCGATATTCTCCGCCCCCTCGAATTTCGTCCTGCTGTACGACGGGTTGCTCTTCTGTAGGGGTCAAGATTCGATGTTGACGGTAGTCTGGTCGACATGGTTTTCTCGGTAGATCGGACGTGTCGGGCTGGCCAGGCCGTATCCTCGTCCGTCTCCAGAGGCACCTCCTCTCCTCAGTCTGCAGCCTGGGAGAGTGTTCGCTGTTTCTTCGTCCGGATTTTCCCGTCGTCGTCTCTCTAAAAGTGGCGGATATTAACACAATTGTTACATATGGATAGCGGCGGAGCGGGATCTCGATATATGACCTTTCTTTGGAGTAAAGGCATCGGTTTGCTACTTTCCTCCTCCTTTCTTCGGTAACTGCCACCTCCGGGAACTTGCTGCACGTTATCTTATTATCTCGCTCAGATCGCCGCGCTCTGCTCGCTTAAAGTCAATCTCAAACACAAAAATCTACACAAAGATATATCACGGGATCGGATAAGGAGTCCCCCTCAGGTGCGAGGAACGACCCTCGGTACGCTTCCCCCCCCGGCGGGGTCACTGTGACGGAGCGCAAAAGGCATCACGTCACAATAATAAATTAAAAAGTAGATATAAAATAGTAAAAAAGAACATAATAAGTAATAAAATAAAAAGTAAAAAAAATTTAATAAAAAACAAATAAAAATCTGAAATAAAAAATAACACAGGCCCACAAAAAAAAAAGTTTTCAGTACTTTTGACCAGACATACTTTTTCTTTCGTATTTTTTAACGCTGAATCCGAATCTGCAATAAAAATATAGCCTTCTCCTGCATATTTTTAATTTTCCTTAGAAAAACCCCATTTTTTACGTTTTTTTCGTGGTTTTTTAAAATTAAAAAAAATGGAAGAAAGATACGATTAATTTGACTTAAGAATTGAATTCTACGGTAAAAAATACATCAAAAACCATGTCTTGAATATTTTTTTAATGAGATTTCAACCCCTCATACGGCGTTGAAAAGGCTAAAGAACCAGAAAAAGCCAACATTCATTCCAAATTTGATTAAAACGCGATTAAAATTTGATTCTACAACTTTGAAAGAGTTTATAGGCATTATAAATACTACTCTGGGGATTTTTGAGGTCGCTGATCATGAATTTGATGTCAGATTTTTTAAAAGACCACTCCCAGGAGACGTTAGTGGATAGCATACGGGATAAATTAATTGGTTTTTGATAGTACCACTATTGAGTACTAATACTTGTTTGAGATATCATAATACGTCTCGAATACAAGTGACAATTGTGATTGGGCTTCTTTCACCCCAACTTGAGCTTCAGATTAAACTAACACTTTATGTTTAAGATGGCAAAGATCTATTCCTATCGGTTATGCTGATAAAAATCGAGCAGAAGAATATTTAAGATTTACTTAAAACTTATTTTTCAAATAAAGAATTGTATTCGGTAAAACATATTTCAGAAAGAGAGAGAGAGAAAGAGAGGGGGGGAGAAAGAGAGAGAGAAAGCGTTGACACCTAGTATCCGTCACCTCGCCACTGAAATTCAGATTTGTTAGCAAGTATTGCATTATCTCAATTACAGTATCATTAAAAGTATGAGACACTTTCTTGAAATTAGCTGAAAATACTATACCGGGGTTTATTAGCGTCGCTGATCATGAATTTCAAATCCAATTCACAATTAACAGTCCAAATAAACCTTGTTTTCATGAACCATGTTATGGAAAACCGCCAAAATAGTATTTGAAACATCGATTTTCAGAAAAACCAATTAATTTATCCCGTATGCTATCCACTAACGTCTCCTGGGAGTGGTCTTTTAAAAAATCTGACATCAAATTCATGATCAGCGACCTCAAAAATCCCCAGAGTAGTATTTATAATGCCTATAAACTCTTTCAAAGTTGTAGAATCAAATTTTAATCGCGTTTTAATCAAATTTGGAATGAATGTTGGCTTTTTCTGGTTCTTTAGCCTTTTCAACGCCGTATGAGGGGTTGAAATCTCATTAAAAAAATATTCAAGACATGGTTTTTGATGTATTTTTTACCGTAGAATTCAATTCTGAAGTCAAATTAATCGTATCTTTCTTCCATTTTTTTTTAATTTTAAAAAACCACGAAAAAAACGTAAAAAATGGGGTTTTTCTAAGGAAAGTTAAAAATATGCAGGAGAAGGCTATATTTTTATTGCAGATTCGGATTCAGCGTCAAAAAATACGAAAGAAAAAGTATGTCTGGTCAAAAGTACTGAAAACTTTTTTTTTTGTGGGCCTGTGTAATTATAGAAAAATGATATATTTTTATTACGATTATATTATTTTGTTGCAGTGAATTATGCAGTAGCCAGACAGAAATTAAAACAAGCCGAAGATGTGTCTGACCTCACTTCGAATACAGAAAAAGAAGAATATCTTAAGAAGTCAAGACAAATTAGAACCGCTAAAATCATGGATGATACATCAAGCAACGATGACTTATCAGATGAATTATCAGACGAATTTTTAAACGAGCTTCCAAAAATGCCTAACATGACTGAGATCAATAAACAAAAAATTGTAGAAAATGCACAAAAAGGTAAGAGCACTAAAAAGCATTAATAGATAAAAAAAGAATAGAATGTTTCAATAACATAATTGTATGAATTTCAGATTTTAATTACAGTCAAAATGTGAATAGAAAATATACAAAGAAAATACAGGATAGAGTCAAGAATAGAACTGCACCTTACAGTCGCTGCATTTCAGAAACAGGGAAAAAAGATGATTCTCGTAAGTACAATTTGTGTCGAAAGATAATTATTAAAGTATAAATACATAACAAAATCGTATTCTTTAATTTCTACTACTTTTATATTTTTATGGAATTTGAATGTAAAGCAAATGAAAATATGTAATATTAAAGAAAGATTAAAAAAGAGCATACTAAAAACATTGAATTATTTTGTTTCAGAATTACAAAAGCATAAAAATATCAAAATCTTTGATAGTGATTTGAATTGTATATGATTGCAACTGGGATTTACAAGGTATATATATGTGTGTATGTTTGTGTGTTTTATATATATACATGTATATATACTACATACATATATATATAAAACGGCGCTGATTTATTTTTAATTCCTCTTTTGTCGAGTAAAAAAAAAGAAAATGGTTCAGGACTTTCCCGATTCATTTTTTATTTAGAAATAACGCTACGTTCGTGAACGCGAATTATGATATTGTGTATATATATATATATATATATATATATATATATATATATATATATATATATAACAAAATAGTAACAAATATTGGATTTTATTTTATCCAATTTTTTATAATCTTGTGTTTATCACCAATGAGATAAATATTGTATATTTAAGTAAATCTATGTAAATAGAACAAATAATATATAATGGTAACATTGTTTTATTTAGGTTCACAATGTACTGAAAATTTACTGAACGTTGAACAAAGGGATGAGGTTAGCGATGATGTTAGCGTTCCAATATCAACAAATAATACGGCCGCATCAAGTGCAAGCAGCAAGAAGTTGAATTATGAACCAAGTTAGTATGCAAGTAGTTTCAATTTTACTTATGATTATGTATTATATAATTTAGAGTCATAATGTTATTTAATCTGAAACAATTTTACGTGATATTTCTTTATTTACATCTCTTTATATTTTTGACTTGTAGAATTTTTTTTAAATTCTATATTCTGTTTATATTCCTAAATATTTTTATAATGGGATTTTTTAGATTCGCAATGTACTGAAAAAAATTTGAACGCTGAACAATGCGATGTTGAGATTGATAGTGGTCCAATGTCAGCAAACAAACGGCAGTACCAAGTCTAAATTTGAGTTATGATCCAAGTTAGTATGCAAGTAGTTTTTATTTTACATACGATTATGCTATATTTTTATGTCATTTATTATAGAACAATTTTGTGTTTTTATAATTATATTTTATAATTATATTTGTACGTTATATTTTTCATCTTTATTTTTTATCTTGTATATTTTTAATCTGTAGAATTTTTAAAAAATTGTATCTTTTGCTTTTTCACATATACATAAATAAACTTTTTTGAATGTTTTATAGAATCGGACAATTTTCAACGATTTGTTGTACGAAAATTGATCGATTTGGAATTAAAAATGAACAGCAATAGTCGAAAGCTTAAAATGATTTGTGAGAACCAAAAGCTCATTTTAGAAAAATTGTCAAACTGTCAAGGTGGTTTTGAAACAAAGGAAAGAGAAGAAATAGACATTTTCCAAGATTTTCCGTTGAAAGAGCAACAAAATTTAGAAGTTATGGAAACAAAATTACAAAATGATATATCTTATCGAAACCAAATGGTAAGTCGAATGTCTATATAAGTATTTACCAACATTTACTGGAATATTTTTATTTAGAATTGCAGATCTTAAGTTTATACCCTTTTTATTTCGAGATCTCTCAATCTATATAAAGAGTAGTTGTTTAAAAATAAAACTATATAATTTGGATCATACATATTTCGAAAATAACTATTAATGTTAATTTAAAATAATTTTAGATTAAACAATTGGCACATGCAACGTGTCAAAATATGAAAACCTCATGCTTACGACTAATGAGATTAATCCTGTCAAATGAACTTGCAACCAAATACAGTTGGTACGGAGCGAAAAAGAAGCAAAATTTTTCAAAATTGCACCTATGCAAAATAATTATGAATAAGTAAAATATTTGAAAGCAATCTTCATTTTTTTTACTCATAAAAATGCTATAATTCCTTTACCAATTGAAAGACATGTTTGTAAATATTTATAGTAGTTATTAATTAATAAAACGTCTTTAAAAATATTAATATTTTTCAACTATCTTTTATATATATTAGAAATAAAGTATATATATAATAACATATAGCATATATAATCATCTGTTATTTAATTTAAATTACATCATAGACAGATTTGTTATAATTTATGTAGAAATAATGAAGTAAAGAAAGTATGTTACTTTTCCAGGTGTGATACGAAAGTCATATGCTGACGCAACAGACGAGCAAATATCTGCTCCAATTAAAATATGGTTGGCCCATGCCAAAGAACGAATGGAGAGAGGACATAATACAGGGAGAACTGAGATAACTGAGACTGTGATTGATCAGTGCAATACATAGGATTACAGGATTGTGAAATATACATACATCTATATATACATATTACAAAAGAAGTCTTGGAGCTCGGCCACGAGGGCGAGCTCCAAGACTTCTTTCGCAGGAAAACGACGCTGGAGCTGGACTACACAACACAAGTCCCTCGATAAGATGGCTAGGAGCAGGTAAAGTTGAGGCATGAGGAGCAGAAATGAAAGCGGGAACAATGACCTCTGTTCTTCAGCTACGCATGCTGCCAGCAGCTCGTCAATGAGACCAAATCTCTTAGAAGAAACTACGCCGCCCTGTCCGAGGTCTAAAAAAAGGTGATGTAAATCTTTATAGTCTACTTTATTCCTGGAAATTCTTTTATCATTTTCTTTATTCTTGCAATACTTCTAAAATTTAAAAATAAAACAATAATAATATTTTAATGTATCATTATTTATCTTTGTATTATTTATATTTTGTATTATTTATATATTCTTTTCGGTGAAATTTTTCAAGTGCTACACGAGCTCCACACGATGATGAAGACCTACCAGTCTTATCAGGCTGAGTTCAAGCGGAGACAAAGCAACAACGCAACAAGTTCGAAGTAGCAAGCGCGGACAGCCATGAGACTAGCTCGCACGCAGCAAGAAGTACAAGTTATCGAGAAGGAAGTTAACAAGAGGAAGAGCAAATTCGGAGGGAAAGCTGATGGCGAGAAACGAGTACATCCTATGGCTGGAGGCATCGAATAGATAACGCAAATACACAACGCGGAGACGGGGTTCGAATCGAATTACTTAATAAACTTCAAGTTCTCAAGCTTCGCATCGTGTTTTTTAGAATTGAGATTAATTTACAGTAAATTGAAATATAATTTCATTTATAATATTGTTTTAATAAAACAAATTCTTAATTATAAATATTAAAATTTTTATTATATTATTTATAAACTATTATAAATTATATTTTAAATATATACAGGGTGTCTGACATAAGGTATCACACCGAAAATATACAAGTAGATCTCGTTAAACTGAATTAAAAAGTCATACCATTTCGAACAAGTGCTAAGCGGTGGGCCGTGCCGTATCGCTCTAGGCAACGCGCGACACGCGTCGTCGCTGACGCGCCTAGCATGCGGCGGGCCCCGACGTAATTCGCGCGCTCGTTGGCCGATCCTTTTTAATTAATCTTTTTATCTCGAAATTTTACGTGGTTTGCAAAATGGTATAGGACTTTTTAATTCGGTTTAACGAGATCTACTTGTATATTTTCGATGTGACACCTTATGTCAGACACCCTGTATAATAAATGATATTATATATATAATATGAAAGAAAAGATACTGACTGATTGAGTCTTTGCAATTTTTGCTACTAAAAATTTAATAGCTTATTGATTTATCTGTTCCCAGTAATCGCCGGAGCACGAATTACAGAAGATGCATTCGCAGATGGAGCAACGAAATGCTGTACTTTCGTTCGAGGAGTATTTGGAGTGTACGAGAATCAGAAAACCATTGATCTTCGCCTTCCATTATATATACAGGGTGCGGCGCCAAAATCCGGACAAAATTCAATTTGAATTTCCCGCCGTTCTGTACCACTTGTAGAGATCGCGATTGGCGTCCAAATAGCTTGACGCATGTACTAAACAGTCATAACCTCGAAACAGTCGCAATGTTGAAACCAAGTGCGGAGTATAACCGAAGAGCCGCGATTATCGAAAGTGTTCGCGCTGGGCGCTCAGCGACAGAAATCATTCGGTTCTTCGGGTACCCGAGATCGACTGTGTATGATGTCGTCGCGAAGTATGAGTCGGAGAAGTCCAACGAAGGTTTTGCAACACCGGCGAGGAAAACTCACTCGAAGGAACGCGTTGTCAGGACGCCCGACATCATTCAACGGGCTCAGGAACTGATTTTGGAGGATCCAGGGCAGTCGATCCGAAAATTGTCATCAGTTGTCGGTGTGAGTGAAAAAACTATGCGTCGAATCGTCGAGGAGGATCTCCGCTACAAGTCTTACGCAATTAAAGTGAGACAGATGCTTTCCGAAGCTGCCAGGACAAAGCGAGTTGAACGCTGCAACCTGCTTTTGTGTTCCTTAAGAAACAATGCTGCCGGACGCCTCAGGTTTCTTTCTGACGAAAAAATTTTTACTGTCGATGCGAAAATCAATCGAAGAAATGATCGATGGCTCGCCCATGACCCTGAAGATGTTCCCATTGTTTCCAGAACAAAAGGGCCTAGGGGGATAAGCATGTAAAAGTTGCCCCCGCCCGTATCAAGTCGAGATTGGCATCATAGATTGGCATCTATGTGTCTAAAAAATCCTGTAAATATCAACCTTAAAATTGCATTTTTGTAGGAGTTATGGAGAGGGAAAGCAAAATCAAAAAAGTGATTTTTCTCGAAAACGACTGAACCGATTTTGATGAAAAAAATATATGTTATGAACATCAACAAGACTATTTTAAGAATAAATTAAAAAAAAAATTCTGACCAAAAATACGAGTAAAAAAAATTTTTGAATTTTTCAAAATTTTTTTTGAGGTTATGTTTTAGAGATACACCTCCAATTTTTTTTTTTTTTAAATCTTAAAATGTCTGCTTTAACATCTATTTTTTCCAAATTTTTCGTAGAGGTACTTCATGGCGAAAAATGATGAAAATCATGCATGCGGCGCGATACCATGCTTTCACAGCACACTCTCGCTCCAGGCGCGTATATTGAATGTTCTAGTCTGGTTAGTATGCTGGATTCTTGAATTATTTTACGACAAAGTTAGTAAAAATTTAGATTTTATTTTTACTTGTACATTTATTTTAAGCGCCTTTCGAAAAAGTTAAGTTTTAGTGAAATTATGATTTCTGTAACGATACCTACGTGATTCATCAGATGAAATAATTGAAAATCTATTTCGTGAAAAACGGTTAAAAAGAATGTTAACATTTTATGTATATAAAGTATTTAAATAAGGATCATCAGTTCGTCAGATCTGCAGTTAGTCTATAAAAATAAGTGTCCAGAATTCACTATGAAAAGGATGCAGTACGGTTTTGAACTCCTTATCGGAGTGCTTTGTTAGTGTGAGTCCCCTCGCCTCTCACAAATCGGGGTGCTTTTTTAGTCTGAGTCCCCTCGCCTCTCAGAAAACCGGGTACTTTTTATAGGAGATTATTATTTGAGATTATTATTTTTTTAATCTTCATCACTGTCACTCTCAATTACTGGAATGTAATTGTTTTTCTTGAATACTTCGCTGAGTATTTCGGCCGGTTTGAAAATTTTTGATAAATACCTAGCATGAGATAAATAATACACCACTGCAGCAATATGGGAGCAACAACCAACAGACCGTTTGCCATTGGCACATTCACATGTGTAATGTGTCAAACCAGAAACACCAACACTGTTAGGTTTATATCTTAAGAAGCATCGATATGCTGTTCGAGAAACATGACGAGATGGAACTTTCAATTTGAGTACATTTGACTGATCTTTAACATACTCAATTTTTAGTTTACCATCTTTGTGAACCATTTCTGCCAAATATGATATGGCTTGACCGAGTTGGTATGAACCGGTGAATAAGATTTTCAAATCTCTTTCTGTCATTTCTGGGAAATCTAAAATATCATCTGATGTAACACTTTTGAAAGGTAGCTTTCGACGAAGCCAACCATTTTCTTCTACCTCATCCGCCAAAGTATTCTGCACATCTTTTTGACTATGCATTCTCTGTAGAATGTCATCAAAAGTGTCTACGTCAGAATGAAACCTTTTTCCAAAGGTGTTGTTAAGGAACGACGCGATTTTGAAGTAAGATCCAATTTTCGGTATCAACTTGTTGTCAATTTTATGATCCAAAAGGCGATATTTTTGTTTAAGCACACCGTGAACAGATTCAACTGCCCAGCGAATTTTAGTGACAAAACGTGACTCATTGGACTCTTCCGTGGACAGTTGTTTCCTTTTTCCTTTTAGAGCAGGCATCAAAACTCTGAAATTTTCTTTTTCTAAAATGTCTTTTATATCACGGAAACCGCGATCAAGGACAAAAATATCACCTTCTTTTAGGAACTTACGCAAACTATTTGGATCTTCAATGACACTTTTTAAAATCTCCGCATCATTTTGATTAGCAAGGTATGGTCCAAGCATATCAACAATGTAGCCGTCAGTTGTGCACAGAGTAAAAGGTTTGCACAGAGGAACTTTCTTCTGCCCAGAGAAAGATTTTCTCTGATATTCATTGTTGGTGCTTTTTTGATGACGAGCGTACGTGCCATCACAAATCAAAAATAAATTGTTATTAATATTAAATAATTTTTTTGCCATTTCAGTTGTATGATTCTGAATAAGATCATCTCTATTGAGAGAATTTAAGCCGAAACGTAGTGGCAAAACGTCATCTTCGAAAGATTTTATTATACTGTTAGAATAATCTGAAACATCGTGTTCATTCTTTAATTGTAAGATAGAGGCTATCATTTTATTAGAGTTCCCTGTCCTTAATTTAAATAGGAAGACAACGAGTGCTTGGATCACCGAACGGGATTTACTGTTTCGCAGTGAAATCAACATATCTTTTATGGTATAAAGATTTTCCCAATTTAATCCCGTAAAAACTTCTAACTGTTCTTCCGAAATACTATATTCGCTCACTTTGTCTAATAATGTTGAATCACATTTTATAGACAGAGTTTCCATCACTTTGGATAACTCTAACGCTGTGAGATTTGCTGTGTTAGAGTGTACTCTCAAGAGACCAAGATCATCTTCATAAATTCTATTTTTTATTAAGTGACCTTTACAACACCGATTTCCGCTTGGTATGTATATTTTCTTCTTAATATATGCTGAAATTCGAGCTTCTTCAGGAATCGTAGTCAGATTATTTGACAATAAACAAATACAACAATATTTATGCGTAGTAACAGTTCGTTGGATGGGAATTTCGATACGTTCGACCTCAGTAATTGTTTCCTTTGGTCTGAATTGAATTTCGAATGTCGGATCATCGTTATCGGATTCAGAGGGAGGGTCTCTTTCGGTTTCAGACTCAGCATCTTTTTCGGGATTCTTCTTTTTATAAATGGAAAGTCGACATTTTTTACATAAAATGTCATTAGCAACTATTATTCGCTGTAAAGTTGAAGAGAAATCATGAGCTTCATTTGCATTTTTTACAATTTTCTTTTTACCTGTTATTTTTTTCAAAAATGTGTCGCAACCCGCACACTTCAAATTTTTCGTTGCCGTCCTAGGCATTCTCAAATAAAGAAAAACAGAAGCTTCAAGTGACAAGCAGTACGACTAATCAAAGTAACAAATGCGATTAATCAAAAAAAAATCGTTTGTTTTCATGAAAAATCATAAAAGAATGTAAAAATCAAAATAGTCACAGCAAAGCAGTCACGGCTGAAGTTGGCTTTCAGAATGAAACGCTCGGCTCTCTATCGAAAACTCTAGAGAGTTAGATAAAACAAATGAATAGCGGATTTGGAAGACTGAGCCTGCACAGTACTAATCAGAGAAACAAATGACTATCAAACAACTAAAGCTGGCATTACGTACTTCGGGACATAAGTTAACTGCTAGCAGTTATTACGTATAGAGAATGCACATCAATCAGTTTTCAAGATGAATCATGAAATAACGAAAGATTCTCATTAATAGCTTTTTTTCAGATGTTTCATATGAGCAGCAAGCAAAAGTCACGGCCAAAGTTGGCTTTCTGAATAAAACGCTCGGCTATCTGTCGTAAGCCTTAGAGAGTTGAAAACAAATGAATAGCGGATTCGGGAGGTTGCCAAAGGTGACATATGATCACAGACTAAAATTAGTTCTATATAGTGTCAACCGGTCAGTCAAGATCGATATACGCGCCTGGAGCGAGAGTGTGCTGTGAAAGCGTGGTACCGCGCCGCATCCATGATTTTCATCATTTTTCGCCATGAAGTACCTCTACGAAAAATTTGGAAAAAATAGATGTTAAAGCAGACATTTTAAGATTAAAAAAAAAAAAAAAATTGGAGGTGTATCTCTAAAACATAACCTCAAAAAAAATTTTGAAAAATTCAAAAATTTTTTTTACTCGTATTTTTGGTCAGAATTTTTTTTTTAATTTATTCTTAAAATAGTCTTGTTGATGTTCATAACATATTTTTTTCATCAAAATCGGTTCAGTCGTTTTCGAGAAAAATCACTTTTTTGATTTTGCTTTCCCTCTCCATAACTCCTACAAAAATGCAATTTTAAGGTTGATATTTACAGGATTTTTTAGACACATAGATGCCAATCTATGATGCCAATCTCGACTTGATACGGGCGGGGGCAACTTTTACATGCTTATCCCCCTAGGCCCTTTCCGGCGAATGTTCACGTGCTAAGTGTTGTGTCCAGTGAGGGTGATGTCATGCCACCACATTTCTTTAACAAAGGGGAAAATGTCACAAAAGAAGTTTATTTACGTGTTCTGACAAATGTAGTGAAACCGTGGATGGAAACTGTGTCATCTGGAAAGCCGTATGTTTTCCAGCAGGACGGTGCGCCCGCCCACACAAGTCATTTGGTTCAAAATTGGTTGTCCGACAACGTCGACATATTTTGGTCCAAAGAATTCTGGCCTCCCAACAGCCCAGATTTAAATCCTTTGGACTTCTATGTATGGAGCGTGGTTGAAAGGGTCACCAACAAGTCCAGACATCCAAACGTCGCATCACTGAGAGCCGCTATTGAAGCGACATTCGCCGATATGGACCGTGACGCATTAAAACGGGCCTGCGAACGCTTCAGACCGAGAATGGAGGCAGTCATTCAAGCAGGGGGAGGATATATTGAGTAAATGTGTTCTTTATAACCTTACAAACAATTTAGTAAAAAAAAAATTTGTAAACTTTTCCGTTTTTGCAATAAAAATTATGTTTGAAAATAATCTTTCATTTGTCCGGATTTTGGCGCCGCACCCTGTATATACAGGGTGACCCATTTTAATCCATCCAGTCGAATATCTCGAAAACCAAGCCCGGGAGAGAAAAATGTTTCAGACAAAAGTTGTTTGGTTTCGAGGGGGCCATAAGATGGTACCATTGGTTTGACCTTGAAGAGTCATTTGAAGGTCACGTGAAGGTCACTTCAATTTTTTTAAATGGAACACCCTATATATTTTTGCACATTCTTGTAGCTCATCTCGAGAACTTTCCAAAACATTATAATTAAGTTAGTTTTCATTAAGTACTTTCCGAGTTATGAGGCTTGAAATAATTTCTTAATTTTACATAAACCGTAAAATATCTTGTAAAATATTCATTTTTCGATTATCTTACCTTAATACTTTTACGTACAAAATAATGAGAGGAATCAACTGGTGTAAAGAAAACACATAATTGTTTCGAAAAAAAAATGTAATTGTTAATTGCAAATTACATTTTTTCTTTCGAAACGATTATGTGTTTTCTTTACACCAATTGATTCCTCTCATTATTTTGTACATAAAAGTATTAAGATAAGATAATCGAAAAATGAATATTTTACAAGATATTTTACGGTTTATGTAAAATTAAGAAATTATTTCAAGCCTCATAACTCGGAAAGTACTTAATGAAAACTAACTTAATTATAGTGTTTTGGAAAACTCTCGAGATGAGCTACAAGAATGTGCAAAAATATATAGGGTGTCCCATTTAAAAAAATTGAAGTGACCTTCACGTGACCTTCAAATGACTCTTCAAGGTCCAACCAAGGGTACCATCTTATGGCCCCCTCGAAACCAAACAACTTTTGTCTGAAACATTTTTCTCTCCCGGGCTTGGTTTTTGAGATATTCGACTGGATGGATTAAAATAGGCAACCCTGTATATAGAGTTTAATAGTAAATATATTTATATGTAAGATATTAATAAGAGAACTTTAGTCGAGGAGTCAAATTATTAAATATGTTCTAATATATGTTAATGAATATTATATGTTAAATAAATATTAATTTTATAATAAATATTTTTCAAACGTAAATAGAACGAATAAATTAATATAACCTAACCAATATGCGTAATATACCATTAACATACCGGCAACATTCTGTGGATATACTGTGGATATACTACAGAATATTCCCAGTATATACTACGAACCAATAATATACTGGCAACATTCTGTGGACATTCTGTGAACATTCTGTGGATATATTACAGGATATTCCCAGTATATACTACGAACCAATAACATACTGGGAACATTCTGTAGACATTCTGTGGATATACTACAGGATATTCCCAGTATATACTATGAACCAATAACATACTGGGAACATTCTATAGACATTCTGTGGATATACTACAGGATATTCCCATATACTACGAACTATAGAAACTAGGACATAGGAACTTTCTCAGTATGTACTGAGTATGTCGTAGTACGTATATCGTATGTTCTGAGAATATACGCAATATACTTTTGTAATATCCTCCGAACATTCTCAGAATCTACCTGTGCTGTTAGGGATTGTGCAATATTTATAGTTCCGTTCAATTAATTCCATTCAACTGATTTGAAACAATAATCATAAGTTTTATTCCATCAGATCAACAAAATCGTTAACCGAAACTCGACGGATTTATAAATTTTATCTGTTTCTTTTGACTAAACGAAAGTTTGATTTAACGATTAAAATTTAATTGAATTTCGCTTGTGTTGTAATACAGCTAAGCGAGATGCCGCTAGTTTAGATATCATTTTCAACATTGCCCATTGCCATGTAGAGGGGGTATATAAGGAAGAAGCCGAATCGTCGAGCCGCACACGTACACACACCGGCAGGAATGGTGTCCCGGTATGATTGTGTGACGCTCACTGACGTCACACTCACACAAGCGAAGCGCGCACGTACATGCGCCGGGCAGCGAAAGAGAAAGTGGGGGTAGAGTAGTGGGAGGCATTCCGATGTTGCGTCCTTCACGCACAGCACAAGAGCGAGAGAGAAAGCATTATAAGACGTGATCCGAGTTAGAGGTATCCAATAGCCGTCTCTCTCACTCGACGCTCGAACGAGAGAGTGCGAGCGAGACGGCTGTTGGACACCTCTAACTCGGTATCACGTCTTATAATGCTTTCTCTCTCGCTCTTGTGCTGTGCGCGAAGGACGCAACATCGGAATGCCCCCCCACTACTGTCATACGCTTTAAGAACAAAAACTATATCGATCAAAGCAATTCTTAATACAAATATACAAGGAGAAGCAATACTAAAATCTTATAAAACATCAAAATCTTTGACTCGCAAATCACGGAATATCATCGTTGAGATCATTTTGACAGAATTAATGAATGAAACATGCCAGTAATTTATTTCACTTTTTTATATACGTTAAAATTTATATTTTCAAATATACATTACATCTATACTATAATAATATTTTATTAATTAATTTTAATATTTATTAATATTTGTTATTTTTATTCGATATTAATTTTCGTTATATTTTTTTAGTCTAAGGAATGAAGATTTTGAACATCTAGCAGAGGCGATAGTAAAAGATTTTCCCACCGAATCCGTTTCCACGTATTATATTCCCGCGATTCCTAAAAAGTTATCTCGCGTTGGAAAATCAGTAATTTCCCGCGGAAAATTGGTTGACAAATATCGTAACAAATTACGTCAACTAAAACGCATTCGCGTGGGTAATACATTGGCAGAAATTACAAACTTTCAACAAACCGAATCTTCCGATCCATCATCCTCCGATGAAGATACCAGGCAGTTTTTTTCAAATATACTTATATTTAAAATTAAAATATATATTATATAGTTAAAATTTTATTTTTATATACCTCGAATGGATTAAATTGCATTTAAATTTTTTCATATTCTATAGAAACTATTCGTGAAGCTGAAGGATGGCTCAAAAGTCATTCCACACCGTGGGAAATCGTCGTCAACAAATGGAAACTTACTGCTGAACAGCGGCACAAAGTTATAAAATCAAACCGGAGTTTGAAATTGTGCGAAATTTTTGAACGATGGCCTATCTTAAAACATCCGAATGCATACACATTAATTGAGGAGGATTATACATTTTTGAATCTGCCAGCGTTAAAACTGACCCTAGAAAATTGGAAAACTTTCTTTGCAAAGATATTGGTTATTCGCCCACCAAAAAAAGATGACGACAACGCGCAATCTTTATTAGAATTGATTCAACAGGAAGAATTGACCAACAGTAAGCATCTTTTTCTCTAAGCATCTTGTGTATATGCTATTTTCACTTCAATTCATTTTATTTGATTGCACAGATAGCAGAATCGTTTTGCAGTTAAGACTGCTACCTCATTTGCTTCCACCGAAAGGTCGCATACATCTAAAAAAGAAACAATGGAAACCTTCAATAATAGAGAGCAAGGATAGCCTGGTAATTCAAACAACAGTAAGTATGATAATTAAAATCCGATACGATTTTTGACACTATTTTCTAATATGTATAATTTTGCATAATTTTATATAATTTTCCGCAGTTAATAACTGACATTACAAAAATACAAGAAAATCGAAGAATAATAGCGGCGAATCTTGGTATAACCTTGCAGCCATATATTATCGCTGTCGGCCCAACAATTTCCGAAGTTAGTGATTTGTTTATAGCAGTTGATACCGTATATAAGGTACCCTTAGCCTTAGAAACAATCGATTTATGCTTCAAAATTTTTCATGCGCTCGATGTCGAATATCCACTCGAAAGTACCCATTTATGGTTATTGTTTCAACGAGTACTATATGATTACATAAGCGATGCAGATAAAATGACGCCGTATGTAACAGAAACTATTTCTGACATAAGAACAGTTGAAATACACACGCGTAGTTAATTATATATGACAAAATTTTTTAAATTTCATTTTGAGATTTTATTTTGTTGTCTGAAGAAAACATTTTTTCTTTTATTTCATTTTGCCCTTTTTGGTAGAATTACCAAGATCTTTGCAAAGAAATTTATTTCTTTCATTAAAAAAGAAACTGAAAAACTAAAAATATGTAAAAAATTTTGTTTTCATTTTGCGAAAATAAAATAAGCAGAAAATGATTGTGTGCCCTTTCTGTTATAAAAGATTTGATTCTAAAATTCATTTCATTTTTCACGTCAAAATGCAGCATAAAGTAATGATGTTATCAGTTTGCAAATGTTATCAAAATGGGTGTTCGAGAACTTTTAACAATTTTTATACTTATAAAAGACATTTATTCTTAATGCATTGTATATCATTTAACCGAACAGAAATTCAAAATAAAAATTATAATATTGCTAATTGTAATGTTTCGAAATTAGAAAGTTTGACTGCTTCTAGTCCTGCCTCTATCAATTCATTTGATGAATTTTCACAAGCTAGATGTTCTTTTAACGAGCCATCAGTTTCAAATATTGAAAATTTCGAGTTCATAGCGCAAAAAGAAATCTCATCCTTCGTTTCTCAACTCTATTCGATGTCAATTCTTCCACGATCATTCATTTTTAGTTTAATTAATAACTTGAATAATTTGTATAATCAGACCTTAATACCGATTTTACAGCAAAAATGTAACTCTACAGATCCCAATCACTATCGGATCTTACCAAAATGTTAACTATAATGCAAAACGGGTTTGATTATTTCAAAACTGATCATCAAAGCTTAAAATATTTTGAAAGTTCGGGTGCACTTATTAAATCACAATCAATTAACATTTTTGCATCATTAAGTTCTCATTTGGAGGAAAACGCGAAGCTATCGTATCAAATACAGAGATTTAAGTTATAAGTATAAAAATGGTCTTGAAAAAATTTTTGGAACTACCAAATATTTTCTCTACAATTTTAGTACACATACAAGAATGTAAACGTAGTGAAGCAATAGTTTCAAATCTTCATAGTGAATTGTGGAAGAATATTGAGTTGAAATTTGAGGGAAAATTCGTATTTCCGTTGTTATTATATTTTGACGATGTTGAGATCAACAATCCTCTTGGTTCTCCTGCTAACATACATAAACTCGGTGTCGTCTATTTCTCATTAGCATGTATTCCATATGAATATAGCAATATACTGGAAAATATTTTTCTTGCACAACTCCATAACTCAAGTGATCACAAATTTGCCGGTAATATGAAAGTATTTCGCAATATCGTTGACCAAATCACCGATCTTTCAAAAAATGGATTGATAGTAAATGTAGATGGGCAGGAACGAACGATATATTTCTCATTACTAGCAGTTGTTGGATAATCTAGCGATAAATGATATTTTCGGTTTTGTGACCAGCTTCAACTCACAAAATTGGTGCAGAATATGTACAACGGACAAAATCGAAACACAAAGTCAAGTTAAAGAAAACCCTCACATGTTACGAACTGTTGAAAATTATAGACAGCACTGTAAAGATTATTCTACTGGCATTAAAGCTGAGTGTATTTTTAACGAAATTCCAAACTTTCATATTATAGAAAACGCAACTGCTGATATCATGCATGATGTTTTTGAAGGGATATGTAGATATGAGATTGCAAAAATTTTAAATATTTTTATCACTAAAGAACGTTTTTTTTCTCTCGAAATTTTAAATGAGCGCTTGCATCATATTGATTGTGGTCGAAACTTTTCAAAAAATGTACCAGTTTCAATTTCAAACAATGCTCTTAAAACGCAATATTTGATAATCTCAGCATCGGAAATGGTTTTTCTAATCCAACATTTCGGTATTCTCATCGGTGATCTCGTTCCTGTAAATCATAGAGCTTGGGAAGTTTTCTTGACTTTGCGTGAAATTATTAGTATCGTAATGAGTTCAGCGTTTACATCTGCAACAACCGAACTACTCGAAACATTGATATCCGAACACCATTCGCTATATTTGGAAGTTTTTGCCGAGTCACTTAAACCTAAACATCAACTTTTACTTCGTTATCCGCGACTTTTAAAACAATTAGGGCCACTCAAACATTTATCGAGCTTGCGTTTCGAAGCAAAACATAAAACATTCAAAGACAATGCTAAAGTAATAATGTCACGTAAAAATTGTCCTTATACTTTGGCATTGAAACACCAACTCGCTTTATGTCATAGATTTCTTTCTGGAAAAAGATTCTCTAATAGATTAAGTTGGGGGCCTACATTAAACCAAAGAATAAATGATCTTGAAGATTACTGTAACTTTAAACATGTTCTTCCATTAGACATCCAATGCAAACATGTACTTGATACTTGGGTTAAAAACAATGGTATTATTTATCGTAAAGATATTGCTATAGCTACACATTTAGATAATAATAATATTGTGTTTGGTAAAATTCGTTATATAATTATTGATAATATGGACCAGATATTATTTATATATGTAGAATTTCATACTAAAGATAGTGACAGACATTATTGCGCATATGAAGTAATGGAAACATGTGTTTGGAAACTTATTAGATTAAAAGATTTATTCATGTATGATCCTCAAAATGTGATTGCAATGACTAATGGTAATTTATATATTTTATTTGACTAAGTGTAGTTATTATCTATACTACATGTTAATATAAATGTTTTTTATATGTTTCATGTTTCTTTTTTTAGATGTAATTTAGAATTCTCTGTATCTTTTTATTCGTAATTTTTATTCCAGAAACACAGTTAATATTTTTGCAAACTAAACTATCCTATTATCCTACGAAATTTCAAGTTCCATCAACCGGCTATAAGGCTCCATTGAAAGAAATATTTAGTTGTAATAAAACATTGGGAAGGATTAACTAAATGACTTTACAAAGAGAACAAAACTATTATGTTAGCTTAACATACTATTTAGTTTCTCGAATTATACGATTTATATTATTCAACTTCTATATTGCATTTTTTCAACAAATTCATTGGTTTGGCAAACTGAGCCTTTATTAATTTAACAAAAGTTTTACTTGAAACCGCAAGTGCATCAGTACATAAATTACAAATTTTTTTTCGTTCATGTGAATCTATACTTATATCAACAAATTCTGTTGTCTGCCAATGAAATATTCAGATAAATGATGTGTTCCTAGAGATACATCAATCATATCTTTCATTCATGTGATGAAATATTTGTTTATACCAAAGAAGTATTCAGTTGCTTTCACTTTATATTTTGCTATACGCTTCATATATTTCATTCCTCTAAATAAATTGAAAATTTTTTTAGTTAATATTTTGTGGTCTTAAGAAATTTTTTATTTAAATAAAACGAATTTGTGTTGTCTTGATAAAAGTTTTAACTAAAATAACAAAACATTCGAATGTACTAATTATCGACATTGTTCCTTTAACTGAGTTAATAAATATATAAACAGTATATTTAATCCATTCAACAAGACATTCACTTCTGTTTAATTGATATTTTCTTATTTCGACTATATATTTATATAGAGGGATCATAAATTTAGTGTAAATAACATAATTTTCGATGCTTTATAATTCCATAAATATGAATTTCAATTAAATTTGAATCAATATAACTAAATTCTTGTTTCATTACATTGCATATTTTGTTGTTTGGAGCAATCCTTCCGTTAAAAATAAATCGGCTTTGTTAATTCAAATCACGATCTATCCAAGACAACAGAATCTACCTACAATTTAAACAAACGTGTTCGTATATCAAAAAAATATTTTGTTGTAATAACTGTACATCATTGTACCGAACTTCCTGTTTTGATGGTTTGAATAATGCTTTCTTTACAACGGAAGAAGGATCAGTTTGGCCTTTTTCCACTGCTGGTGGAACTGCCCTTATCTGAGGCACTTGTTGAATATGTGCCTCAGACGCGCGCCTAAGAAATCTAGGGAACGGACCCAAATCTTACCCGGTATCCCATCCGGTCCGGGGGCCTTACGTGACTCTATTCTTCGGACGGCCCGGGTAAGTTCGTCCCCGGATACCAATTGCTCCTCGGTCAATTCGTTAGGTTCGTCCAAGTCCGGACCCCACTCTAATGTGGACCCCTTCACCCGACTGGGAAGAGGGTGTCCACTATCCCACCGAGGAGCTGTGGCTCCAGGGACTCCGTAAGGGGACGTCCAGGATCTGTGCCTTTTTAGCACTATTTTATATGGACGCCCCCATGGGTCCGTGTTAAGGGACGAGAGCATCTCGTCCCAACATTTCTCCCTAGAACTCCTTATTACGTGACTCAGCGCGCATCGGGCATTCCTGAGTGCGGCCAGGGCTTCCTCCCTCTCTTCCGCGTTTACTCCGCGCGAAAGTCTGGAGAGGGCCCGGCGAGCTTGAACCGACGAGCGCCGAAGCTCGGCTAACTCGTCGGTCCACCAGTATGTCGCTCGCTCAGGGGGTGGGACTTGGCCCGGGGCATTGCTTCATCCCATACGCTTTGCATGCTCTCCCGCAGCCAATCCACCTCCTGTTGGAGGTCTCACCCCCTTCCTCCTCTCGGAGGCCCCACGATGTCGCCATGAGGACGGTCTCTAATTTCTCAGCGTCAAGCTTCGTGAGGGCCCATCTTTTATCGCCCCCCCTTCGGTAGATGAGCGACGCACCTGCTGGCGCGTGATCCCAAGGACCACTTCAATGTACTGGTGGTCCGAGAGGGTTTCCTCTCTCATATCCTCGACCACGCGTCAGTTACTTACTCTGTGTGCGGCACTCGGGGAGGCCATCGTAATATCCACAATGGACTCACCCCGCGGCCGCACACATGTGCTGGCACGACTCTCATTTAATAGTTTGAGGTCGTGCCTGCTCATCCAATCCTCCAGGGGTAATCCACTAGAATTCTGGCGAGTATGGCCCCATGCCGGGGACCTAGAGTTAAAATCCCCGGCGATTATTATTAGGGCATCAGGGGTGTCACGACGAACGTCGTCTGTGATCACCCCCACTCGCTCTAAGAGTGTGTTATACTCACCGAAATCCCATCTGGGGGGGGCATAACAGGAAACAATGTGATAGGACCCCCACTTAGCAGCGACGTATCCCTTTCCTCTCTCGATGGTCTGGAGAGGAGGGGAGAGATCGACCGCCGCCCTCACGATTGCCGCCGAGCCGCTATTATCCCCAACCCAATTTGGGTTATCTCCGGGAATTCTGTACGGTTCGGCGACAATCGCCAATCCCATACCACGCTCTGCCAGGCTTTGCATCATCAGATGTTGCGCATGACAGGCGTGATTGAGATTGACCTGGAGGAGTCGCACAGCCATGTTTACACACTGCTGCACGGCTCCTCCTGCGCCACCTCCATGGGAGTGCTCTCCACATCTATCGGTGGAGAGCATTCTACGGGCTCTATACCCGCTCTGACTTTTCTCTCTCTGTGGGAGGGGCTCACACTCCATCCTCTCTTGAGGAAGAATGGAGGCGTCCACCGCTTCCTTAGCGGAAGGGGGGAGCTTTGACTCTCCCCCTTCTTTGAGGCAGCGGGTTTACCTGAGGCAAGTTTGCCCGTTTCTTCCTTTCCCTTTTTTGGGGCGTTGCAGGCCCTAGAGCCTGCTCTGTGCGCGGCCGGGCGTCCTAAGTCTGTGCAGACTGGGCAATTGATTGGCCGCGCACAGTCCCTGGCAATGTGCCCCGGTTGTCCGCACCTGTAGCACTGTGTGCTACGGTCCACAGTACTTGGGCATTGGGCCCTTACATGGCCCTTTGAAACACTGGAGGGGTCTGGTCTCCAGTGTTTCGACGTGGGCTACGATCCAACCGACCTTGAGCCTCCTGGCAGCAGCGAGTTGATTCGCTACCGCCAGTAGGCATCTCACCCAGGCCGTTCCTAGGCCTCTGCCGGCCGACCTTATTGACCCGACCTTAACTTGGTCAGGACCACATCCACCGGCAGAGGCTATTGCCTTGGAAATATCCTCCTCATCCACAGCTTCACAGAGGTCTTGGACCCGTAGTTCAGCTGTGGGGGAGGGGCGCGACACTCCCACCTCTTCCTATCCTGCTAGGACCTCTTTGACGCGCTCGTTGAGCGCGTCAGCTTTTTGGCTGTGTTCGGGGCCTCCCACCTCAAACACTTGGGCCCCAGTGACAGCTCTCCTGCCCTCGATGCCCAAGCTAGTCGGATCAATATGATCCATGGCCAGCCTGAGCACCTCCTTGTAGTTGCCCGCCGGGCAGGTGATTATTACCGCTGCCGTACGCGGGACCCTTCTTTTCCTTCCTTTACTCTTTCCCTTCTTTGAAGGGGGAGCAGGAGGTTGAACTTGTAACTGAGGCTGGGGAGGGGCTGACTTCTTCCCAATCTCTTTTGGCTTGGCCGGCTCAGAGACACCCTTCGTGCGTGTCTCGTCGGTCCGGCCCTTGCGGGCTCTCTTCCCAACCATCATTGACCATGTTTCTTCGCCCACCTTAGTGGGCTGTGGAGCGGGTTTGGCGGTGGCTTGGTCTCCCCTCTTTGGAGGAGCTCTTTCTTTCCCCTGGCTGGGCCCAGGTTGACCCTTGGAGGGTTGAGGGGGCCGAGGCTCCCTTTTCCCTTTTTGGATCCCCTGCGGACCGGCTTGAGTGGCAAGAATCTCCTCCTTACCCCCCTTCTTCCCCTTCTCCTTCTTTTTCTTTCCGCCTTCTCGTGTCTCTATCCACGTGGCAGAGGACACCGGGGGACCCGCCTCCTTCTGGAGCTGCACGCTCCCCCTCTGAGAGTTGGAGGCTCTTGCCTCCTCGGTGACCAAGGGGGAAACGTACTGCTCCAGAGCTAGCGGAGCGGAGCTGAGTGGAGCGGGTATCGAGGGCATGGGGGGAGGAATATATTTCTCCCCTCTCAGGGAGCTCAATTGACTCTTTATGGAGTTCAATTGACTTCATAGCGCTCTATACCCTTTTTTTTTTACGAGAGAGGAGAAAATGCATTTACGCACACCGGGGGCCCCGTAGCCCCCGGTATTGTTGGGCTCGGCCTATTTAGCGGCCACTACCAACTAAAAACTCCTCTCTGTGCGTCCGTTCGTGATGGCTAACCTTTCGGGCGGTCCCCGCTTGCGCAATACCCGCCCGAAAGGCCATGCCAGATTGAGCTTTCGCCCCCGTCCTGTCCGGGCTTCTGTCGGTCCTGTGTATATGTGTGTCTGTGTAAGTATCGTGAGAATGGATGAGTGTATGTAAGTCTATACGCGTATGTGTCTGGAAGCGTGTGTGTATGTATTCGTGTGCGCGTGAATGAGATGAATGATTAAATCCTCCCCTCCCAATGTCTCCCCTCCCCCTTAATCCCGTCCCTATCCCCCACACCACTCCGTCCCCAACCCATCACCCTACCAATGACCCCGTGTATATCATGTCCCTGTAGTTGCGTCAGTGTGCATGTGTAGATGAAATGAGATGTATGATTCCCCAACCCAACCCAGAAAACCTTTCCCTCTAATTCCCCCTACCTCCCACTCCCGTTTGTTCCCCTACCCCCATGGTTTTAGCATATATCATGTGTGTGTGTACTGTTGTTCGTGGACCCGAGGTGTCATATATGTGTTTTACGACTCCAGTCTTCCTTTCAAATTTCCTAATTCCTTTGCTAATGTTGAAGAAGAGTGTAGCGCAGGTATATATATCACCGCTACTACTACTACTACTCCTTCAAACCTCCGTTTGGAGACCTGCTGATGTATATATATGTATATATGTATGTGTGTGCGTGTGTGTGTATATGTGTATGTGTGTGTGTTGTGCGTGTAACTAGTATTTATTTTATTTCATTTAATCATCATGGTTTTTTTTGTTTCAGGTTCCAATTCCACTGGGATATCCCGTTGGAGTCGTTATACGTGCTAGTACTATACGCGTTCAAGGTAAGTACTTGATCAGGTATATCAGTCTATGCACTTTCTCCGCTGTCTTCTTCAATTCTATTCCTCCGCTGTTGCTCGCGGAGTCTTTCCTCCTCTTCTTTGATGCGCAGAACTACTTCAGCAAAGTGCAGGAAAGCATTCCATGCTTCTTCGCTCTCGCACATTTTTCCAATTATCGTGACTAGGCGTAGGTCAGGACCTATTTCTCTCCTCAAAATGTCGCGTTCTTCTGACCATCTTTCACAGAACTGCAGGGTATGCTCTGCGGAATCTTCATCTATATTGCAGAAGGAGCAAATTGGGCTCCTCTCTTTGCCAATCCTGAACAAAAACGTATTAAAACATCCGTGCCCAGTTAGTAGTTGGGTTGCACGGTATGTCAATTCGCCATGAATTCTGTCGAGCCATGCGTTCATGTGGGGCCCAATTGCCTCACATGTGCGTTTACCAAATGCTCTTTCACTGGCAATCAGAATTTGCCATTGTCGCAGCATCAGTATCTTCTCATCTTCCTTGATTTCTTTTTCTCTGATCCTGCTCCATTCTTCCGCTTGTTTTAGGTCTTGGGCTCTCAAGAAAACCCTCCTAAGATATGAGGCTTGTAGCGATACAGGCGCGATCCTAGCTAACAAGAGGGCAGCGTCAGCGGAGACTGTACGGTAGCCAGATACCACCCGTAAGGCCAACGTCCTCTGGACCCTTTGGAGTTGTTTCCTTAATTTAGTGGATCCTCCGATCTCTTCGCTCCAGATAGGCGCCCCGTATAAAATTACAGAGCTAACCGTATTCGCACACAGCCTACGTTTCTTTTCGGTAGGTCCCTTAAGATTGGGCATTAATCTTCCTAATTGTTGCGATATTCTCATCGCTTTTTCTTCAATGTAATCGACGTGATATTTGAAAGTCCCAGTCCTGATCTAAAATGACCCCAAGGTACTTCATGGATTGCTTGACTTCGATCATCTCGTGCCCAACCTGTACGTAAGATCTCTCAGGCATCTTGCGTTTTCTGCCTTTAAAAATGACAATCTCTGTTTTGGATTCAGCAACTTGTAAATCCAGCTGCCTAATTCTTTTTAATGTCTAATTTGGATAATGTCTTTCTTGCTAATTTGGAGATTTGCTCTGGCAATTCCTTCACGGATATCAGTTGCCCTGATGAGTATCAACGTATCATCAGCATATCCTATGACAGCGATATCTCTTTCTAACGGCACCCTCAGAGCCCAGTCGTAGGTCAGATTCCATAAGGTAGGACCCAGGACCGAGCCCTGGGGGACTCCAGCCGTAACCGCTCGAACTTGCGTGTTTCCTTCACACGTGGGGAATTCCACACTTCTGCACGATAAGTAGTCATTTATCACCCTTCTAATATACGTGGGAAATTTCCTCTCTTTGAGCATGGCTCTGATGTGCTTTTATTTAATCGAATTGAAAGCATTACTGATGTCTAAACTCGTAGCGATGACCACATCTCCACTGCGAGTAGCATTTTGTATATATTCTTTTACATAGTGTAGTGCATCACACATAGACCTCATTTTACGAAATCCATACTGCATGTTTGTGAGATCATGTTCCGGATTCTTCCAGATCCAATCTTCCATTCTATTGTTGTGCCCGGAAGCGGCACGGGATGTGGGGAGCAGTCGGGAGATATAAAATATCTCAGGCCGCCGAGGATCAGAAGCCGGGGTGTCGGCTGCTTCAATGATTTAAAATACTTTTTGTTTTAATAATACCTTGTATTCTAATCTTCAGAATATACATTAATTTGTACAGGAGCCTTTCTTATTTCTGCGCTGATTTAGTTGAGTCTTTCCGCCTTGTCCTTCGTCTTTGATAGTAATCTTTAAAACAATTTTCTTATAACGCGTTATCGGTTCGCACTTAACACTGATTACACTTGTGTTTCGACTGTCCCGTGCTCCTCCGGTGGTTTGTATTTAAACCCTTGTTTGAGGAGGTTTTTTTTGAGAGGGGGACCGCTTAGTAACATGGCCCGGGGTCATGGTGCGGTCAAATTGAAGTGCAAGCGAAGATGATTTGGTGTCGAAATCCTTCGTTGCACTTCCGCGTTTATTGGCGTATTCGCTGATGGTTCTTGGACTTAATGAGGTGAATGCTCGATATCGTATTTAGCAATAATATTTTATGCTAACGTTTAATATTTTAATTATGTCCGGATTATAGTCTGTGAGACTATAACACCCCTCCCCCGTTAAAAAAGAAAAACGGAGGTTGAACGAGGTTTTTCTATAATTTTTCAATCTTAAATATAATATAATGTCTTTTCCCGTTTTACAATGTTGATTACAATCGTTTCTTACATCTAGCTTCTATATATATATATATATATGTTTATTTTATTTTATTTTATTTTATTTTTTAAAACCGTGTGCTTCTACTTCTTTTTAAGATCGGTCTAGGCATTCTATATGCTTGATATTTGTCGATTTCATTTACTATTCTAACAGTTGTTTGTTTAGGTTTATTTTTCCTATTTTGGATAATTATCCATATTATTAATATTATAATAATTATGGTAGTTATTCCGCTGGATGCCATTGGGTAAATAAATTGTTTTTGTTTGAAGAAATTATTTTTGTTATTCTTTAAATCGTTATTTATTTCTTCTAAGTTATTGTTTAAATTTTTTAACTCTAATGGATCATGTATTATGTTTTTAAGTTGGTCGTCATTATCTCTTTTATTTGAAACTGTTATATTAAATTCTGGTAAGAATGTTTTTATAATTGTACTGTATGTGCTTGTTTCTGTTTGTAGCGTCATGTCTGTAGTTGTCATCTTACAATTGTCGTGTAGAGTAATTCGACCTGATTTTTTAATTATCCTCTTGTATTCAGGATACGTATTACATGTTATCGTGATTTGTTGCTCGGAGGCGGTTGAATATAGCCAGGAGTGTGGCTGTCGTAATGTGATCCATATTGTGCGGGTCGCTATCATATGGCCTATGTTACAATTTTCGTGGTACTTTTGTCTTTGTGTATATATTTTGATTTCGCACGGTGTATTTTCGCTTACATGATAGATCGGCTGATTTTTTTCACATAGGTATATGTTATTATTGTTAATACATTCGTCTAAATCTTGTTTTGTTAAAATTAAGTATGTACGTGTTTCTTTATTTGTAGCTATTAGTTTATTAGTTATTTCTGTATACATGAATTTATTTTCATAATTAAGTGTTGGTAACGGAATTACATTTAAAACGTCAAACATTGGTTGCGTAATTATTGGGAACTTTAAGATCGTGTATATATTTGTTTTATCGCTGTACGCGCTTACTTTTATATAACTCTCGATCGATAGCCATTCGTCAATTTTTATATCGAATGGAAAGTAGCTACCTCGTGGTAATTGTAATACCGCTTCTTTTAAATGAAATATAATTTCGTTTATCGGCGTTAACAGGGGATGCATTATGCCTTTCTGAACATGTGTCAGATATTCTAAAATGTCTTTCGCATCTCTCACTAAATCTATTATCATTGCTATAATAACAGTAAAGTGTTCGTCGATCTCTTCGCGTGTAGTGTATTCCCGAATATAATGATTTATTAATTTACCGTTGTAATCTAATATGTTTTCTAGTTTGTTTAAGTGAATTATGGTAGTATTTAAAACTTTGATTTGGTTTTTTGCGGCGTGTTGTAATACTTGTTGGTTGTTCTGTAATAATTGTATCTGTTCGTTTATTAAATGTCTGTCGTTTGCGTCCATGATTCCAAATAAGGATTTTGTTATTGAACCTATTCCGTCAATGAGGCCTCTTCGTTTGTTTGTTGGCGTCTTATATAAGATGTTTATTAATGTTATTATTTTGGCTAACGTATTAGAATCATTATTGATAATGTGTTTTAAATTATCACATGTTCGTTTTATATTAGTTTCGGTTCTTATGTTATCGCACATTTCGTTTGTTTGTTTTATATATTTATTTATTTGCCAAATCCTATCATTTAGCTCTGTTATATCTAATTTGATGACGAGTTTCCATGTCTTCTGGATTTGATGTAGGTGTCCAATCTTCTCGTAATAAATTCCTGGAGTGCGATCAAATTCTGTCACTTCAAACGGAAGACGGGTTTCGTCTTGCTTAGCGAGAACGGGGTTGATCCCTATTGTTAGTGTTCTGTAATAATATATATTAAGTATTATATTATGCACTCTGCGAGTAGTCATATTCTTTTGTTTCTAAGAATGATTTTAGTTTTCCTTGACTAGCTCTGCTATATTTTATACTCTTTTGCGAGCTTCAGTCTCTCGCTGTCTCCCTGACGAGAAGTTTCTTTGATTGATTTCTCTCTCTTTTTTTGTATAATGTCTTGCGTTAACGCATTTGTACATCATAAGTGTGTTGTGGTGTCTCCTCGACCGCGTGATCGGTCACCTATTTATATTCGTGGGGATGATTTGCCTTCGGACCCACTTTTTAGGGCGTTTTCGCGCGTTTACGGCTCGAATGAGCCGTATGGCTTAACTGTACACGTAAATTTGATTACGGGGGAACGCGTAGTGCAGCGGGTGATGCCTACGTCCCCTAAGGAGCTGCCCGGGCTGTGGGCATATTTGAAGTTAGCCCGTCGTCTTGACGCCATCCGGTTTGATGAAATCGAGTCCAAGCGGCGGGGTGACAAGATCCGTGCGTTTTTCAAACTTGGACCAGGTCCGGAGCGCCCCTTGCAGCCTCCCCTTCGGTGAGTCTATTTTAATTTTCTATAAATAGCTTTAATTTGTTTATATGTATGCGTACTGCTTTTCTTCTTCTTTGTATTGTATAGTTTACGTCTGAATTTTTTTCTATAATCGTGTATGGTCCTGTCCATAATGATTCGAGCTTTTTCGATCGTCCTCGTCGTAACGTTTCGTCGTACATTAGTACTTTATCTCCTATTTTAAAATGAGTTTCTTTTGTGTTTTTGTCATAGTTCTTTTTAGCTTTTTCTTTTTCTTCTTTGACATGTTCTTTCGCGAGTTGATTAGTTGCTCTCAATCTTTCTTTTAACTCTTGCGCATAATCGTCGTAATTATACGTCGGTTTAGGCGGTTTTGTCAATGCTGTCGGAATTTCGGCTTGATGTCCGTACACCAATTCGAAGGGTGTATATCCTGTAGCAGTATGCGGTGTTGTATTATAAGTAAACATCGCGAACGGTATCCATTCGTCCCAGTCCGTTTGATCTTCGTTTATATAGTGTCGTAGATACTCGGCTAATGTGCGATGCGATCGTTCTAACGCGCCGTTGCTTTCCGGGTGATACGCGGTTGTTTGAATTTTGTTTATTTTTAATAATTTGCAAGTATTTTTAAATATCTCGCTCATAAAATTAGTTCCTTGATCCGTTAGAATTTTTTCCGGTATTCCGTATTCAAGTATTATTTTTGTAACAAATTCTTTACTAATTGTATTCGCTTCTTGATTCGGAATCGGTATTGCCTTGCTAAATTTTGTTAAATTATCTTGAAAGGTTAATAAATATTTATTTCCGTTAGTCGTAATTGTTAGCGGTCCGACTATATCTAATGCGCATTTTTCAAACGGTTTATTGGGCGTATCCGTAATTATTAACGGCACTTCATTTTTCCGTGATAATTTGTTTTTCTGGCAAGATTCACATTTTGCTATATATTGTTCGACATCTTTTGTTAGACCTTTCCAATTATGTTGAAGTCGAATTCTTTTTATTGTTCGTTCGATTCCTTGATGCCCCCCTATAGGTGCATCATGATATTCGGCTAAAATTTGTTTTTTCTCTGTTTCCGAATATATCTTTATGTTATCTGTGTTGATTTCTTCTTTTCCTTCTTCTATTTCTATTAATAAAATGGCTTGGTCATCCTCTTCTGTGGATGGTTCCGGTATCGCGTTGCGGCTTAAGGCGTCGGCATTCGCGTTTGCTCGTCCGGCTTTATGTATAATTTCATAATCATACTCTTCGAGTTTTAATCTCCATCGGATTAATCTCGATCCGGGGTCATTTACATTAAATAACCATATTAACGGTTTATGGTCAGTTATTATTTTGAATTTTGTTCCGTAAACATACGGTCTGAAATGTTTTACTGCCCAAACGATAGCTAATAATTCCTTTTCGGTTGTATTATAGTTTTGCTCTGCTTTTGTCAGTACTCTGCTGACGTAAGCAATCGGTCGGTCGTTGCCTACCTTTCCCTGTGATAACACTGCTCCGATTGCATAGTCGGAGGCATCAGTGGTCACAATAAATTCTTCTGTGAAGTCGGGATATTTTAGCACTGGTGCAGTCATTAATTTTTCTTTTAGTCCTTCGAATGCCGCTTGCTGCTCCGTTGTCCATTCGAATTTTTCTGTTTTCTTGGTTAACTTTGTGAGCGGCTTAGCGATTCGCGAGAAATTTTCTATAAATTTCCTATAGTATCCCGCTAGCCCTATAAAAGATTGAACATCCTTGACCTTTTTTGGGATCGGAAATTCTTTTATTGCGGTTAATTTTGACGGATCGGGTGATATTCCATTTTCTGAAATTATATGTCCCAGATAAATTACTTCTTTGCGCAAAAATTCGCATTTATCGGGTTTTAACTTTAGATTAGATTTTCGTAATTTTTGTAACACTTCTTTAAGTCGTTCATTATGTTCTTGTAAACTTGATCCGTATATCACAATATCGTCGAGATATACCAGGCATCTGAGTCCTTGTATTCCTGTTAAGACGGAGTTCATTAATCTTTGAAATGTTGCTGGCGCATTCCTTAGTCCGAACGGCATTCGATTAAACTCGTAATGACCGTAGGGAGTTGAAAAAGCTGTTTTATTTTTATCCCGTTCAGCCATTGGGATCTGATGATATCCTGACGCTAAATCTAGTGTGGTGAAATATTTCGCATTTCCCAACTGATCTAAGATATCGGTTATATTAGGCAATGGAAAAGAATCACCTATTGTTAATTCGTTGAGCTTCCGAAAATCTATTACTACTCGGAGCTTTGGTTTTCCTGATGCGTCTGTTTTTTTCGGTACCACTAGCAATGGTGCATTCCATTGACTTGTGCTAGTCCGTATGATTTCATCCTTCAGCATTTCATTTATTTGTCGGTTGACTTCCGTTTTATGTTTCTCTGGCAAGCGATATGGTCTCACGTTCACCGGCGCGGTGTTGGCACGTGTGTTTATTTCATGCTCTACCGTCGCAGTGCATGTCAGTGGCTCTCCCTCTAAGTGGAATATGTCACTGTAATCTTCGCAGAGTTTTAAGAGTGTCTGCTTCTCTTCTGCGTTTAAATGTTGCGTTCGCAGTAATTGTCAGATTTGTTGTTTACGAGGAATGGTATGTTTGATTTCCCTTCCTATTTCTATTATGTTTATTTCTTTCCTATTTTTCTCCATGTCTTCTAGGGTGACTATTGGAGTGGGTATTTCAATCACCTTATCTGTTGTGTTTATTATGCTCACAGGGCATGAGAGGTGTTTTGTCTCTACCAGGCAGCTTCCAATGAAAACTCCTGGTGCTGTTTCTTCGGCTCGGACTATTCCTACCTGATTGTGGTTGGTTGCGGCTCGTATAATTGTTTCGCTACGTGGCTTCAAAGTAATTTTATTACACGGATGTAATTTTAATATGCTATCCTTTATCGTTATTTGATTTTTCTCGTAGTCGCATTTTGCCGTTTGCTTTCTAAGGAAATCTAATCCTAAGATTCCTTCGTGCTCTACCGCTACATCGTCTTTTACTATGTAAAAAGCGTGTTTAATTTTATGGTTATTAATTTTAATCGTAGCGTACATTTTCCCGAGTGTATATACTTTATGTCCGCTTATTCCGGTAAGTGCAATTTTCTCCTCGTAGATCGGTGTGCTATCTATTAGATTTTTTAATTTGATTAAAGAAATAGTCGATCCAGAATCATATAACATATTGAGTTTTCCGTTTTTTACTTCGCGAATTGGTAGTGTTATTTGCAGCAGTTCGTCTTTGGTTGGAGCAGGCAGATCTTTAATATGCGTTACCCGATATTCTAGGGCAGGTCGCGGTTGCTTCTTTCTCGTTTCCTCCTGCTCTTCTTCGCTATTGCTGGCGGAGTCAGTGCTCTTTTTCCGTTGCCTATACGGAGCCTTTTGCTCACGCTGGTTCTCTTGGCGCTTAGTTTTATTAAACGGGTTAGAATTGTTATTATTATTATTGTTATTTATTTTGGAACGTCCATTTAAATTCCAACACTCTTCACGGGTGTGTCCGGTCTTTTTGCAATATTTACTTAAAGTATTTACTCGCGGATTTCCTCCCGGTTTTGGTAACGTAAATTTGCTACTTCTGCAATCACGTCCGTAATGCCCAGATTTTCCGCATTTATAACATTGGGTAACTGTATCGCGATTAGGTCGCGTGTGTTTTATGTCGTGTTTGTTTTTGTTAGAGAAGCCGTATGCTCGGGTTACTGTTGGCCCGATCAGCTTTTCTTCCGCGCTCGCGCCGTTTATCGCTTCTTGGAGAGTGGTGTATCTTTGTGAACGCACGAGAATTTTTAAGTCATCTCGCAATCCGATTTGATAATTTATTAATGCTTGTTTTTTAATTGTTTCCTGAATCGCCTTTTTGAATGAAGGAGGGCGTTCTTCTCCTTCTACCATGGATTCATATAGTTTCATGGCTGATATATCGACGCGTTGCCCGAAAGCGTAAGCGGTTTCACTCGATTTCTGCTTTAAAGAATTGAATTCTATTTGTAAGTGGGTCGTGCTCTGCTTTGTCTGGTAACAAGTTTCAAGTTGCTGCTTCAGTTCTTCGAACGTTTGTATGTCTCGCGTCTCGAATTCTTGCATAGCCTTGCCTTTTAATTTGGTATATAGAATTGCTTGCATTAGTGATTCTTCGTCCGCGGGATTTATGTTTTGTACCGCGTATGTACAGGCATTTAAGAATTCTTGTAATTTATGTCGCGATGTTCCATCGAATTCTGGAATCATTGTTCGCGCTTCTTTCAGCGGTAAATAGTGCGGAGCGGTGCTACGCCTATGTCTTATATCTCGTTCGGTGCGACCGTACGTTATGTCGAGGGGGACGTCATCTGGATTTGCTCGTGTTTCATTAAAATTTCCTCGATTAGTACGCAAGTTGTGCATTTGTTTGTGTAAATTTCTCATCTCTTCTTGCATTTCGCGGAGACTATGTACGAGTTCGGTTAACAAGATATTACTCGTGTTTTCGGCCGGGTGATCTGTGCCTTCGTAATTCGCGGCAGCCTCTTGTCCGGCTTGTGCACGTAAGCGTTCGATTTCCCTATCGACGGCTTCGGGTTGGATATTATCCATATTTCTTCCCGGATTTGGTTCGAAAATACTAAGATCGACGGATAATGGCGAATAAGTTCTTCTAAAAGTGACTCGGTTAACGCTTCGTTCGTTTTGTTCGAAATTATCGTTATGGTCTAGTTCGCGTGCTTCGGACGATTCGGAACTCGAATAGCAGTCTTCTAAATTTTTTCGTACGCTATTTCGGATGTCGCGAGCAGCTTCTTCCGCTACTTGTATCGGTGTTACAAGTCTTAATCTATTTGCCAATCGTGCTGGCTCGCTCAAAAATCGCGGGCTTTGGAATCTAACTCGCTTTAATTGTTCCGACATTTAATTATAAATTTGCGACTTACATTAGTAGTACGATGACTCGCATGGTCGCGTATCGGGTTGCTCGATTGCTGACGCTGCGTGTTGATATGTTGGGTCGTTGTCCCACGGTGACGCGTTGTCCGTCGGCGATGCGTTGCCTCTGCGAAGGTTGTGGATCGGTGCTGGTCCTTGAGCGCTGGTGTTTCCTTTCGGCTTTCAGCTGCTTGACCGTGATTCCTTATCTGCTTTCTGTCGTCCGTAGGTGTTCGGTGGCTTGTTTTAGTCCATCCGCTTTAGTGTATTTGCTTTCTTAGGCTTCCTTTTGATGTATATATATATATATATATATATATATATATTTTTTTTTTTTTTAATTCGTATTTTTCTTTTCTGTTCCAGCCGTTAGTGGTCTGAATTTGGCGGTTCTTCCGACGTGCATCCCACCGCTGCCACCAATATGTTGTGCCCGGAAGCGGCACGGGATGTGGGGAGCAGTCGGGAGATATAAAATATCTCAGGCCGCCGAGGATCAGAAGCCGGGGTGTCGGCTGCTTCAATGATTTAAAATACTTTTTGTTTTAATAATACCTTGTATTCTAATCTTCAGAATATACATTAATTTGTACAGGAGCCTTTCTTATTTCTGCGCTGATTTAGTTGAGTCTTTCCGCCTTGTCCTTCGTCTTTGATAGTAATCTTTAAAACAATTTTCTTATAACGCGTTATCGGTTCGCACTTAACACTGATTACACTTGTGTTTCGACTGTCCCGTGCTCCTCCGGTGGTTTGTATTTAAACCCTTGTTTGAGGAGGTTTTTTTTGAGAGGGGGACCGCTTAGTAACATGGCCCGGGGTCATGGTGCGGTCAAATTGAAGTGCAAGCGAAGATGATTTGGTGTCGAAATCCTTCGTTGCACTTCCGCGTTTATTGGCGTATTCGCTGATGGTTCTTGGACTTAATGAGGTGAATGCTCGATATCGTATTTAGCAATAATATTTTATGCTAACGTTTAATATTTTAATTATGTCCGGATTATAGTCTGTGAGACTATAACACTATGTACTAGTATCCGTTCGAGTAGCTTTCCCATTTCGCTCAAGAGGCAAATTGACCTCACCTTGGGATTGCGGATGTCAAGGGTGCCTTTTGGTATCAGTACAAATATCGTTCTTTTCCAGATTTTGGGAAAGCGTCCCTCTCGCAAACAAACATTGAGACATTCAGTGATTCGCGTAACCATGGCGTCTGGTGATTTTTTCAGGTATAACGCCTTTATTCCACCATCTCCAGGGGCTGTATTAGCCACAGTTCGCCTGCGCATGAGATTATGCACTTCCATGGATGTTATCTCATCTTCTTCGTTCCATGTGTCCAGCGATGGGGGAAATTCTTCTGCTTGCTTTCCACAAGCTACCATGCGGGAATAATTGGACCATTGCTACATTGCTACATTGCTACATGCCCCAATTGCTACATTGTAGCATGAGCGTGTTCACAGGCATCATCTCTGTAATGCTCGGAGATGTTCTCCGAAGCTTTTTTAATACCACTCGGTAAGGCAGCCCCCACGGGTCCGCATCGATGGACTGTATTAGCTCCTTCCATGTGCATGCCTTGGACTTATTTATTTCTCTGCGTAGAGAAGCTCTCGCTTCCCTATACAGCTCCTCAGCCAGCTCTAGATGTTCTTCTGCTATGTTTCGCCGCGTTTTACATCTCTGCCATTTTTTCCTGGCACTCCTGCATGCTTTCCGGAGGTTGGCTATGGTGCAATTCCACCAATAGACCTGATTCTTTCTTATTTTCTTTACCCGCGGCATAGAAGTGTCGCATGCATCGGTATACGCATCTAACAGCCACCGGGCTGCCTCCTCAGCCGTATTGACCGTCAACGTATCTGTGCATTTCCATTCCAATGTTTCTGAGTATATTTCAGGATCCATCTTCTTGAAGCTCCATTTAATATATTTCCTCCTTTTAGTATTCATGTATATATTCATGTAGTTATCCTCATTACAGGCATTGTTTGGAGTATCATTCCCGCCAGTATCTACTCTGTACGAGTTTACATTTATATTATCTCTGTACATATTTACACTATTATCCATATTGTACATATTTACATCATTAGCATTACGCATATTTACATCATTCGTATTTACACTGTACATATTCACACTATCACATGCATCATCAAACCTTAGTTTAAACATGATATACATATGATCCGAATGCGTATATTCTTCGAGTACCTTCCACTCATAAATTTGGCTATGCATATCAGCCGTCGACCACGTGAGATCTATGATGGAATCGCCATGATGTCGGACGCACGTAGGGGAGGTGCCCTCGTTCAGGAGTCTGAGATCCTTACTGGCAGCCCATCGCGAGACCTTTTCCCCGCGACTGTTCGTGATACGGGCTCCCCACATCCTATTCTTCGCATTAAAATCACCCGCAATGATAGTATAGCGGGATTCCAACTCGTCAACTACTGAGTCCAATTCGTTTAAGAAGCGAGAATATTCGTTGTCGTCGACGTTGGGTGAGATGTAGCACGCCACTACAGCGAATCTCCTCCACTTAACTGCGACGCTATACAGTCCTTGTCGGATTAGAATCCCGGCACTCTCAAAGCAGTGACAATTCCAATGAACCGCCACCGTATCACGCGAGTTTCTAAACCAGGTGTTATCACCAGGTGTTATATTGTGGGGTTCCGACACAATACTAATACCAATTTGTTGTTCGAGCTCGAATTGAGCCAGTAGGTCCATTGCGGCCCTGCAGTGGTTCATATTGCATTGCAGGAATTTAATCATCGGTCTCCATATGCTTTTCCTCGTTCCTTCGATCTGAGGTGTCTACTTTGTGTAAGACTTCTGTAATCTTGACTCCTTCGCATTGAGGGGATCCTGCGCGATGGCCGCTATCCTTGCCCAACTTTGCGCAGAGGATACAATGGGTCTGGTTTTGACAAGATCTAGCCGCATGCCCTTTTCTACTACATCTAAAGCAGCAGCTGCTGTAATCCGCATCCGACTTGCAGGTTCTTATGGTGTGACCAACTCGCCAACACCTATAACATTGCACAGGTCTGGTTTTGAGTAACTCCGTCTTGACCATCGTCCATCCGATACGTATCTTGCTCTTCTTAGCAATAACGATTGCAGACTTCAATGGACATCGGATCCATACCGCGTTAAGTCCACTCCTAGTCGGGCAGATTATCCCAACCATTACTTCTCGTATGTCGCCCTCGTCAGCAATTGCGTACTCTATTTCCTCCTTGGTAATCGACTCTTCTAAGCCGACAAGCCGTAGTTCGCCCTTAATTGAAGGACGAGTTACTATAGCGTCGTCCAGCACCTCCTGCAACTTCATAACCAGCTTGTCTGCCTTTTCAATGTTTTCAGGGCCCGATATTTCTATTATCGTAGCACCGTTAACTCCTTTCCTAATTTTAGGAGTGCCGATCTGAAGATCACTCAAGGATATACTAGTACGAGCTCTTCGCAGAGCATCTGCATAGGAAAAGTCATCATTTTTCCCTCTTATACAGACTGCGGCCGTCTTGGGGACCCTTCTTCTAGGGACACCATCACGTGTTCCACTTGTCCTTCCTACCTTTTCCTGTCCTTGTCCTCCGGAGGGAGGAAGTGGAGGGCCTGAGGCCGGTTGGCTCAGGGCCTCCCTCTTCCTCTTCCTTTTTTCCCTCCTCTTCTCCTTCCTAGAGACATTGGTCCACTCTTCGTCCTTATCCTTGGTCCCTACCTGATCCTTCATCGAGTCCTTGCCTTCTTCCTGTTGTCCCCAACTTGCACGTGGCGGCATAAGTTGGACATTTTCTTTGACTCTAATCTTTGGCTTCCTTTGCGGAAGGGGAAATGGCATCATTTCCTCTCTCATTTCTTCTTCTCTTTGGTCCTCATCCGCCCTATGGATCATAGATCCGACTTTGGCTAGAGCTTCAATCTGCTTGTTTATGGTCTCTAACCTATCTCCTTTCGTTTGTAACGATGCATCCCGATGCATCGTTACGAATTCCCGGCAGAACACCAGCCGGAAGCTGCCGCCCGGCAGAACACCCGCCGGGCAGAGGCAGGGGCGCGGTGCGCCCACCTTTTAATCGTCTAATTACGACCCAGAGCCGTTAAGGGCTCAAAACGGCCGAACACCGCCGATCATAGCCGACGTGGCCCGAACCGCCGCCCGACGAAAACCCACGTTCGGCGCGCAACCCGAACCCCTCCGAACGGGCCCGACCGCACCTTTTCCGAAAAACCGTTCGGAAGGGGTTACACCGCCGCGCGCGCCGACGCAAGCAATTAGCCGGGGTATAAAAAGGCCACGTTTCGGCACGTTATTACCATTTTTCCGAATCCGCTCTTAGCAGTAAGCTACAGAGAACGATCCGAAAATCCTACCGAGCACGAATTACCGAGGGCGAAAGGTGGAGCGATAGTCTTAGCTGAGTGATCTCGATTCCGACGTACGAGTGCATCCGCCTAATCCGCAGCTGGACCATCACGGAAGGTGGAGCTCTGAGCTGCCCCGAGTCGAGTGTTCTCGATCCAACTGCACCGCGCATTTCATCCTTCGCGACGCGATCCTATTTCGCGCATAAATTAACACCGAGCGCATCGCGCAGTAAATTATCACGGCCTACGCCGCCGTCGTCAAAGCGCAACGCGCATACAATTAACGCGGCCTCCGCCGCCGCGTACATCAACCGCACCGAGCGCATAAGCGCATCCGAATATCGCGGCCTCCGCCGCCGCGTATATCAACCGCACCGAGCGCATAAGCGCATCCGAATATCGCGGCCTCCGCCGCCGCGTATATACACCGTACCGAGCGCATAAGCGCATCCGAATATCGCGGCCTCCGCCGCCGCGTATATACTCGCACCGAGCGCATAAGTGCATCAAATTATCGCGGCCCCCGCCGTCGCGTATTTTGTGAAGAAGCGTATTTCCGTATCACGGCATCCGCCGCTGTTATTAAAGCGCATTATAATAGACCAAACGCGGATTTTAAATCGTGGCATCAAGAAATAAATAATTCCGCGAAAGCGACCGTCGATTCCGAGAACCCGAGGATTCTAAGAACATCAGGATTCCTCGCGGAAAAAACGCCGCAAAAACACGCGCTGTCTCGCGCGTCGTAAACACAAACAGGTGTTCGAAATCGAGACCGGAATTAAATTCGAAACCGCATTTGTCACATTAATAATCGACCAGCACAATTAAAAGCCGCGCACACACACACACACACACACACACACACACACACTCGCATACACACACTCTGTACATTTATACCATTCGAATAAATACGTTCAGTTCACCACATCGCGTATTTTCTTTACACGAACCTTGCACCGGCGATCTATCCGCGCTGCGAAAAACGCCCGAAAATACGACGAATTACACGTTTGTTTCAGATTCTCAGGGATCGGCGTTGATTTTCCACCGAGGGGCGGCCTCATCACCATCGAGGGACTTCTGGACCGACTCTCTTCCCTGGATCTGGGGTCCATAAGCAGACGTCCGCATAGGTATCTCTTCCTTTGTATACTATCTTCTTCTCCTTTTCGAGAGGGCTCTTCCCTTTCCTTCTCTCTCCTACTATCTGCTCTTTTTCCGCTGGATCTACTTACCTCCTCTCTCACTCTTCGCAGCTCCTCTCTCATTTCTTTATTTTCTTTTTTCAGTTCATTAATAATATCGCGTAATTCGCTGACCTCTCGATTGCGCTTTTCTTCCTCCTTTTTATACTTTTTAATTTCGTTCATAAGCTCCCCTAATTTGTGTTTTAGGAACTTCGAATCATTCTTGGATTCAGCCTTGAACTGTAGCACTCGGATCATCTCTTCGAGGCACATTCTCCTCTTCTTCATCTCTCCGCTTAAGCTACCTTGTAGCCTGCCACTTTTGACGCGGATTACTTCAATATGCTCTAGATATTCGAGAGCTTGCGCGCTGATATCCGATGCAGTCATACTCTGCAATAGATCTTCATTAATGTACTCTGGTGCAACTCCAGTTGCCGCCATTATCTTCTTTTCTGCTTCCTCAGGATCAATGGCTCGTTTACTCTTTTTTGGACGGCCAACCTTTCTGAATTTCTTCTCCTCGGCTTCAGACGCAGAGCACGGGACAGTGCCCCTACCGCTCATTTCCTGAGCCATTCGGGAAGAGCTCTGAGTGTCGTCATCCTGCCCGTTATCGGGCAGCACTCGCCTACTTTTAGGCCTTAATTTGGGAGGTCTCATAATTTCCTCCTCGTTCTCCGTTTGAGAGTCCGATTCCTGGGGACGATTTTTCCTCTTCTGAGCTCTGTTGGAGTCTTCGCATTCCATATCCATGGTATCGGACATTACATTAGATGTTATTACATTAGATGATGTTTCTGCAAATGTCCCTGATTGGGACACCCCCTCCATCCGAGGTGTACATTGTGATTTCTCGGGGGGTCCGGGTGTCTCAGTTTGAGACATTGTCTCTTCTTATTTCTCTGGATCAGGACGGGTATCCTGTAACTCTTGTGATTGGACCTCAGGCTGGGATTCGGTGGAGATCCAGCTGCCTAATTTCCCACTCCAAACTCTGATTCTCCTCCTCTCTAGCCACTGGTGTTTCGCAGGCTTCCACATCTATCGGCGCACACTCGGTTTGAGAAGCATCAAGCTGCGCACATGCCGTGACGACATTTAGATCCCCTGTGGGGGGGATTTCTATATAAGCATCTTCAGTTTTAGTTTTACGTAATTTGGAATCCATAATAGTGCGTGTTTGAAAGATTGGTTCGGTCACTATGACGGCCGCACCGCAGTGAAGCCACTTCCCCGATTTGAAAAAAGCCCTAGTTATGGGTAGGGAAGCGGAGAAGCCGTTTATCGGGTGGCGAGCCCTATCTCCACCAGTGGCTCTAATGAAAAAGGGTTCCCCGGAATGGGCCGGGTCCACAATTATGCTATAGGGTTATACTCACCCCGAGCCCGGGACGCGTGCTGATCCGAACAGCCGCTCATCCCGAGCCCAGGCTAGAGTGCGCCTGAGTATCTCCCCCCAGGCTGGGTATGAGAGTCGGGGAGCCAACCCTCTCTCCACTCTGTGCTTCCGGAACGCGCGCTTCAACCCTCGGATAGGCTCCAGACAGGGGGTGCGAAACGGTCTTCCCTCTAGTGTGCCCGCCCCGTTCACGGGACCTTTGCCGGGGAAGATCCGGTCTTACTTTTACCCTTATTACTAGGGGCGGAGCCTGGGTACTGACATCACGCACCCCCCCCGGTCGGGGGGCAACTACTCCCCCCTTGGTTAGTCTCCGGGGAATATCCACGCGCATCCGATCACACCTCACCCACCCACACACTCACTCACACACATTCACACAAAAGAGGGAGTAGGAGATAGAGAAGGGAAGAGTTGGGGAAGGGAGAGAAAGGAAGTGGAAGATCAAAAGAGGGGAAAGGTTAAAAGGATAAGAGGAGAGGAGAAAGAAACCACCGAAGAAAGAAAAACTCAACGGGACCGGGTGTTCTTCTACCCTTCTCGGCTCTCGTAGGCCGGGTTTTGTAGTCAGGGTTGTCCTTCCCCTATCCGCATTAGGCCAAAGTGCCCGGAGGGAGCGGAACCCCCCTTCCTCCCCTTTCGGGGAGGGAAGTGCTATGTGGACGCTTGGTCAGCCGCCTAGGGCCCCCGGACCCCCCCGACGGGAAAGCGTCGAAGTGGGGGCCCGAAGGACCCACCGGACCCTCCCCGACACCTAGTCGCCGAAGTGGGGGGCCCGATGGGCCCGGAGACCCGGGGCAGCCTAAGCCTCTCCACCACGTCAAGGTGGAGAGGCTTAGGCTGCCCCGTCCACACCGGAGAAGAGCGCCCTATACCCTGGCCCACTCTCATCCTTTTAAATGTTGATTCCCTCCAGGATTGGAGTTAGGGCCGCCATCAAGGAGTCATGCTCCACCCTGTCTTCTATCCTCAGGCCGGGCGGATACGCCTCGACCTGTCTTTCTACCCCCCCTCCCCAAGAGTCAGGCCTGTGTTGATAAAGGCCTTTTCTTCCTGGGGGGAGTCCCCTTCTTCCTGTCACCTCCCCTCTTTCCCTTTCCCGAAAGGGGAGGGAGGGGAGGGAAGGCTTCGCTGCTCGTTATAGGAGGGGGGAGTTTATTCCTCTCCTCCTCTTTCGAGTCCGTTGACTCCGTGTATCTCTTCCTCTTGATGGAGGAGCGTTTCCCACGGGTCGGGGGCGAGGTGCGAGAGGCGGTCGGAGGTGGGAGACGAGAGTTTATTTCCTCCATCTCCCTCCTGAGCCTCTGGTTTTCGGCCCTTAGCCTCCCCATGTCCCTGCGGAGTTCTGCAACTTCCTCGCTCCCGTGATTTTCTCTGGCTCGCGTGGCCATGACGGTTGTTGCTGCCCTGACCAGCGCTACAGCTTCCCGGAGTTCGCCCACCCCCTTCATGCCATGCGAGCAGTCCGCTATCTTGAATATCGTAGCGGACTGCTCCACCATCCTGGCAGCGATATCCACAGTGGGAGTATTATTGAGCTCGAATTCTAGCTCCTCCTCCATCACTTGGATCCTTGCCTATTTTTTGCCCTTAGGGGCAGAGGAGCTGAGGGCCACAGCAGCCTTCCTCTCTCTTTCCTGTTCCTTGCGTAGGCGGGCTTCTTTTTCTTTTCCTTCCCATTTGCCTACATGTTCTCCGGTGGTCGGGGGACGTCCTCTTCCCTTCTTCTGGGTCTCTCCTTCAAGCAACTCAGAGACCTTCCCCCCTTCTTCACCATCGCTCCCATCCAGAGAGTCGACGTCTAGTGGCAGCGTCCGAGCAGGGGACACTTCCCTGCTCGCACTACCCAGCGTCTCCTCCTCTCTAACCGGAGCAGGGGGGTTCCCCAGCCCGCTTGGCCCTGGCTAAGAATCTTCCCCTTCTTTCCCCAGGAACTCCCCCCTTGGGCCCATCGAGACCCAATAGGAGGAGCCTGAAGCCTTTTTCACGTGGTGGTGCACCACCTCCATCATCCTCTTGACGACGACCCGTGCTTTTTTGGCAATCTCATAGGGAGTAGTTCTACTATCCTTACTATGGGCCTTGTGCACCGTCTCCTTTTATGTCGCTGACCTCGTCAGCCGTTGACTCGTCGAGGGGATGAGCTGAACTCCAACTCTATCCTCCTCGCGGTCCACCTCCACGCTCTCTTTGTTTTTTATTTGGATTTTCATTTTGGTTTTGGTTTACAGTAGTCATCACAAAATCATCCCACTCTTCCGCAGCAGCTCCCTCGACCGGGTAATACCCTCACCCTCGCCGAGAGTGTCCCGAAACATGACCGGCAACACTCCCGACGGGTCCCAAGTTCCCTCGGGGGATCGAGCTATGTCACGGGCCAGTGGCCAAAGGCAGCACCGGCACTGGCCCCCGGCCTCTTACTAACCCATGGAGGTTTTGACGCCCCTATGGGCTTTCGGGGGTTCCACGCTTCGTGGGCACTGCTGCGGGCGACACCACCCGGGGGGCCCCACGGACGGTTAGGACGAGGCAGCCGTCCCCCTACCTCGCCTTACCCGCCGTGGCGACCAGCCGCCCCCCGCACCGGGCATCACTTCGGATCTGGGGGGCACGCGCCGTCCCAGTGGGACCGCTTCGGAAAGGGAAACGGTCGCGGTATCCCACCGGGTACCTAAACCCTCGCCGTCAGACCCCGACCTCAGAATACGTCCGAGCGGCTCTGATGGCAGACAGCGACTGGGGACTATTGGGGAGGAGACTCCCCCCCCAAGGACAGGCAGCCGGTGCATCCTCCGTCGCACCGACCCGAGCTCGGAATATTTTCAAGTGGCTCGGTGCGACCCAGGTCAGCAGCCCGGGCAAGCCCGGATGTCTGGATAGCTCCAGACGTAAACTGCCGACCCGTGACCTCTCCTACCTGGCGCGTGCCTAAGGCCGCCCCCTAGGTCGTTTGCCAGGCGATGGAGGCTGCCTATACTGCGGGACGCCGCTTCCTCCCCTTGCCAGGAGGACGCCCAGTTATGGGCGACACCCCGACGCGGAGAGGACTGGCCACCGCCTCCACCCGGACCACGTGCCCAACCAACCGGGCTGCCCCGGTCGGCCCCCCGCAGTCCACTGCTGGACGCTGAGAAGGTGCCCCATGCCAGGACGCACGTCCCTGAGGACGTCGCACCCAGACACAAGGCACCCCCCAGCCAACCGCATCCCCCAACCGGGGCTAAGGCAAACTCCGAAGAGGACGTCGCCCCCAAACACAAGGCCCGCCGTCGCCCCCTACCACCCACCAGGGTTTAATGCCCCTCACCGGGAGCACCCGGCAACCCCAGCACGGAGGGAGGATAGAAATCCTCCCCTATCGGCTCCGTGCAGCCGGGGTTTGTAGTCGGGGTCTCGTTCCCCTACCGACATTGGGTCTCAGTGACCCTTCGGGGACAAACTGTCCCCTGGGCAAAGCCGGGTGCCCTGGTACGCTCTTAGCGAGTGAACCTCCTCGCCAGCCCTCCCGAGGGTTGGACCCTCAGTACTACCACAGCGGATCATAGGATCACCCGGGCCCTTCCACCACGACAAGGTGGCGCACCGCGGAAGGGCAAAGGAGCTGCACTCTAATTATAACAATTCTTATATTAGCTAAATTAACAAATGCCACAAATAAAAGCTAAACGTGATATGTCCTAATAACTGTTCAGAATATTCTCTACACTAGCTTATTGATAAAGAGGAGTCTTATATACTGTGCTACACTAAAAGACACTTCCCTGTAGAGGGAGAGAGACAGAGCTATAATATGTTTTAGCACAAATTTATCACAAATTCCAAGTTTAACAGCATAACACTACTTATCAAACTAAAGAATTATATGAGGCACATAAGTATTAATTAAGTAAATGATATTTCACTCCAATTTCACACAAGTTCACAATCGAATGGGCCACGTGGCAATGTTACTAGGGGAGCGAAATCGGTTGACAGTATTTTAGATAATTACAGCTAATTAGAGCTTCCCCGCACAAAAACCACACACTTAGTAAATCGCCAAAAAAAATGTTCACTATCACTCAAATATGTGCCAAAACGTTTTCGGGACAAAATAAGCCGTCTGGAGCCAACTTTTTAGAACACGAAAATTATTTCTATACCCCTTAGGAGATAGTTTTTTTCCGACTCCACACACTTCCAACCTAACCTTGAAGCCGGAGGGGAAGCCAGACGTGACCAGAGCATCGTCCAGGTTATCATCCAAGGCTTCATCGAGGGCAGTGTCACCAGTGAGGCTGACCACCGACTCGGTCGAGTACAGAACCGGGCCGAAAGGGAGAAGATTTCCCGTTATCCGTCTAAAAAGAGCGGAAAAAGGAAAGGACAAAGAAAATGACCCTGAGCCGGGACCATCGTGGCGCGAATGAGGGTCGTAAAAATATTATTGTTTTATTTACGCATATATTTTATGTATTATGTTTTGTATTAACATATATTCGATCCTTAACCGTCCTATGTATCACTAGTAAAATATATATTGTTAAAATTGGCTTAAAATAAGAAAAAAATGTATCTTAAGTGATTTGTGATAAGAAAAACATCTGCACTTTTCGAGTGAAAAAAGTGCACAAAAGGTGTAAATGCAAAAATGCTAAGAAAGACACCAATAGGTGTAAATAAAAACGAGAAACATAATAACAACGAAAAAATAGGCTTTCCCAGCAAAGCCCGAGAAAAAGTGCACAAAGTGCAAAAAGTGCACACAAAAGGTGCAGATATGCGAAAAGCTAGATTTAAGTAAAATAAGCGTAGATAAATATAATTCGCGCAAAAATATTAAATTTAAGTTGATTTATAAAAAGAAGTGCAGAAGGTGCACAAAAGTGCAAATGGCGCATGCGTAGAGCCGTCGACACGCTCGCAGAAGAGTGGGGATGCTAGTATATAAGGAGCGTGCAGAGCTCAGTCGAGGCTTTTTTCGCGCGGCGTTTCGTGATGATAATAAACGAGTACGTTCACGCGAGAGTCCGTCGTAGAACAAATGACAGTAAATGCGTAATTCGTGAAGAGTGCGTAGTAGTCCGGAAATTGCGACGTTAAAAGTAAAAAAGAGCTTTTTCGCGGCGGCTGATGACAAGTTCGTTCAAGCGAGAGTCCGTACGAGAACGGGAGACATTAACTTCGCAAATAAGAAATTGCGTAGAACAATGCGTGCGACAATAAACATTGTATAACCACTTAATAATAAATATATTTTATTATATTATTCAAACAAAGTGAGTGACAATAATTTGTTGCGCGTACTCGGAATTTTCCTTTGTTCCTTGTTTCCCATAGCGGCTGCGCACATTATTCTCGGGTTCGATCCTGAAGCTTCTCGTGGGTGTCCAGTGTCCGATAGAGATTCAGTGGCGACCTGCAACAAAAAGAAAAGAAAGGGATTAGTGAATATCGAGCAACGACGTAGTCGTGAACTGCGTAGTAAGCGTTGTGCGTATAACACGTCGGAACAGGAACGGTGGCCATCTTGGTAATCGCGGTGATCACGCAGTGATAACGTGATACCTGCGTAGTTGCGTCACAGCGACACAGAGTGGAAAAATACCCAGCGGAGCTCAACCTGGGAATCCATTGGAACAACCACATCAGTGGTGCTCAACCCGGGGATACTATTGAAGGATTACCATCCCGGAAACCTATTCCTTGCTTGTTGGAGGGTGAAACAAGCTGGCGACCGTTGAGAATAACAAGGTAGGAACCACATAGACTTGTAATAATACGAAACCTCTCCATCATCCAATCACAGTTATATGTTGCGCGGCTCTGGGAAATAGACACACGATAACGCGGATCTGCTAGTAAGATCTCGAAGTCCGACATAGCTGTTTCCCTCGGGTGCGGTAATTATTGCGAGAAATCGACGCGTTTGAAGAATATCGAGGTAACCATCTTGGCGACCGTGACAGGACTTGCTAACGCGACAGATTGCGGAAAAACGCGAACGCGAGTGGAAGTGACCATAAGGTCGTTCGATAACACGTGTCGCAAAAACGAACGCATCGGCGTAGTGAGTTTGTCGTGTATCAACCAGACGGGTGTAGACGCGTGACATCATAATGACGGATAAACAAGAAAACGCGACGGAAGGATTCGCGACCGACGGCGCGAGACCGCGCGTAATACGATCACCGACTAGAAAAACGGAAGCAGCGGTGACACGATCGCAAACCGTTAAAACGGGCAAAACGGTAGAGAAAAAATCCGAGACCGCGAGTCCGAATAAAGACGACATGCTGTTCGAAATTTTGTGTGAAATCAAGCGCAATATGAACGCATCGTCGAACAATCATGAACGAGCTCAGTAAGAAAGTTGACTTCTCGTTCAATAAAAATAACGAGCTTAGTCGCAGACTAAATGCGTTAGAGGCGAGAAACAAGAAATCGTGGCGTGACGAAGGACGATTCGAAATCGACGCGGCGAAGGAAAAATCGTCTGAGGGCGACAATGATTTCCCGTACGGTCCGTGTCGGGGAGAACGCGACGCTCAACGCCAGGCTACCACGAGGTGGCTGGTTAAAAAATCCTTTCGAGGAAATACGTTTCTTCGGGAGGACCGACAAGCAGAAACCGTGACGAAAATGAAAACGATTCCGGAAAACGCGGGAAGTTCGAGAGTAGAGATCGGAATGGAAAATACCGAGATTTCAAAATCGACGAAAACAAAGAAGGGCGACGCAACGCCCAAACCGGGAAAAATCGCGGACGAAGAGCCGAGAACGGTAAAAAACGCGGACGCGGAAACCGGTAAAATTAAAGACATAAATGAAAAACCGAAAGAAATGGCTAAATTAGCGGCCGTTCGGAAAACGGGAAAATCGCCGGAAAACGCGACGAACGATAAAAAGACGCGCGAACGACGATACCGAAAATGTAAAATTCGAAAAGCGTAAGATGAAACGCGAAATCGACGACGATAAAGAAAACGCGCACGATGGAAAAATCCACGCGAAAGCGCGCGTAGAGAGGAAAGTTCCGACGGCGACGCGAAGCGACGCGTCTCAACGGAAGATTACCGAGACAAAGGACGACCGGAAACTAAGTACAGTCCGTCTCGAAGAAATTATAGATGACGTCGATGAATTAACGCGCAAGGACCAATGCAAGAGAAAGTCAATCGGTTCCGCGTACGTCGATGTAAATATCGGACGTTTCGAAACAAAGGCGTTGCTCGATACGGGGGCGCAGTGTCAGCAATGACCAAAGAATTGTACGATAAATTAATAGACGCGAGAGTAGAGATGCGCGTAATCCCGATCAGAAAATTCTCGTTAGTGGGGGCGTTTTCGGAAAAGGGTCAAACGGCATCGAACCGCGCGCAAATGAAATTCGAATTGTGCGACGCTGAGTTCACGTTCGAATTTATAGTAGTGAAATCCCTCGCGTATAACATGATTTTAGGCCTGGATTTCATGAAACAAAATTACGTTTCGCTCGATTGCGAGCCGGACGACGTATACATACGGTTTCGAGACGAAAGAAAATTCTCCGCCGAAATTTGTACAATTTCGATTGATGACGCGGAAAAATGCGTCGAAACTATTTTAAATGATCACGCGATACTGTTCGAAAACGAAATCGGTTGCGTGAATAATTACGAGCATAAAATCGTCATAAACGACAAACGACCTTTTAGAACACGACCGTATCCGGTGCCGGAAATACACCGCGAGAAAGTCAAACGACATTTACTCGATCTTGAGACGGCAGGGATAATAGAGCGTGCGTCCACGCAATATGTCAATCCTCTCATCGTGGTCGTCAAAAAATCGGGCGAAATCCGTTTGTCTCGATGCGCGCGAACTGAATAAAAGAATGGCTAACGAACATGACCAGCCTCCAACTATCGATGAAGTGTTCCGTCGCATCGGAAGCAAGAAATACTTCACGACGTTGGACGTGGCCAAGGCATTCTGGCAGATTCCGTTGACGGACAAACGCTACACCGGGTTCTCATTCGATAATCAGACTTACGTCTTTAAACGACCACCGTTCGGTTTAAAAACGTCGGGGTCGGCATTTACGCGAGCGATGCGCAAAACGCTCGGTGACGAAAGCGACCCATTTACAATCGTTTATTTAAACGATATTTTAATAGCGTCCAACACCATAGAAAAACACGCGTTTCATATCAATCTATTTCTGGAAAAACTAAAAAAAGCGGGATTTAGGTTGAACAGAGATAAATGCGACTTTTTCAAGTTGCAAATCAAATTCCTCGGACATATGTTCGATGAAATTAACTCAGAGATGAATGAGGAAACTAAAACAGCGATCGAAAATTTCGCGAAACCGCGGAACAAAAAAGCGATTCAAGCGTTCCTAGGTTTTGTAAACTGGGACAGGCGATTCGTGAAAAATCTAGCGACACTAACCAAACTGCTCGAACGTCTGCTCAAAAAGAATGCGAAATTCGAGTGGACAAACGAGAAAAACGACGCGTTTGAAAATATCAAAAGAGCGTTTAGAGAGGCGCCGTGTCTATTTATAATTAGATCGGGACTCAAATTCGGTATTTACGTAGACGCGTCAAAGTACGGATTAGGGGCGAAACTCTATCAATACGGAGACGCGAAACCGAATACATAGTGGCGTACGCGAGTAGGAGCCTCAAAGGCGCGAAGCTCAATTACACCATTACGGAACTAGAGTGTCTAGCGCTCTTCTGGGCACTGCGCAAATGGCACACGAATCTGCTCGGTAGACACTTCAGAGTGCACACCGATCATAGGGCATTAAAATTCTTGTCGGCTTGCGCCGACGACAGTTCTCGAATCGCGCGATGGACAGCGTTCCTCGGCGAATTCGACCTGGAAGTATGCCATATTCCAGGTAAAGAGAACGACGTAGCCGATACGTTATCGCGTAGAAACGTAAATAACGGTTACGCGAAAAAAGAAAACGCGATCAAAACGATTGCGGTGATCCGCAAGCCAAAAGACGACGCGGATACAGCCGGTTGGTTCGAGTTGATTAGAAACGCGCAAACCACCGACGAAAATTTAATCGAACATCTGGACAACAATCCAAATTATTACGAAAGAGACGAATTGATTCGAAAGCGAGGGGAGTCGGGAGAGCGAATCGCGATACCGGACGATATAAAGTGGCAGCTTGTGCGGAAAGTGCACGAATACTTACTGCACTTCGGTACCGATAAGACCGCGAACTTCGTCCGAAGATTCTTCGACGTGTCGAATCTCGAAAGACTTGCGAGAAACGTGGTAGCGTCTTGCGAAACTTGTCAAGCCACGAAATATTATACGCGACCTACGCGAGGCACGGAATATTTCGTGTTACCGGAACAACCCGGGCAGGTAATCTCGATCGACATATTTGGTCCGTTACCACAAACACCCCGGGGAAACAAATATATCCTGGTCATTATGGACCAATTTTCCAAACTAACGAACTTGTACGTTATGAGGAATCAAAAATTAGACGCGATTATGGACGCGTTGCAAGTCGAACACTTTCCGAAAAACGGTGTTCCGACGGAAATTTTATCTGACAACGGGGGCCAGTTCGTTACAAACCGATGGAGAGAGTTCGCCGCGAGTATGGGGTTCTCTATCCGAAAAACGACGCCATATAACCCACAAAGCAACCCTGTCGAGCGAGTCATGCGTAAGTTAGGACGAATCATACGCGTCTACGCGCACGATCGACAGACAAGCTGGGATAAAATTATTCCCAGAATCGAAACCACTATTAATTCGACGATGCACCGAAGTACGGAATGCATACCACTAGCGGTTAAACCAATCCAACAGTATCCCTTCCTACCTAAAGAGGGAAAAGAAAGTAAAATTCAAGGCGGTGAGTCTTGAAATAGAAGCTTACTTCGAAAAAATTGAAGAAGAAGCGATGATATTACCGGATGACGTACCATGTATCATTATTGGACGGCATGCGTGTAAAAAACTTGGCCACATCAACAGAGTGCGTGAAAAGAAGGACAAAACCTACGTACTTTCGAGGTGGGACAAAAGACGAAGCGCAAGAATCATGGACAAAATGCGCTCGGACATCGAAAAAACCCTAATGGAGAAGGCAGAATCCAAACAGTCGGAGGGGACTCAGGAGACCGACAGGGGACTCGGAACCACGGCGGAAGGAGAGGAAGCCAAAAATTCCAAGGAAAATGACGAAGATGTTGTGATAGTGCGCAAAGTGCAGAAAAGTGCAAATATTACGCGCGAAAGTGTAGTTGATATACACAAAGTGCATGAAAGCACACGCGAAAGCGCAATACGCGAGATCAACGGGATATTTGAAAAATTAAAAAATCGCGTAATCTTAATAAAGTACTTAAAAGTGCAAGAACATTAAATAAAGACACTAAGATAAAAACGCGCGAAGAAAAGACAGTGTATGAGCGCGCAAGTGTAGACGAAACACTCGAAAGTGCAAAGACAGTAAATAAAGACGATAAGTTAAAAGCGAGCGAAGTAAACTTGCGTGACTTAGAAGTAAGCGGTAAAACACCGAAAAAGAAAAATAAAACGTGTATTTCTATTGAAAATAAAGAATTAAAGAAACACAATAGAAATGAAACGTATATAATAAATGAAAAGGAAAATAACCGCGAACCGGGAAAAAATAACACACAGGAACGCGTAGTTTCTAGCTGTAATAAAATAAAATGCAGTTTAGATTTCATCGACAATGTCGAACCTAAGAATAAAACCTTTTTCATGAAATCACTAAATTTAGTGACAAGTACGCCCATTAAAGAATCCAAAAGCGAAATAAATAATAGTATACTGTGTGTTATTGATAATAAATATACAGTAGTAAATAAGAATAATGTATCAAATAAACAATATACACTCAAAAGCGTCAAGCGTAAAATATACAATCAAACATTAAGCGATGTGCGCGAAAAGGGTGTTATGCGAGAACGAAGAACCACCTCCGTATCCAGCAGAGACGAGGGAGGACATAAAGAAAAGGAACTTCGTCGCAACGAGTCGTGGCAAAGCCCCTTAGCGGGGGTAATGAAGCCGGAGGGAAAGCCCGACGTGACCAGAGCATCGTCCAGGTTATCATCCAAGGCTTCATCGAGGGCAGTGTCACCAGTGAGGCTGATCATCGACTCGGTCGAGTACAGAACCGAGCCGAAAGGGAGAAGATTTCCCGTTATCCGTCTAAAAAGAGCGGAAAAAGGAAAGGACAAAGAAGACGACCCCGAGCCGGGACCATCGTGGCGCCAATGAGGGTCGTAAAAATATTATTGTTTTATTTACGCATATATTATGCGTATTTACGCATATATCACGCGTATTTTATGTATTATGTTTTGTATTAACATATATTCGATCCTTAACCGTCCTATGTATCACTAGTAAAATATATTTTGTTAAAATTGGCTTAAAAATAAGAGAAAAATGTATCTTAAGTGATTTGTGATAAGAAAAACATCTGCACTTTTCGAGTGAAAAAAGTGCACAAAAGGTGTAAATGCAAAAATGCTAAGAAAGACACCAATAGGTGTAAATAAAAACGAGAAACATAATAACAACGAAAAAATAGGCTTTCCCAGCAAAGCCCGAGAAAAAGTGCACAAAGTGCAAAAAGTGCACACAAAAGGTGCAGATATGCGAAAAGCTAGATTTAAGTAAAATAAGCGTAGATAAATATAATTCGCGCAAAAATATGAAATTTAAGTTGATTTATAAAAAGAAGTGCAGAAGGTGCACAAGAGTGCAAATGGCGCATGCGTAGAGCCGTCGACACGCCCACAGAAGAGTGGAGATGCTAGTATACAGGGTGATCCAGAACAAACGTCTTTAAGGGGATACCGAACCGTACTATATTACCGATCAAATTAATTATTTCATTAAACATGGAAATTATTTTGTTGGTTATACAGAATGAAAAATGCTTCTCTATGATTAAAGTATATACAGTAACACATTTGGAACGTGTTTAATTTTCAGTTAAAAAACGAAAAAAAAAATTACAGTTTTATATTATCGATTGGTAGCGTCGAATCGTAACTATATTTGCTTAATATAAAAGTTTTACAATTTACACGTGCAAAATAAAATACGTTCCGAATGGGAAATGCATAGAAGCATATATGTAAACTTTTAGAATTGAATTTGAAGTCTAGTAAAAAAGATTTCCGTGTTTTAACGCTTTCGTGCATATTATCATACGAAATCGAGGATTAATAGATAAAAAAGAGCAGTAGATTAGTACACGAGAAGATTGACTGATGTCGCGATAATGAGAGGTCTAAATCTGTTTCTGTGACAAGGAAAGACAATAGTACTATCCTTGTCTGTTTCATGCGTAGAGAGTAATATATGCACGCTCTAATATTATTACATTTTCTCGTATCTTCTTTCTATAACAATACGCTCATTTGGTCTCTTTCTAATCGCTCGTTATATCGCCTCGTTGCTTTCTCACAAACTTATTATTTTATTTAGAAATAAAATAATACATATATATATATATATATATATATATATATATATATATATATATAAGTAATAAATTTGGAAGAAAGCAACAGGGCGATTTAGCGAGCAATTAGAAAGAGATAAAATGAGCATACAACTAATAATAAGAGAAAAAGGATACAAAGGGGACAAAATGGCCGCATTCAGCAGACTCAACAGTTGGGCAACGTTACTAGATTTTCCGATGTAATTCGACGCTGATTGGTCGGGTCTGAAAGTAGAAACCAATCATGTTCGATTGCTACTTAGCGGTAAAGTCTGCTAAATGCGGCCAATGTAATGAGTGTGTGTACACATACACACGCGCGCACACACACGCACACACACACACACAATAAAATAATATATATATATATATATATATATATATATATATAATTTTATTTCTAAGTAAAGTAATAAGTTTGAAAGAAAGCAACAGAGAGATGTAGCGAGCAATTAGAAAGAGACAAAATGACCGTACAACTAATAATAAGAGAAAAAAGATACAAAAGAGACAAAATGTAATAATAGTGCACGTGCACGCGCGCGCGCGCACACACACACACGCACACGCACACATACATATACACACACACACATGTACACACTATTATTACATTTTGTCTTTTTTATATCCTTTATTTTCTCTTATTATATATATATATATATATATATATATATATATATATATAATATAAATTAAAATTTATTAATTTTCTTTTATAATAATTATCATAAAAATAATAAATTATAATAACTAAATATATTACTTTTTCATGCATTTACTAATACTAATAATTCTAAGATTGTAATTATAATATAAAATAAATATTATATTGACTATGTTTAATTATGAAATATTATTTATATATTAATTATTTAACTGAATAATTATTCTGATATTAATTTGAAACGTTCACAAACAATAATGATAACTATATAAAATTCTTTATATTATAATTACAATCTTAGAATTATTACTATTAGCAAATGCATAAAAAAATAATATAATTAGTTATTATAACTTATTATTTTTATAACAAAAAAAGTTTAATAAATTTTAATTTATATTATCTGAATACCTTATAATAAAACTTATAATAATAACTTATAATAAAATTTAGGATAATTAAAATCATTTTTTTTAGATACATTTTTATATATTTATTTATAACGATATAGATATAGATAAAGATATTTTTTAGATGTTTTTTATTAAAAATAAAATGGCCCGGGCGTGTATCCTGGTGCGGCGGGCGCAGCCGGGATGTATCCTGGTGCGGCGGGCGCAGCCGGGATATATCCTGGTGTGGCGGGCGCAGCCGGGATGTATCCTGGTGCGGCAGGCGCAGCCGGCATATATCCTGGTGCGGCGGGCGCAACGGACACGTATCGCAAAGCTGCAGGCGCAGTATATCCTGGCGTGGGCAGCCCTGGAGCGTACGTCGCCGGTATATATGTGGATGATTGTGCCGCATATACACCGGCGACGTACCTCCTTTTTTGCTTGGCTCTCTCTTTTTGGAGAGCTCTCCGTACCGCACTATTGATACGCTGAAAAAAATAAAAACATTTTTATTTTTATATTTATCACATACACACACACACATATATACACACACACACACACACACATTGTAATACACGCAACATACACTCAAACATACATGTATTTATGTATATAATTATTTCAAAACAATACAAACATTTAATCTATATATGTACAATATACATGTAGTTAAATAAATACGTACATAAATACATGAATATTGAGTGTATTGTGTATGTGTATGCATGTGTATTACAATGTGTATACGTGTGTGTGTAAAATCTATATTATATATACATATATACAGGGTGTCCTAGACCACCCGTACACCCCTTTTCTTTTAAAAACTAAGCATTTTAGAGAAAAACGTTTTGGACAAAAATTGTATGGTTTTGAGGGGAACATAAGATGGTGTCATTGGTTTGACCTTGGATGGCATCGTTAAAGTGAGGTCAAGGACACCTTTAATTTCTTAAATGGAACCACCTATTTTTTATTGCATATTCTTACAGCTTATGTTGAGAGCTTTCCAAAACACTATAATAAAGTATTTTTTCATCAAGTACTTTTCAAGTTATAAGGCTTGAAATAATTTCTTAATTTTACATAAACCATAAAATATCTAGTAAAATATTCATTTTTCGATTATCTTACCTTAATACTTTTATGTACAAAATAATGAGAGGAATCGATTGGTGTAAAGAAAACACATAATTGTTTCGAAAAAAAAAATGTAATTGTTAATTGCAAATTACATTTTTTTTTCGAAACAATTTTGTGTTTTCTTTATACCAATTGATTCCTCTCATTATTTTGTACATAAAAGTATTAAGGTAAGATAATCGAAAAATGAATATTTTACTAGATATTTTATGGTTTATGTAAAATTAAGAAATTATTTCAAGCCTTATAACTCGAAAAGTACTTGATGAAAAAATACTTTATTATAGTGTTTTGGAAAGCTCTCGACACAAGCTATAAGAATATGCAATAAAAAATAGGTGGTACCATTTAAGAAATTAAAGGTGTCCTTGACCTCACCTTAACGATGCCATCCAAGGTCAAACCAATGACACCATCTTATGTTCCCCTCAAAACCATACAATTTTTGTCCAAAACGTTTTTCTCTAAAATGCTTAGTTTTTGAAAGAAAAGGGGTGTACGGGTGGTCTAGGATACCCTGTATATACAGGGTGGGCCATTTTAATCGATCCAGTCGAATATTTCGAAAACCAAGCCCGGGAGAGAAAAATGTTTCAGACAAAAGTTGTTTGGTTTCGAGGGGGTCATAAGATGGTACCATTGGTTTGACCTTGAAGAGTCATTTGAAGGTCACGCGAAGGTCACTTCAATTTTTTCAAGTGGAACACCCTATATATTTTTATATATTCTTGTAGCTCATCTCGAGAGCTTTCCAAAACACTATAATAAAGTATTTCTTCATCGAGCACTTTTCGAGTTATGAGACTAGAAATAATTTCTTAATTTTACATAAACCATAAAATATCTAGTAAAATATTCATTTTTCGATTATCTTACCTTAACACTTTTATGTACAAAATAATGAGAGGAATCAATTGGTGTAAAGAAAACATACAGTTGTTTTTAAGAAAAAATATGGAATTGTTAATTGCAAATTCCATATTTTTTCTTAAAAACAACTATATGTTTTCTTTACACCAATTGATTCCTCTCATTATTTTGTACATAAACCTAACCTGACCTAACCTAACCTAACTCGAAAAGTGCTCGATGAAGAAATACTTTATTATAGTGTTTTGGAAAGCTCTCGAGATGAGCTACAAGAATATATAAAAATATATAGGATGTTCCATTTGAAAAAATTGAAGTGACCTTCGCGTGACCTTCAAATGACTCTTCAAGGTCAAACCAATGGTACCATCTTATGACCCCCTCGAAACCAAACAACTTTTGTCTGAAACATTTTTCTCTCCCGGGCTTGGTTTTCGAAATATTCGACTGGATCCATTAAAATGGCCCACCCTGTATATATATATATATATATATATATATATATTAAAAATTTTACACACACGTATACACCACATTGTAATACACATGCAACATATAAAAAAATGAGAAAAATATATATTATTTATAATATATTATTTTTCTCATTTTCACTTTTTATTATTTATAACATAAAGAAGCTAACCTTATTTTGTTGCGCCCTTGAATGTGCGCTCCCAAAATTTGTGGCCAGCGGCGTCGTCGCCGTCGATCTCGTGTCCTTGACGACCGACGTCATCGCCGTCGCCGTCGATCTCGTGTTTTTGGCGAGCGACGCCGTCGCCGTGGATCTCGTGTCGCTGGCGAGTGGCGTCGTCGCCGTCGATCTCGTGTCCATGGTGAGCGGCGTCGTCATCGTCGATCTCGTGTCCTTGGCGAGCGACGCCGTCGCCGTGGATCTCCTGTCGCTGGCGAGTGGCGTCGTCGCCGTCGATCTCGTGTCCATGGCGAGCGGCGTCGTCGCCATCTTCCGCGGCCTTCCTGGCGGCAAGGTGCCTTCACTTTTTGCTGCAAATAAAAAAAAATATTATTGTATATACTCTTATTTATTTATTTATTTATTTAGTGAGAGAGAGAGAGAGAGAGGAGAATAAAGTAAGAGAATAAAGAGAGCGAAAAGAGATAAGAATGTACATTTTATAACAACATTATCAGTATATTATTATAATTTATGCATCGTAATAAGATTCATAAATTATAACACATCCACTGAAAATGTTACTTTATATATATTTAATATAACAATGTTATTCTATAACACTCTATATATGTAGAATTGTAGAATATAAAAGTACTTACATCTCGGCATTGTCGCTGGTCCTATCTCGTCGCAACGAGCTTATTGTTAGCCGACGTATGTACACTGAACAACTGAAAACAAATCACGATTTTCTAGCCCGTGCGATTTCGAGCACGTGCGCCGTTGCCACGTTCACTATCAAAGCGAGAATAAGTTAATAAAAATCATCCAATTTATGTCGTGTTTGGTGTCATTTTAATCGCAAAAATCTCATTAATCCATTAAAATTATTTTCAAACCAATAAAATGCTAAATAAAAATTTCAATTTTTAATTTATAAGATGTTTATATTACAGATAAGATAAGATCCTCGCGAGACTGGACGACCCACCAGTCTCGCGAGGATCTTATCTTATCTGTAATATAAACATTTTATAAAAAAATTAAAACTTTTATTTCGCATTTTATTGGTTTGAAAATAATTTTAATGGATTAATTAGATTTTTCCGATTAAAATGACACCAAACACGACATAAATCGAACGATTTTTAATTAACTAATTGTCATAATTACGATTATCTTTCTAATTAAAAATCATCCGATTTATGTCGTGTTTGATATCATTTTAATCGCAAAAATTTCATTAATCCATTAAAATTATTGTGAAACCGATAAAATGCGAAATAAAAGTTTTAGATTTTATTCAATAAGATGTTTATATTTGTAGAGATAAGGAAAGATCCTCGATGCCGGAGAGTCGCCGAAAGATAGAGCGAGAACGTTTAAGGAGCAAGTGAGATAGCTAACATTAAAGGGCTCCGAAGTCTCGTTCGCGAGGATTCCTTTATCTATCGTTTTTCGTATCATATATCATCTCACTACAGAAAATAAAATTTTTTTATTTCGCATTTTATCGATTTCACAATAATTTTAATGGATTAATGAAATTTTTGCGATTAAAATGACATCAAACACGACATAAATCGGATGATTTTTAATTGTCATATGTATAAATAACATAAATAATAGTATCGACATACTAAAGATTGGTACGATCTGCAGTGGCACAGCTAAGTGCGGGCTTCTCACCATGCGGACTAGGGTTCAAATCCAAGTGGCGACTTTTTTCGGCGACGGTCACCACCGTTCCCTACGGACATGAGATCGACGGCGATATAATGACGCCGCTCGCCAAGGACACGAGATCGGCGACAATCCTCCCCCCTGTACTATCAGAGTACATAACACATGACCGTTGCGCCCGTCGCACCAGGATACATGCCCGCTGTGTACGCCAGGCGGTCGTACCTTTTGCAATTTTTTTTTAAATTATGAAAATTTTTCAAAATTATGAAAATACAAAAAAATTGAATACAAATTGTATATTGAAAATTTTGATAGTAATAATATGCTAATAACGTCTGCAGAAACTTTCATCTTCATATGAAAATTATAACTTATAATTTATATCCATATACATATATACAGCGTGTTCCACCTGGAAGTGACCTCTTTTATCTTTTAAATTAAAAGAGATAGACCATAACAAATATATATGAAATTAAATGACTTGAACTGAACTTTATTGTGAGTATAGTAATTGATTACAAAATTTATCTGTATTGAAGAACGGAGAAGTATGCATAATTTTTTTTATAATAATGTAGATATTTTCTAACTCGTGCATTAGAAGTTGACGTATGTATATAGAAAAGTCACACCAGTTTTAAAAATTATTTATTTTATGATTTATAAACATTTTATGTTTAGTAAAAAGTATTTTACAAATAAAACTTTGTTATTTATAAAGTTTACATTTATGTGATTTATACCAATGTGTCATATATATGTCCCATAATTATATTGATTCATAAGCTTTCTATTTATATTTTTCGTACACTGAGTATCATGAAAATGACAACATGCCATATGTAAACTTCTAATGCACGAGTCAGAAAATATCTACGTTATTATAAAAAAATTATGCATACTTCTCCGTTCTTCAATACAGATAAATTTTGTAATCAATTATACTCACAATAAAGTTCAATTCAAGTCATCATATATTTTTGTTATGGTCTATATCTTTTAATTTAAAAGATAAAAGAGGTCATTTCCAGGTGGGACACGTTGTATATATGTATATAGATATAAATTATAAGTTATAATTTTCATATGAAGATGAAAGTTTCTGCAGACGTTATTAGCATATTATTACTATCAAAATTTCCGATATACAATTTGTATTCAATTCTTTTATGATATATAATATATGATGTTATTAATATTTATCTATCTTATATAATTTTTAAATTAATTTATATTTATATTTATATTATAATTTATATTAAATTATAAATTCATGCAAATAAATTTAAAGTCTTTTCATTGACGATTTCAGAAAAATTAATTAGAGATCGTTCAATGACTATTCAAAGGTCGTTTATAATAATGATCGATTCGAAGATTGTTTAATTGACACTTCATATAGCGAAATTAATCGAACAGTATCCAAAAGATTTTAATTAAATTTTTTTTGGATCAATTTATAATCAATTTATTATCAAACATGTACAAAAATAATTAATTAATATTATATAATATATAATATAATATATTTATTATAATGTTATAAATAAAATAATTTTTAATTAATTATATGTTCAAAATTTTGATTACATATATAATTAAAAATTATATTTAATTAAAATTAATAAATGTGAAATGCATATTTTAGTAAAATAAGATTTATATCTTGGAGATAAAGAAAAATTCCAAAAATTTCTAATGCCAGAGAATCGCCAAAAGCGAGAGCAAGAACGAAAGAGATAAAAGTCAGATTTCTCGATCGTGAGACGAGAGAGAGAGATAGAAAGAGAGGGAAGGAGAGAGAGAGAGAAACGCGCGATATCAGTACTTGTGTACGCGGAGTAAGTCGTCATGCGCACATGTCCATACGCGCACGCGATCATCTGATCTAGTGCGCCGACAATTACTCTTGCATGTACTGAGCGTACAACAAAGAGAGTCGCAAAATCACTCGTTATAACGAGTGTAAGAAAAAATTTTGTGTGTTTATGTGTTTTACATATAATACAAAACATTATTTTGTGTAGTTTCGTGTAGTTATTTGTGATAGGAAAAAATGGGTTAAAAGCGCGATGCGAAGCATTTGCCTCCCAGTCGACGTAGAGTTTCCTTGAAGAAAGGCTGGATGAAAAGGTCAGTATTTCTATTTATATTTAAAAGGAATTGTTTTTGTCTATTTATGTTAGATGTCATATCGTTTTCGAATGAAACAGATTTCATTACTCGGAGAACGATTTAACCTTATTTTTCATAACGTTATTTTCCAATAAATTTTTATTTTTGATCAAAAATGAATTTTGATTCATAAGTTATATAAATAATATAAAATATACTAATATATAATAATATATAAATAATATAAAATATATATAGAGAGTTACTATGTCCCATTTGACAGTTTCACTTTTATGAAGCACAAGATTCTTTATTCTCAATTAATCCAATTGTCAAATCAATAAAATATTCAAATAATGCTGCAGTATTCTTGACATGTTCATTGATTTAAACATCCAAATGCACAAGACAGATTTTTCCTATTAACACAAGACAGATTTTTAAACGTCATTAATCACACCTTTTGAGTGATGATTTGTATCATTTGAAAACGATAATATTGTGTAATTTGACTTCCATAAAATATTACTAGTATTATGAAAATTGTTCTATATTTTCTTTTTCACAAATTACATCTTTAAAACAATTCCTAAATAAATATAATATATAAGAATATAATGAAAATATTAAAATATTAATCTATATATTATTATAAATTTATATTACAATTTTTGTTATATGTTACATCTCAAATTTCAGCTAAACATAGAATTTACTGGTAAAAAGTCCAACTAGCTTTGAAAAATGTCCAAAATGTTTAAAACAGATCTTTATTTTAAAGTTTTATAAATGTTGATAGATGTCAGTATTTACTTAGAATTACAAGTCTAGTAAAAGTCGAAATTATTTTCAGATTTGTGAGCTACATTTTCTTTTCATTAATTGAAAGAGTATCAATCTATCAATAAGTTAATATTCATAACAAAATTTACCTTTTATGAGAAAAAAATGCTTTTGCTACTTCTTTTTTGTTTTTTCTTATCACTTAATTTATTCAATTTTGTATAAGAAACAGAAGAAACATATTTAAAACATTCAAACAAAATAATAATCTCGACTTATACTAATTCTAAGTAAATACTAACATCTATCAAGATTGATAAAACTCTAAAGACTGTTTTGAATATTTTTGGACTTTTTCCAAAGTTGGTTTGATAAATGTTTACCAGTAAATTCTATTTAAGCAAAATTCAGAATCGCAGTAACATATACACAGCTATACATATGCATACAGATTATATCTAATGCATATGCAGCACATACATAAATAAATAAAGTATAGGCAACTATCCTTTCTTTTCTAAATTTTCTACGTTTAGAAAAGCATTCCAATGATTTTTATCGTCTTATTACATTTATGCGGATTTTTACTCAATGAATTCTTTTTGTTTTTTTTTATATGTATTTGTCTATACATCTGTATATATTATGGTTTTTTTTGTAAGCATCATATATAATCTGCATGTATGTACTGCATGTATATCAATAAATATTTATCTTATATATATCTTATATTTCAGCCAGATTACAACATCTTTTTCTAAAACGTAGGCATTTTATGAAACATGGTCACGTTCTCAAATCATGAAAAAATGAAATAACAATTTGGATCGTTTTAGATTTTGACTGATTCATTTCAGTTTTTTTTTATAAACTATCTTTGGAGAATGACCACTTGTTTATAGAAAATTATGTGTATTTGTAAATGAGAACTTTTAATCTTGTATTAACATATTCATATAACAAAGTTTTATAAAAAGTAATAAATAAAATGTTCAAAAATCATGAATATCTGAATAAAATTTTTCAAGCTGTGTTGAATTTTACTTAGATAATTATAATTTCTATGAATGTTAATAAAATATGTTGTTATCAACTACATTTTGTGGAATCTCATCCATCTTTGTAAAGTATTTTTTAAACACCTAACTCTTTTAATAATTCTTATATGATATAAAAATAATTATTAATTAATTAATTATTAATAAAGTAGTCATTAAAAATTCACCGTAAACATTGCATGAAACGTCAGTGAAAGCGTTTGTCGTTCATATAAAGACTCAAATAAACCGTCCAGAATCTAAAAGGATGCACAAATCGTTATATTTGACAATGTTACGAATTGTTTGTTAGCATTTTATAAAAAGACTACAACTTTTAGCCAAATGTGTAGTAAAACGAATGTAAAATATTTCATTTCAGAATGTGATTGCACTTTATAAAATATCTAAATCTTTTAGAAAAATGAATTTTGTAATCTGACTCCGTGTGTGTGTGTGTGTGTGTGTGTGTGTAAGAATGTAATCTGGAAAAAAATCTTTCAAAAAAGCAATGTCTTTTGCTTATCTATATTTTTAACTAAAAATTGAGATTGTGTATATATAGTAGTATATAATAAGTAGTATATAGTAGTATATAATAGTAATTAGTATAATAGTAGTTAGTACCATTTAATACCAGATGCGGTTTGCATGTACGCACTGGTTAAAATAAGCCCAGAGGCGATTTATTCGTGAGCTGGTTATAATATTTCATATCGATGCGGTTTGCATGTACGCATTAAAAAATAATCCCAGAGGCGATTTATTCGTGGACTGGTTGTAATATTTTCTACAAGATGCGATTTGCATGTACGCACTGGTTAAAATAATCCCAGAGGCGATTTATTCGTGGGCTGGTTGTAATATTTTCTACCAGATGCGATTTGCATGTATGCACTGGTTAAAATAATCCCAGAGGCGATTTATTCGTGGGCTGGTTATAATATTTTCTACCAGATTCGATTTGCATGAACGCACTGGTTAAAATAATCCCAGAGGCGATTTATTCGTGGGCTAGTTGTAATATTTTCTACCAGATGCGATTTGCATGTACGCACTGGTTAAAATAATCCCAGAGGCGATTTATTCGTGGGCTGGTTGTAATATTTTCTACCAGATGTGATTTGTATGTACGCACTGGTTAAAATAATCCCAGAGGCGATTTATTCATGGGCTGGTTGTAATATTTCATATCCGATGCGGTTTGCATGTACGCATTGCTTAAAAAATAATCCCAGAGGCGATTTATTCGTGGGCTGGTTGTAATATTTTCTACCAGATGCGATTTGCATGTACGCACTGGTTAAAATAATCCCAGAGGCGATTTATTCGTGGGCTGGTTGTAATATTTCATATCCGATGCGGTTTGCATGTACGCATTGCTTAAAAAATAATCCCAGAGGCGATTTATTCGTGGGCTGGTTGTAATATTTTCTACCAGATGCGATTTGCATGTACGCACTGGTTAAAATAACCCCAGAGGCGATTTATTCGTGAGCTGGTTGTAATATTTTCTACCAGATGCGATTTGCATGTACGCACTGGTTAAAATAACCCCAGAGGCGATTTATTCGTGGGCTGGTTGTAATATTTTCTACCAGATGCGATTTGCATGTACGCACTGGTTAAAATAATCCCAGAGGCGATTTATTCGTAGGCTGGTTGTAATATTTTCTACCAGATGCGATTTGCATGTATGCACTGGTTAAAATAATCCCAGAGGCGATTTATTCGTAGGCTGGTTGTAATATTTTCTACCAGATGTGATTTGCATGTACGCACTGGTTAAAATAATCCCAGAGGCGATTTATTCGTGAGCTGGTTATAATATTTCATATCGATGTGGTTTGCATGTACGCATTAAAAAATAATCCCAGAGGCGATTTATTCGTGGACTGGTTGTAATATTTTCTACCAGATGCGATTTGCATGTACGCACTGGTTAAAATAATCCCAGAGGCGATTTATTCGTGGGCTGGTTGTAATATTTTCTACCAGATGCGATTTGCATGTATGCACTGGTTAAAATAATCCCAGAGGCGATTTATTCGTGGGCTGGTTATAATATTTTCTACCAGATTCGATTTGCATGAACGCACTGGTTAAAATAATCCCAGAGGCGATTTATTCGTGGGCTAGTTGTAATATTTTCTACCAGATGCGATTTGCATGTACGCACTGGTTAAAATAATCCCAGAGGCGATTTATACGTGGGCTGGTTGTAATATTTTCTACCAGATGTGATTTGTATGTACGCACTGGTTAAAATAATCCCAGAGGCGATTTATTCATGGGCTGGTTGTAATATTTCATATCCGATGCGGTATGCATGTACGCATTGCTTAAAAAATAATCCCAGAGGCGATTTATTCGTGGGCTGGTTGTAATATTTTCTACCAGATGCGATTTGCATGTACGCACTGGTTAAAATAATCCCAGAGGCGATTTATTCGTGGGCTGGTTGTAATATTTTCTACCAGATGCGATTTGCATGTATGCACTGGTTAAAATAATCCCAGAGGCGATTTATTCGTGGGCTGGTTGTAATATTTTCTACCAGATGTGATTTGCATGTACGCACTGGTTAAAATAATCCCAGAGGCGATTTATTCGTGGGCTGGTTGTAATATTTCATATCCGATGCGATTTGCATGTACGAATTGCTTAAAAAATAATCCCAGAGGCGATTTATTCGTGGGCTGGTTGTAATATTTTCTACCAGATTCGATTTGCATGAACGCACTGGTTAAAATAATCCCAGAGGCGATTTATTCGTGGGCTGGTTGTAATATTTTCTACCAGATGCGATTTGCATGTACGCACTGGTTAAAATAATCCCAGAGGCGATTTATTCGTGGGCTGGTTGTAATATTTTCTACCAGATGTGATTTGCATGTACGCACTGGTTAAAATAATCCCAGAGGCGATTTATTCATGGGCTGGTTGTAATATTTCATATCCGATGCGGTTTGCATGTACGCATTGCTTAAAAAATAATCCCAGAGGCGATTTATTCGTGGGCTGGTTGTAATATTTTCTACCAGATGCGATTTGCATGTACGCACTGGTTAAAATAATCCCAGAGGCGATTTATTCGTGGGCTGGTTGTAATATTTCATATCCGATGCGGTTTGCATGTACGCATTGCTTAAAAAATAATCCCAGAGGCGATTTATTCGTGGGCTGGTTGTAATATTTTCTACCAGATGCGATTTGCATGTACGCACTGGTTAAAATAACCCCAGAGGCGATTTATTCGTGAGCTGGTTGTAATATTTTCTACCAGATGCGATTTGCATGTACGCACTGGTTAAAATAACCCCAGAGGCGATTTATTCGTGGGCTGGTTGTAATATTTTCTACCAGATGCGATTTGCATGTACGCACTGGTTAAAATAATCCCAGAGGCGATTTATTCGTAGGCTGGTTGTAATATTTTCTACCAGATGCGATTTGCATGTATGCACTGGTTAAAATAATCCCAGAGGCGATTTATTCGTAGGCTGGTTGTAATATTTTCTACCAGATGTGATTTGCATGTACGCACTGGTTAAAATAATCCCAGAGGCGATTTATTCGTGAGCTGGTTATAATATTTCATATCGATGCGGTTTGCATGTACGCATTAAAAAATAATCCCAGAGGCGATTTATTCGTGGACTGGTTGTAATATTTTCTACCAGATGCGATTTGCATGTACGCACTGGTTAAAATAATCCCAGAGGCGATTTATTCGTGGGCTGGTTGTAATATTTTCTACCAGATGCGATTTGCATGTATGCACTGGTTAAAATAATCCCAGAGGCGATTTATTCGTGGGCTGGTTATAATATTTTCTACCAGATTCGATTTGCATGAACGCACTGGTTAAAATAATCCCAGAGGCGATTTATTCGTGGGCTAGTTGTAATATTTTCTACCAGATGCGATTTGCATGTACGCACTGGTTAAAATAATCCCAGAGGCGATTTATACGTGGGCTGGTTGTAATATTTTCTACCAGATGTGATTTGTATGTACGCACTGGTTAAAATAATCCCAGAGGCGATTTATTCATGGGCTGGTTGTAATATTTCATATCCGATGCGGTTTGCATGTACGCATTGCTTAAAAAATAATCCCAGAGGCGATTTATTCGTGGGCTGGTTGTAATATTTTCTACCAGATGCGATTTGCATGTACGCACTGGTTAAAATAATCCCAGAGGCGATTTATTCGTGGGCTGGTTGTAATATTTTCTACCAGATGCGATTTGCATGTATGCACTGGTTAAAATAATCCCAGAGGCGATTTATTCGTGGGCTGGTTGTAATATTTTCTACCAGATGTGATTTGCATGTACGCACTGGTTAAAATAATCCCAGAGGCGATTTATTCGTGGGCTGGTTGTAATATTTCATATCCGATGCGATTTGCATGTACGAATTGCTTAAAAAATAATCCCAGAGGCGATTTATTCGTGGGCTGGTTGTAATATTTTCTACCAGATTCGATTTGCATGAACGCACTGGTTAAAATAATCCCAGAGGCGATTTATTCGTGGGCTGGTTGTAATATTTTCTACCAGATGCGATTTGCATGTACGCAATGGTTAAAATAATCCCAGAGGCGATTTATTCGTGGGCTGGTTGTAATATTTTCTACCAGATGTGATTTGCATGTACGCACTGGTTAAAATAATCCCAGAGGCGATTTATTCGTGGGCTGGTTGTAATATTTCATATCCGATGCGGTTTGCATGTACGCATTGCTTAAAAAATAATCCCAGAGGCGATTTATTCGTGGGCTGGTTGTAATATTTTCTACCAGATGCGATTTGCATGTACGCACTGGTTAAAATAACCCCAGAGGCGATTTATTCGTGGGCTGGTTGTAATATTTTCTACCAGATGCGATTTGCATGTACGCACTGGTTAAAATAATCCCAGAGGCGATTTATTCGTGGGCTGGTTGTAATATTTTCTACCAGATGCGATTTGCATGTACGCACTGGTTAAAATAATCCCAGAGGCGATTTATTCGTGGGCTGGTTGTAATATTTTCTACCAGATGTGATTTGCATGTACGCACTGGTTAAAATAATCCCAGAGGCGATTTATTCGTGGGCTGGTTGTAATATTTCATATCTGATGCGGTTTGCATGTACGCATTGCTTAAAAAATAATCCCAGAGGCGATTTATTCGTGGGCTGGTTGTAATATTTTCTACCAGATTCGATTTGCATGTACGCACTGGTTAAAATAATCCCAGAGGCGATTTATTCATGGGCTGGTTGTAATATTTCATATCCGATGCGGTTTGCATGTACGCATTGCTTAAAAAATAATCCCAGAGGCGATTTATTCGTGGGCTGGTTGTAATATTTTCTACCAGATGCGATTTGCATGTACGCACTGGTTAAAATAATCCCAGAGGCGATTTATTCGTGGGCTGGTTGTAATATTTCATATCCGATGCGGTTTGCATGTACGCATTGCTTAAAAAATAATCCCAGAGGCGATTTATTCGTGGGCTGGTTGTAATATTTTCTACCAGATGCGATTTGCATGTACGCACTGGTTAAAATAACCCCAGAGGCGATTTATTCGTGGGCTGGTTGTAATATTTTCTACCAGATGCGATTTGCATGTACGCACTGGTTAAAATAATCCCAGAGGCGATTTATTCGTGGGCTGGTTGTAATATTTTCTACCAGATGCGATTTGCATGTATGCACTGGTTAAAATAATCCCAGAGGCGATTTATTCGTGGGCTGGTTGTAATATTTTCTACCAGATGTGATTTGCATGTACGCACTGGTTAAAATAATCCCAGAGGCGATTTATTCGTGGGCTGGTTGTAATATTTCATATCCGATGCGATTTGCATGTACGCATTGCTTAAAAAATAATCCCAGAGGCGATTTATTCGTGGGCTGGTTGTAATATTTTCTACCAGATTCGATTTGCATGAACGCACTGGTTAAAATAATCCCAGAGGCGATTTATTCGTGGGCTGGTTGTAATATTTTCTACCAGATGCGATTTGCATGTACGCACTGGTTAAAATAATCCCAGAGGCGATTTATTCGTGGGCTGGTTGTAATATTTTCTACCAGATGTGATTTGCATGTACGCACTGGTTAAAATAATCCCAGAGGCGATTTATTCGTGGGCTGGTTGTAATATTTCATATCCGATGCGGTTTGCATGTACGCATTGCTTAAAAAATAATCCCAGAGGCGATTTATTCGTGGGCTGGTTGTAATATTTTCTACCAGATGCGATTTGCATGTACGCACTGGTTAAAATAACCCCAGAGGCGATTTATTCGTGGGCTGGTTGTAATATTTTCTACCAGATGCGATTTGCATGTACGCACTGGTTAAAATAATCCCAGAGGCGATTTATTCGTGGGCTGGTTGTAATATTTTCTACCAGATGCGATTTGCATGTATGCACTGGTTAAAATAATCCCAGAGGCGATTTATTCGTGGGCTGGTTGTAATATTTTCTACCAGATGTGATTTGCATGTACGCACTGGTTAAAATAATCCCAGAGGCGATTTATTCGTGGGCTGGTTGTAATATTTCATATCCGATGCGGTTTGCATGTACGCATTGCTTAAAAAATAATCCCAGAGGCGATTTATTCGTGGGCTGGTTGTAATATTTTCTACCAGATTCGATTTGCATGTACGCACTGGTTAAAATAATCCCAGAGGCGATTTATTCATGGGCTGGTTGTAATATTTCATATCCGATGCGGTTTGCATGTACGCATTGCTTAAAAAATAATCCCAGAGGCGATTTATTCGTGGGCTGGTTGTAATATTTTCTACCAGATGCGATTTGCATGTACGCACTGGTTAAAATAATCCCAGAGGCGATTTATTCGTGGGCTGGTTGTAATATTTCATATCCGATGCGGTTTGCATGTACGCATTGCTTAAAAAATAATCCCAGAGGCGATTTATTCGTGGGCTGGTTGTAATATTTTCTACCAGATGCGATTTGCATGTACGCACTGGTTAAAATAACCCCAGAGGCGATTTATTCGTGGGCTGGTTGTAATATTTTCTACCAGATGCGATTTGCATGTACGCACTGGTTAAAATAATCCCAGAGGCGATTTATTCGTGGGCTGGTTGTAATATTTTCTACCAGATGCGATTTGCATGTATGCACTGGTTAAAATAATCCCAGAGGCGATTTATTCGTGGGCTGGTTGTAATATTTTCTACCAGATGTGATTTGCATGTACGCACTGGTTAAAATAATCCCAGAGGCGATTTATTCGTGGGCTGGTTGTAATATTTCATATCCGATTCGATTTGCATGTACGCATTGCTTAAAAAATAATCCCAGAGGCGATTTATTCGTGGGCTGGTTGTAATATTTTCTACCAGATTCGATTTGCATGAACGCACTGGTTAAAATAATCCCAGAGGCGATTTATTCGTGGGCTGGTTGTAATATTTTCTACCAGATGCGATTTGCATGTACGCACTGGTTAAAATAATCCCAGAGGCGATTTATTCGTGGGCTGGTTGTAATATTTTCTACCAGATGTGATTTGCATGTACGCACTGGTTAAAATAATCCCAGAGGCGATTTATTCGTGGGCTGGTTGTAATATTTCATATCCGATGCGGTTTGCATGTACGCATTGCTTAAAAAATAATCCCAGAGGCGATTTATTCGTGGGCTGGTTGTAATATTTTCTACCAGATGCGATTTGCATGTACGCACTGGTTAAAATAACCCCAGAGGCGATTTATTCGTGGGCTGGTTGTAATATTTTCTACCAGATGCGATTTGCATGTACGCACTGGTTAAAATAATCCCAGAGGCGATTTATTCGTGGGCTGGTTGTAATATTTTCTACCAGATGCGATTTGCATGTATGCACTGGTTAAAATAATCCCAGAGGCGATTTATTCGTGGGCTGGTTGTAATATTTTCTACCAGATGTGATTTGCATGTACGCACTGGTTAAAATAATCCCAGAGGCGATTTATTCGTGGGCTGGTTGTAATATTTCATATCCGATGCGGTTTGCATGTACGCATTGCTTAAAAAATAATCCCAGAGGCGATTTATTCGTGGGCTGGTTGTAATATTTTCTACCAGATGTGATTTGCATGTACGCACTGGTTAAAATAATCCCAGAGGCGATTTATTCGTGGGCTGGTTGTAATATTTCATATCCGATGCGATTTGCATGTACGCATTGCTTAAAAAATGATCCCAGAGGCGATTTATTCGTGGGCTGGTTGTAATATTTTCTACCAGATTCGATTTGCATGAACGCACTGGTTAAAATAATCCCAGAGGCGATTTATTCGTGGGCTGGTTGTAATATTTTCTACCAGATGCGATTTGCATGTACGCACTGGTTAAAATAATCCCAGAGGCGATTTATTCGTGGGCTGGTTGTAATATTTTCTACCAGATGTGATTTGCATGTACGCACTGGTTAAAATAATCCCAGAGGCGATTTATTCGTGGGCTGGTTGTAATATTTCATATCCGATGCGGTTTGCATGTACGCATTGCTTAAAAAATAATCCCAGAGGCGATTTATTCGTGGGCTGGTTGTAATATTTTCTACCAGATTCGATTTGCATGTACGCACTGGTTAAAATAATCCCAGAGGCGATTTATTCATGGGCTGGTTGTAATATTTCATATCCGATGCGGTTTGCATGTACGCATTGCTTAAAAAATAATCCCAGAGGCGATTTATTCGTGGGCTGGTTGTAATATTTTCTACCAGATGCGATTTGCATGTACGCACTGGTTAAAATAATCCCAGAGGCGATTTATTCGTGGGCTGGTTGTAATATTTTCTACCAGATGCGATTTGCATGTACGCACTGGTTAAAATAACCCCAGAGGCGATTTATTCGTGGGCTGGTTGTAATATTTTCTACCAGATGCGATTTGCATGTACGCACTGGTTAAAATAATCCCAGAGGCGATTTATTCGTGAGCTGGTTGTATAATACATATTATAATAAATACATATTAGATGCGGTTTTCATGTTCTAAAAAAATATTTATATTTTCAAAATATGTATTATATCACACAATAGTTTTAGTAACAAACTATTGTGTATTTAATAATATTAATTTAATTTTTACTAATAAATAAACAAAAGACTGCACTTTTACAGAGATTTTTTCTAGATATATAAATAAGTAGTAAAATATACATATAATTATCACATAATACCTAATTTTTTAAATATTTTACGAAATACTAATCTTTATTTTTCTTTACAGGCGATTAAAACGCATGGAGCTTCAAAACATTAATGACTTCAGAAGCATTAAAAATATTAACGATGAATCTATCGATTTTAAAAAATCGGTAGAATTATTTCCCGATATGATAGATTCGAAAGTTAATATTCAAACAATGCTGTGTCAAGAGTCAAATATAGGTATGTATAATGTAGAACAAGATACTGAACTTTGTAAAAATAACATAGATTCAAATGACTCCAAAAGCATGGATATTAGCGATGAATCCATCGAGTTTAAAAAATCGGTAGAATCATTTCCCGATACGATGGATTCTAAAGCTAATAGTCAAATAATGCACTGCCAGGTGTCAAATACAGATATGTACAATGTAGAACAAAATGTCGAATTTTGCGAAGATAACAAAGATTTTGTTATCGAAAATAGGCCTCTAAATACGAATCGTATCCAAGAAAGATTGCCTGAAGGCCGCCGCATTGTCGACATTTCTTTTGTATGGAATGAAATCCATAGAACGTTCGATAATCATGCACAAGGAATAGAGTGCCAATTTAAAGATTGGAAACTCGTAAATTCTTGTCGCTATGGGTTGAAGACGCAGTTGTCCTTCAAATGCCAAATGTGCCATTACGAAGCCAAGATCTGGTCAGAACCCACAGAACCGGAAACATTGGATGTTAATACGGCTGCTGTAGCAGGAACTATTACGACTGGAATTGATTTTGCTCAGCTGGAAGAGCTGTGTGCATCCATGAATATTCCATGTATGTCCGATAAAAGTTATATGAAATATCGAGAAAGTGTAATCAATGATTTCGAGAAAACAGCCATGGAAAATATGAAAATGGCTGGCGAAGCTGAAAAGCAACTCGCTCTTGAAAGAAATAAAACTATAAACGGTATTCCGTACATAACCGTTGTAGTAGATGGTAGTTGGATCAAGAGATCATACGGCAACATCTACGATTCACTTTCCGATGTTGGTGCTATAATTGGTTACCGCACGAAAAAGGTACTCTTCGTTGGTGTCCGCAACAAATTTTGTTCCCTCTGTGATTTTGCGGAACGAAACGGAATCGAATCAAGAGATCACAAATGTTACAAAAATTTCGATCGTAATGCAAGCTCTACAAGCATGGAGAGTGACGCCATTGCAGAGGGCTTCAAAAGTAGCCTGGAAATACATGGAATAATTTATAGAACGGTTATTGCTGATGGTGATAGTAGCGTTTATCAGGCCATCCTTGATAGCAAACCATATTGCGAACAAAAGGTAACCGTTAAAAAAAATAGAATGCACGAATCATTTGCTTCGCAATCTGTGCAAAAAGTTGAGAGCTGTAGCAATGACAACTCAACAAAAGATGCATAGAAAGCGTGGTTTCGTCCAGTTACGAAATGTTGTAAAAAACAACATATTAAAAATACGAAAAGAGATAGTAAAAGCAATTGATTTGCGAAAAGAAGAAATACAACCTGACCATAAGAAGGCTATGGAATTACAAAAAGATATATTAAATATTCCTAGCCATATATTTGGTGAACATAAACGATGTAAGGAACGCGGTATAAGTGACTGTGATGAAACGAAGAATTATGTACCGTTTCTCGAACAGCACGGTCTTTATCAGAAAGTAAAGAATGCTATCGTTTATTTGAGCGGATATTCCGACAGCTTATTGCGGAAATTCACCAACAATCCAGCAGAATCATTTAATTCGATAATTTGCAAAGAAATTGCTGGAAAGCGTATTAATTTTGCTAACAGAGGTTTCTATAATGCTAGAGTTGCGGGAGGAATTGTGCAACATAATACCCAACAAGTTCTCACGGAAGTACATAAAAATATGGGTAAAAATGTTCCTCCCATTGTCGAGACTCTGGAAAAGCGACGACAAATAAAAGTTGCAAAAATCAGAGAATCTCGAGAAATGAATGGAAGATCAAAAAAATTTAAAAGAGAACAAGGAACAGATAGTTATTATGGTCCACAATCACGAAAACCAGATCTTCCATCCGATGTTTTTGAGCAACTTCGGCAAAATCATTTGGAAAAGTTGTTTGAAAATGGGAAAAATTGGAGACAAATAGAACGTGACACAGTGGAGCAAAGTGAATCAGATTTGTGGCAGTCGTTGAGACAAGAAATGTTAACGGCGTCTAATTTTGGAATCGTATGTCGCATGAGACCGACAACATCTTGCGCCGCAATTGTAAAGAACATTTTGTTCCCTCCCTCTATCGATACCGCGGCTATGAAATATGGTCGCGAGAGGGAGAAAATTGCAAAAAAAGAATTGGCCCAAATACTGGAAAAGGAGATTAAAACTTGCGGATTATTTATTGATGTTAAAAATCCATGCTTGGGTGCTTCTCCTGACGGGCTTATAGATAAAAATGGACTGGTAGAAATAAAATGTCCTCTATCAGCTGAACATTTAACAGCGGAAGAGGCTATAAAGACGCTGCCTCATTTAAAAAGTGTTTTTGATAAGAAAAATCCAGATAAGATGAATCCAAAACATCGATTTTTCTATCAAGTTTAAGGCCAGTTAAATATAACGCAGCGAGACTATTGTATTTTTACTGTGTAGACGCCAAGAAGCTTAAAAACAGTACGTGTTAATAGGGACAATGTATTTTGGAATACTCAAATGCTGCCCTTTTTAACACGTTTCTATCATGATTGCATGCTGCCTGAAATCTTGGATAGTCGACATAATAGACATATGCCTATTAGAAATCCTAAATATATAATAGAAGCTCAAGAAGCAGCCAAAAAATTAATTACTGGTCAAAAAAGTCGTCGACAATATAATATAGACGAAAATATTGTCGAAGAAAATCAATGTTGCGAATCCAATGTTTTATCATTAGAAGCAACTAATGCTACTGTTACCGCTCTGACAAGTGCGGAACAAGATGACGATTGCATAATTGTTAGTTACTCACAAAATAAAGACGAACTAACTGAAGATGACATAGCGAAACAGAAAGAATTTCTCGATAACCAGGTTATTCCTTTTCATTTAGTAAAGGATAATGTATTACCTGTACATAGCAAAATAAACGACGAATCATTAGACCGATTCTTACGCGTCGTAAGAAATAAATCTCACTTTGAAATACAAAGTGTGTTATATTTAGAATATCCTCATATAATTGAAGCAAGTCGTACCGACAAAAGCTTACAAATTATTGGAGGGAATTGCAGTGATCACTGGCGATGTATATTTTTTGACGGCACCAAGCTTCGAATATACGACAGTCTACCCGGTTGTACATACGATAAGTTGGTGCATAAAGAAAAAAATTACATTCATCGTCGTTATCCACAAATAAGTGCAAATGATATAATATTTGAAAAGGTTCAAGTACAACCTGATGGCACTTGTTGTGGAATTTATGCTGCAGCTTTTACTACAACTGTAGCATTAGGAGGAAATCCATGTAACGAGAAATATTCCAATCGTGTGGAATATATGAGGCAACATTTTTAATATTATAGAAAATGAACTGTCGCCTTTTCCAAAATGGTAATCCAATGAATCATTGGAAAAAGACGCCTCAATATTATTGATTTCTTTATACTCGGAGAGACGAAAATAATACTTACATTATGGTTGCGTTCTCACAGGAATTCTATATACATATAAAATATTTTAACAAATCGGAAAGACGAAAATATAATGATTGCGTCTTACGAGAATGGGCGATGGATGGGGCCCATTCTATATATATTTCTTATACTTCTATATATATTTTCTATATATCAAATATTCTATAAATATATTTTATATTATATATATTATATATAAAGCCAGGGGCGATCTAATGTGTACTGGCATTATACATTTCTTTTTGTTAATATTTACACATTGACGTTCCATATATATATATATATATATATATATATATATATATATATATACATATATATATATATATATATATATATATGTCAAATGATATAATCATATTCTGTTGCATTTCTTTGTTCGACCAAAATTATTGCCATGCAAAGCCATGTGCGGAAGGAATCGTCATGCAAAATGTGTGCAATAAATATAAACAAAATTTATTTAAGAATTATGTGTATATAACATTGTACATCTAATGTTATATACTTATTTTTACCTCTATATCATAAATACAAATAAATTGTTAAACTTTTTCTTTTTATAAATGTATAGTATTATTATATATATTTGTGAAATAAATATTTTATTATATTTGATATCTTTTAAACACTTTGCACACGTCTATTTCATCTCGTACAAAGCTTTATTATATCATGGCTTTACATATGCCAAACATGCAATAAATAGAAACTAAATGTGCTACAATGTTTAATTTGAGAAATATATATGTGTATATAACACTATATATATTTAATATCATATACTCCTCTTATTTTTATCTGTATGTAATAAGTGCAAATAAATTGTTTATTATTTTATTGTTTATTAATACCTATTAGGTATTGAGTATATATAATTATCTCTATTTTGTATTTTATACCATAATGTGTGTGAAAAAAGTTATAAATACGTGTATTTACAATAATAATAAATATATGTATTTGAATAATATGTATATTGAATGCTATTATAAAATAATTTCATTCATTATGGTATAAAATACAAAAAAGCATAATTTTATATTCAATATCTAATTGTATTTCTAATAGACAATTTATTTTCATTTATATTACATACAGATAAAAATAAGAAAAGTGTATGACATTAGATATATAGTGTTACAAATACATATTTCTCAAAAAACATTGTAACATATTTAGTTCCTACTTATTGCATATTTTGCATATGCAAAGCCATGATATAATGAAGCCACGTACAAGATGAAGTAGACATGTGTAAAGTGTCTGAGATATCAATTATGATAAAATATTTATTTTTCAAATATATATATATATACAGGGTGATTCAAAATAACCCCTGTGTCCCTGAAATGACATATTCTTGAATCAATTCTAAGGCGATTTTTCCTTCGGCAAAATTTCGTCCGAAGCTTAGTTTTTGAATTATTAAAGGAAGTAGTTAACGTATGACGGGTCGAATACAAGAGGCAGGCAAGGGTGGCGCGATTCACCGTCAGACGCGGGAGCTTACGCGGGGCGCCTGCTGCGATCAGCTGATCGCTATACACATACAGACACACATGCGAACACATACATTCTCTCTCTGTCTGTCTGTCTGTCTCTCTCTCTCTCTCTCATTCGCTCACTCACCTGTAATTTTTTTTTTTTTTTTTTACGAGAGAGGGGAAAATGCATTTTATGCATACCCACCGGTCGATCCAGTGAGTTATGTGGGACTCGAGTACCAAGTCGAATTACCAACTCGATACTCCCTACCCACGAAAAACCCCTCTCTTTTCAGGAATTTCCTTTAACACACTGTCCCTCTGACTCCCCGAGATCTGTTTTCACATAACGTCAAAAAATAGTTATTATTACCTTGTTCGATGACTTTTGATGTATTGCTGTAATTGCTTGAAGGAGAAATGAATTTTCCGATAGATCGTACGTTCTCAAATTTAACGTAGATATCACGTTGCAAAAGACAAGAAATCCACACTAAATTATTAACTGAAAGTTTTTCTTTTTTCATGAACTGTATTCTTTTATTAAACTTTAACATAATCACATTTATTTACTCACTCGATGAGACGAGAAATTTACTAATGACTCTATCACTAATCACTATTAATCACTGTCGAATAATAATTGATGGCGATTAAAAATCACTCGATGAAAGAAACACGCGCGGACACGTTACTACACGACGCGACGACGCGACGACGCGACAATGCGACGATAATTACGACTCGGCGACTGCAAGCAGTTTTTCGTCATGGTAGGTTGCGGTAGGTTAAGGTACTACTGGCGCTATCGAACGCGATCATGTGTTCGATTGAAGAATGCGGTAAACATAATAAACATTTAACATAATAATAATATTAATATGTTAAATGTTTATTATGTTTACCGCATTCTTCAATCGAACACATGATCGCGTTCGATAGCGCCAGTAATACCTTAACCTACCGCAACCTACCATGACAAAAAACTGCTTGCAGTCGCCGAGTCGTAATTATCGTCGCATTGTCGCGTCGTGTAGTAACGTGTCCGCGCGTGTTTCTTTCATCGAGTGATTTTTAATCGCCATCAATTATTATTCGACAGTGATTAATAGTGATTAGTGATAGAGTCATTAGTAAATTTCTCGTCTCATCGAGTGAGTAAATAAATGTGATTATGTTAAAGTTTAATAAAAGAATACAGTTCATGAAAAAAGAAAAACTTTCAGTTAATAATTTAGTGTGAATTTCTTGTCTTTTGCAACGTGATATCTACGTTAAATTTGAGAACGTACGATCTATCGGAAAATTCATTTCTCCTTCAAGCAATTACAGCAATACATCAAAAGTCATCGAACAAGGTAATAATAACTATTTTTTGACGTTATGTGAAAACAGATCTCGGGGAGTCAGAGGGACAGTGTGTTAAAGGAAATTCCTGAAAAGAGAGGGGTTTTTAGTGGGTAGGGAGTATCGAGTTGGTAATTCGACTTGGTACTCGAGTCCCACATAACTCACTGGATCGACCGGTGGGTATGCATAAAATGCATTTTCCCCTCTCTCGTAAAAAAAAAAAAAAAAAATTACAGGTGAGTGAGCGAATGAGAGAGAGAGAGAGAGAGACAGACAGACAGACAGACAGAGAGAGAATGTATGTGTTCGCATGTGTGTCTGTATGTGCATAGCGATCAGCTGATCGCAGCAGGCGCCCCGCGTAAGCTCCCGCGTCTGACGGTGAATCGCGCCACCCTTGCCTGCCTCTTGTATTCGACCCGTCATACGTTAACTACTTCCTTTAATAATTCAAAAACTAAGCTTCGGACGAAATTTTGCCGAAGGAAAAATCGTCTTAGAATTGATTCAAGAATATGTCATTTCAGGGACACAGGGGTTATTTTGAATCACCCTGTATATATATATATATATATATATATATATATATATATATAATACTATACATTTATAAAAAGAAAAATTATGATATAGAGGTAAAAATAAGTATATGACATTAGATGTTTATATTATATACACATATTTCTCAAATTTAATTTGTTTACACACATTTTGTATATGCCTATTAGTCCTGTACATTATGTTCGCCTTGCGACGAAATTTTGGTCGAGAAAAAAAGTTGTTTCTTTATAACCATTTGAAACGATGCATGTACAAAGATCACGCGTTAGTGTATACTATTATTACCACACAACAAATGTCTCTTAGCGAGCGAGCGAAAGAGATAATAATAGGAGCGAACAAGACAGTAATAAGAGCGAGCGAGACAGTAATAGGAGCGAGCGAGAGAGGCATAGCAGTTGGCAGAGAAAACTCGAGGATCGAGCCTTTCCTTGCACGCTGCTATTCCCCTCTTACTCGCTCCTATTACTGTCTCGCTCGCTCCTATTGATGTCTCGCTTGCTCCTATTACTGTCTCGCTCGCTCCTATTACTGTCTCGCTCGCTCCTATTGCTGTCTCGCTTGCTCCTATCGCTATCTCGCTCGCTCTCATGCGACTGCGTCGGTAACATTTTTTTTAGTTCTTTCAAGGCGGCGCTCAAAATCGCGTATGAGTTCGGCCGACGCTTCGGTATCCCCTTAAAAAAATAAATAGTCGAGTCTATTCTAAGACGATTTTCCCTTTACCAAAATTGTCTACGAGGCTTAGTTTTTAAATTATTAAATAAAATAGTTTGCGAATTACGGAACGAGTACAAGAGGTAGACAGGGACGGCGCAACTCACCGTCCGATACAGGCGATCATGTGGGGCGCTCGACGCGATCAGCTGATTGCTGCACACGATGAGTGTAACAATCAGTGTGTGTGTGTGTGTGTGTGTGTGTGTGTGTGTTTGGTGTATTTATGCACGCGTATCCACACATGCACCGTACTCTCTCTCTTTTTCTCTCTCTCCCTCTTTCTCTCTCACTCACTCACTCACTTATTCTTATCTTAATAATGAGATTCTTCATACTGCTGATAAATAGTAGTGCCCAGTGTGTTGCACGATAATAATCGTCGTCGACGAGACGTCGTTTCTTCAACACGCAGTCTGACACATCGTCAAATAAGCGAAGTTTTTTCTTTCATCACTTTCGACACTTTTACAAATTTACTCGCGCACTTAATCATTCATGATTGATAAAAGGAGGAATTTACCAACGGTTACGGTACGGATTTAATAAACGGTTAACGCATTTAATTATTAATTACACACTCGATTAAAGAAACGCGTTAACAGAACGCGATACTCGATGCAAAGCGCGCGACACGACGACTCACGACAAGCAGGTCAGGTTAGTACTAGCGCGTAATGCTACACGTTTATGTTTGGCAGCGCTAGAGGCGCTAGTACTAACCTAACCTGCTCGTCGTCAGTCGTCGCGTCGCGCGCTTTGCATTGAGTATCGCGTTCTGTTAACGCGTTTCTTTAATCGAGTGTGTAATTAATAATTAAATGCGTTAACCGTTTATTAAATTCGTACCGTAACCGTTGGTAAATTCCTCCTTTTATCAATCGTGAGTGATTAAGTGCGCGAATAAATTTGTAAAAGTGTCGAAAGTGATGAAAGAAAAAACTTCGCTTATTTGACGATGTGTCAGACTGCGTGTTGAAGAAACGACGTCTCGTCGACGACGATTATTATCGTGCAACACACTGGGCACTGCTATTTATCAGCAGTATGAAGAATCTCATTATTAAGGTAAGAATAAGTGAGTGAGTGAGTGAGTGAGAGAGTGAGAGAGAAAGAGGGGGAGAGAGAGAGAGAGAAAGAGAGAGAGTACGGTGCATGTGTGGATACGCGTGCATAAATACACCACACACACACACACACACACACACACACACACACACACACACACACACACACACACACACACACACACACTGATTGTTACACTCATCGTGTGCAGCAATCAGCTGATCGCGTCGAGTGCCCCACATGATCGCCTGTATCGGACGGTGAGTTGCGCCGTCCCTGTCTACCTCTTGTACTCGTTCCGTAATTCGCAAACTATTTTATTTAATAATTTAAAAACTAAGCCTCGTAGACAATTTTGGTAAAGGGAAAATCGTCTTAGAATAGACTCGACAATTTATTTTTTTAAAGACAAACGTTTGTTCTGGATCACCCTGTATATGGAGCGAGCAGAGCTCAGTCGAGGCTTTTTCCGCGCGGCGTTTCGTGATGATAATAAGCGAGTACGTTCACGCGAGAGTCCGTCGTAGAACAAAGGACGGTAAATGCGTAATTCGTGAAGAGCGCGTAGTAGTCCGGAAATTGCGACGTTAAAAGTAAAAAAGAGCTTTTTCGCGGCGGCTGGTGACAAGTTCGTTCAAGCGAGAGTCCGTACGAGAACGGGAGACATTAACTTCGCAAATAAGAAATTGCGTAGAACAATGCGTGCGACAATAAACATTGTATAACCACTTAATAATAAATATATTTTATTATATTATTCAAACAAAGTGAGTAACAATAATTTGTTGCGAGTACTCGGAATTTTCCTTTGTTCCTTGTTTCCCGTAGCGGCTGCGCACATTATTCTCGGGTTCGATCCTGAAGCTTCTCGTGGGTGTCCAGTGTCCGATAGAGATTCAGCGGCGACCTGCAACAAAAAGAAAAGAAAGGGATTAGTGAACATCTCGAGCAACGTCTTAGTCGACTTTGAACTACGTAGTAAGCGTTGTGCGTATAACACGTCGGAACAGGAACGGCGGCCATCTTGGTCATCGCGGTGATCACGTAGTGATAACGTGATACCTGCGTAATTGCGTCACAGCGACGCAGAGTGGAAAAATACCCAGCGGAGCTCAACCTGGGGATCCATTGAACAACCACAGCAGTGGTGCTCAACCCGGGGATACTATTGAAGGATTACCATCCCGGAAACCTATTCCTTGCTTGTTGGAGGGTGAAACAAGCTGGCGACCGTTGAGAATAACAAGGTAGGAACCTCATAGACTTGTAATAATACGAAACCTCTCCATCGTCCGATCACAACCTAATCTTTTTTTTTACCATGCGAGGAGGGAGGTAGGAATGCTTTTACGCAGACCTGCAGGGTTCCGGCCCTACAGGTACTGCTGGACTCCGGGCTACTCCCGACTACCAACTAAACTCATCCCCCGGAATCGATGGGTAATGCTTTCCTCGTGAACCACAGGATACCGAAAGAACCGCTATTGCATATCTTCTTCAGTACCCTTATCTTTGTATTCTTGGTACCCTACCTCCTTCCGGTTTTCTACCTCACACCCTTCTATCTTTCCGCTCATTCTTCTCTAACGTCCTTTCGATTCCTTAGTGTTAGTTATTTAGCTAGTTATCTGTTAATTTGTCAGATAACTTAGCTTACCCTTTTTTTTGGTGTCACAGGAGAAATCCTTTATGGATACCTCCGTTCTCGGGGGAGAGCGGGGGTTATGTTGGACTCCCGAATATAGCATCCGGTATACCAACTAAAACTCCTGCGGTGGCCTTCCGCGCACATTGGAGGAGCAGGTGGGGACCCGGAACTCGCGTTTGCACTTCATCGGTATCCCCTACTGTTGCTCCCTTCCGCGCTTACGACCCGGCGACTTTGAACCAGTGTTGTCAGGCGGGTCAGGTTTTTCGCGCATGCGCAGCGAACACGGCCTCAATGAAGTATCTAATACAGACAAAAAGGTGTGCCGCTGGTCGCCCGAAAAAATGTTCTCTTAGAAAATTATTCCGAGTAATCAACGGCACACATTTTTATCTGCGTATATATGCACATGTGTTTACACACACGCATAATATAAAATACAGTAATACAGTAACTTTCCTTCAGCCCGCCAAATCTTCCATGTGATACCTGATACCAGGTACCAGTGATACAGCGCTGGTTAGCCGCCATTACTGTCGCGCATGCGCGAAAAACCTGACCCACCTGACAACACTGCTTTGAACTTGTCGCCGGGTCTCCTTCCCGGGGAGGGCGATTGTTGCCCTCCCTTCCTTCCTTATTGTGGGCGGACGGGGCCACGTCGTCCACCTTCCTCGAGGACCTTTCACAGACCGCCGCGGGCCCCCGCCCGCGACGGCCAGGCCCTGAGGGAGGTCCACAAGGCCGCCATTAATGGCGGCGCTGTGACATCCATAAGGGGGGGTCTCGGTCCCCTCCTTCGTATCTTCCTCTGCTATATTGCTTGAAGGAGCCATGGCTCCCTCGCATCTTGCAGCCGCGAACTGCGACCGAAGGGAGGGGAGGAGGCTATGCCCCCTCCGTCTCCCTGCCTTCCCGTTCGTTGGGAAGGAGGTAAACATGGAGGAGGCGCTCTGGAGGGGGGATATCCCCCGATGATGTTGCAGCCCCCCTTATCCTCATCTCCCCGTCTGGGGAGGTTGATCCCCAATTCCTCTCGTACGCATTCGCGTACGGGGGAGAGAAGGAGGGGAGAATTGGTCGTCTTCCTCCTCCGTTTCTTCCTCTTCCGCCGCCGCCGCCTCTTGGCGACGTATTCTTTTCGCTGTCTTCTTCAGGAGCATTACCTCCTCTGCGAAGGAGACGACGGCCTTCACTGCCTATCATGTGAGTGACCAGGACCGGCAGTGAGAGGTCTCCTCCTACAACGTCCGTCAGCGCACAGCGTTGCACACTCCACGCCGGGCAATCGGCGAGAGTGTGCTGTGCCGTGTCGACTGACCCCCCACAGTGGTGGCACGCAGTGGTGGGTTTTCGGCCTATTCGACGCAGATACTCCCCGAAGCAGCCGTGCTCCATGAGTATCTGCGTCAGCCGGAACGTTACAGCTTACCCTAACTTAACTTAACTTAGCTTCTCTCTTAACTCTATAAGTTTATGTATAAGTGTGCGCATGCGTGTGTGTATATACGCCTATGTGCGCCTGTGTGTGTGTATGCCTCTCTCTGTGTGTGTGTGTGTATGTGTGCCTATAAATGAATGCGCGTGCCTGCATATATGTATCCAAGTGTATGCGCATACCGCACTATCGCTTATCTATAAATGTGTATATGTGTGTATGTATGTATGCCTTCACGCAGTCTTTAAAAGCAAGGTCGCGCGAGCAACTCTATTATGTGTGTTCATGTGTGTATATATATATATATATATATGTGTGTGTGTGTGTGTGTGTGTGTGTGTGTGTGTGTGTGTGTAATCTACCTTACTCCTTACTATAGTTATTATTATTAACATATTACTTAACTCTATACATATGTACATTTGTGTTTATCATTATTATTACTATTTGTTTGGTTACTTATTTATCTTCTGTCTATATTTATACAAGTGATTGTAATTGTTCCCACCTTCGTTTTTCAGCTCTCTCGTGTTTCTCTTTCCTGCTCATAACTTCCTGCGCGTACCTATTTATCCCACTTATCCTTCGCATAACGCTTTCAGCACATTAGTTAAGTTTACCTCGCATGCTAATCTTTCCTTCATACACTCCCTTTGTATATTCCGTTCTTCACAACGGCTCAGCGTGTGCTCCACCGTGTCTACTCTACCTTCCTCGCAGTGCGAGCAAATTTCTGATTCTGCTTTGTTGATTCTTCTCAAGAAAGAATTGAAGCATCCATGACCGGTTAGAATTTGTGTCAGGTAATAATTCATCCCTCCATGTTTCCTCTCTATCCACTCCTGAAAGCAGTCCTCGATCGCTTTCCTTAGTTGTCCACCAGGTAAGTGGACAGCTCTCCTCTTATTCTTCCTCTCCATTTCCTGTATAATTCCTCCTCTTCTTCCTGTTTTATCTCCTTCTCTCGTTCTCTGGTCCATGTGCTCTCCTCCTTAGCTTCCTTTATCTTGCTATACATTCTCCTATATTTATTCACCACTAACTCCCAGGGAGGGGTTCTCGCCAGTAGTGTTGCCACCTCGTACGAAATTGTCTTATATCCCGCGATTATCCTTGTGGCCATGTATCTTTGTGTCCTTGCAAGCGGCTTTTGGATCTTCCTATTTTTAATAAAGCTTTCAGCCCAAACTGGTGCTCCATACATCACTACTGACTGTATAATATTGCTGTACAATTTACTTTTGCTTTCATGCGGTTCTCTCAGGTTAGGCATTACTCTACAAAGTGCCCGTTTCACCTTGGCTATCTTTCCTTCTATATATCTGAAGTGTTCCACAACCTTAATTTTGTGTTCAATATTACTCCCAGATATTTCATTTTCTGTCCTATCTTTATTTGTTCTTTGTCTATTTTTATCGTATCCTCCTTCGGCGGTCTCTTTCCTTTCTTTCCAAGAAAGACTATTGTCTCTGTTTTTTCCGTTGCCACTTTGAGGCCCAGTTTTCTAATTTCGCTGATTACTCTATCCGCCTGAATGCAGGCTCTTGTATTGGTCTCATCATATGTGTTGGACACCGATAGTATTATTGTATCATCGGCGTATCCGATGATATCGCAACCTTCCTCTTTCGTTGTTTTAAGGACAAGGTCATACATTAGTATCCACATTAATGGCCCAAAACAGAGCCCTGCGGTACTCCCTTCTGAACTTCTGTGTAACTGATTGTCCCGTCCTGTAACGTATATTCAATGTTCCTGTCCGTAAAGTAACTTGTTAAAAACGTTCTGAATTGAGGAATAACTAACTTTATTCAATTTTCGCTTACACGTGTTCGTTACTTATCGCCATATTACTTTCTTCTAACTGACCAACTCTCCTCTTGCCATCTACCGGCTAACATATAGTAACGAAGCGCGGCCGAACTAAGTTAACCGCGTTATTTAAATAATTAACATTACCGGGCCACCTTGAAAGGGCTGCTTTCAATAAAGAATATATCGATAGTAATAAGTGAATATAAGAATTAACGCATATAGATACACAAGTAAATTAAATTGTAATAATTAAACAGATAAAGGATATAACTGATTATAGACTGAATAAACGTAATGCTTAATTGAAACTTAAATCTAAGAGTTCGTGGGTACAATCTGATCGTCCATCTGATGTCCATTTAACAAAGGCAAAGGGCACACTTTAGTTACTGCTCTTTTAAAACAGCCAGATTGCGTCTTCACTGTCACCACTCGTATTCGATCATCGACACCTTTTTTTTTGGTAACCCTGAGGAAATGCTTTATGCATACCCTCGTCCCCGGGGGAGGGTCGAGGGTTATGCGGGACTCCCGGCAGTACCAAGTGTTGGTCCGCCGGTTTACCCGCTAAAACCTCAGGAGTGGCCTTCCGCACGCGTCTGGAGGGGCAGGCGGGGACCCGGAACTGGCGGGTGCAATACGTCGGCATCCCCGACTGCGAATCCCCTCCGCGCATAGGACCCGACGGTCTGAGGTTTACCGCCGGGTCTCCTTCCCGGGGAGGGCTTTTATTTGCCCTCCCCTTTCTTCCTAACCGACGGGGCCACGCCGTCCGCCCACCTTCCTCGTGGACCCGCTTGGTCACCTTGGGCCCCCGCCCTTGGTGACCGGGTCCAGAGGGAATCGCACTGGGGGCCGTCCTCAGACGACCCCCATGCATTCCTAGAGGGGTCTCGGTCCCTTCCTTCATCACAGATTCCGCCCTTAATTGGGCTTGAAGAACCGTAGCTCCCTCGCTTCGCTCGGTGCCGAGCATCTGACACCGTGAGGAGGGGGAGGGGGATTGACCCTCCTCCCACCTCCTCACCATCCCGTCTGTTACAATTTGGCGCTCGCGTACAGGGGAAGACTACAGGGGAGGCGTTTACTACCGCATTGACATTTTCAATATTTTCTAAACTTTTTCTAACATTTTCCAATACTTTTAACTGGTTAATCCACTCACGACTTAACAACGGATTTCTATCACATCCGACTACATACATATTTAATTCTCGCATTTTATCTACATCTCGCACTATAACTTTTACGAAGCCACAAGATGAAAAATCTCTCTTACGGTACGTACGTAATTTCAAATTCGTATTATACATTTTTAAATTAAGAAAATTACGTTGTAGCCAGTTCCAGCTACCAAGGTAACCGCCGCTCCGCAGTCCACCTCGAAAACGACGCTTCGCCGCTCAAGACAAAGAGAGACCGTATATCTATCCCTGTAGCTCGAATGTTCAGCGATTTCCACGGCGCAAACTTCTAACATGTGGGTCTGCCCCTTCTTCTTACAAACTTTTTGCAAGTGTCCTGATCCGCCGCATTCTTGACATTTAATACTCCGAGGGAGGGTACAGACTGACGCCAAGTGGTTCTGCCCACATCTAAAACAAATAATTTTATTAGTTTTTGAATTCGACGCTACATTATTTCTAATTTTAGATCCCCCGTTCGAAGTGTGACTCCTCTTTTTTTCATATCGAATGGTAGGTCCCTCGTTGTCCTGTCCTTTATTGGCTGTCTTCTTCGCCATCTTGGATCCGACTCCAACGGAATCCACCGCGACTACCAGTTCGAACTTCAGCTCGTTGACGCCTTTTTCCGCCAACTCCATTGCACAAGCCGTCTTTAGCGCCGATTCCATAGTCAGATTTACAGTTTCCAAAAGTCGTCCTTGAATCCTTTGATTTTGCAGACCAAAGACAAATTGATTTCGGAGCTCCGTTTTGAGATAAGTGCCGAATTTGCAATGTAGCGATAATTTCTGCAATGCTGCCATACACGCTTGCGTGCTTTCATCGGCCTGCTGCATTCTCTTTCGGAAAACGTAAATTTCCGCTATTTCCAGCGGCTCCGGGGCATAGAATTCTTCTAATTTACTTATTAGCACAGCGTAATTTAATTTATAAGGGTCCGTCGGGTCCAAGCGGTCGCATAAAATACCGAAAGCTTCTACGCCAATGAAGTGTAATAAATACGCGACCCTCTCAGAATCTTCGCGAATGCGGAAGACTTGGAAAGCGCCTTCTAAACGCTGGAGCCATCTCTTAAGCGTTTACTGACGTAGATCAAACGGATCCACATTCAAAGGATTCGAAATCGAAACAGGTGCTTGTACGGTACCTGATTCAGTTGCTGGATTCGATGCCATGCCTCTGCCAGCCCCGGCACTTGTATTTCCCCCGTCTGTAGGCATTCTTCTACTTCTTGGAAGTCCCAGAAAATTCTTCTACACGAAAGACCACCACGTGGCGAGTCTCTTTATACTGGAAAAAATGGCGCTCACCGACCAGAAAGCGATTTGCAATTTCTTCACGACGATCTCATCCTCGTCGCCAACTATTGTGTTTCAGGGTTCGTAAAGAGATCGTCGTTGCTTGCACTCAAGAACTTGCACGATATATATATTGAGATATATTTCACGATATAGTTGCTGATACAAAGAGTATAAGTATTCTTATTCGCATTCGCCACGTGCTCCTGTCTTCCCGACGGACCGTTCGCTACAGCGAGCTTGCGAGTATCAAAACGGGAAGCTCAGCGCGAATCGCGGCCTACCGCGTAACTATCAATTGCTCGCCTTTTCGATGGCGCGCAATATAAGATTATCAAATAGGAACATAACAAAGATAAAGTGATTTTATTGTAGGAAGAGTTTCAACGCTTTAACAACACAACGAGGCATAATGGTTCAAATATTTGTATGGCTTAAAAGATAGGTTATTTCATTCGCCTCCCCCGTGGGCACCACCTTGTTGTGGTGGGGGGGCTTAAGCCGTTCCCGGTCCCCTGGGGTGATTCAGTTAGCCATTGGCTGCTGTTTTGGCCTTGGGGAGGCGGGGCGGCAAACTAAGAGTGCCCAAATGTGTGTGCGACGGGCATCGAGCCCGTCTGAGTACGCACACACGCGGAGGGAGCGCTACGCTCACTTAGGAGTGCCCTCCCCGCTCTTCCCTGTGGAGAGGGGGGCAGTGACCGTTCCCGAGGAGGTACAGGGTTCGGGAGCTGCAGTCTTTATTCTCTGTGGGGGGTGCGGGGGGGCGCACTCTGTGGATGGCGGTGGGTATCGGGGGGATTGTGCCCCCCTCCTGTTGCTGCGCCGCGATGTGGGGGGCGGCCTGTTCCTCGCCTCCTGTTGTGGGGGGGGCGTAGCTTTTCCCGGTCCTGGTGCGGCCCGGGGGCGTGGGTGGCTGCGGTCGTGGTCCTCGGTAGTAGCCTGAGACTTGGGCATCGCGCGGGCGGTGCTCTGTTTGGGCACCGCTCGGCGGTCACCGCGTCGCCCCTGCGGTAGGGCGAACCCGGGGACGGTGTGACACATGTAAATATCGCAGCCGCAGTCATGTTCCCCCCTCGGTGTGCGGCTGGGCCCGGGGTGTCGCGCTTCGTCCTCTCCGTGGGGGGGCGCGCTCTCCAGGCGCGGAGGGGTGTTTGGGGGGTCCCCCTTCCACTCACTCCTCTTCGCGGGGGTCGCGGGGTCCCGTATGGGAAGCAGGGCCCCTTTCTATGCGACCTCTAGGTCGGAGGTGGCAGAGTTGAGTGGTCTCGCTGTGCCACCTGTTGGGGCGAACATCAGCCTCAACACGGAGGGGACCCCTCTCTTCTGCGAGGAGAGGGGTCATGCGTGCCTGGGGGGGTCGCGTGTGTATGCGCGAGCGATCCCGTGGCCTCCTCCCTTTGTGCGCGTGGAAACCACCATGGGGTTTTAGCGGGTAGTCGGGAGGAAAACTCCCGGAGTTCCGCATACCCTCCGTCAATATTCCCAAAATTGACGGGGGGATGCGTACATGCATTCCCCATGTAAAAAAAGGTATTTCATTCGAAAAATATTTAAAAAGTAGCATGTTATACAGGGTGATTCTGAACAAACATTTGTCTTTAAAATATCAAATTCTTGAATGAATTCTAAGACGATTTTTCCTCTTGCAAAATTTTGCCTGGAGCTTAGTTTTTAAACTATAAAGGAAAATAGTTAACTAATTACGGAACGAGTACGAGAGGTAGGCAGGGATGGCGCGATATAGGCGATTACGTGGGGCGCTCGCCGCGATCAGCTGACTGCTATACGCGATCAGTGTGTGTGTGTGTGCGTGCGTGCGTGCGTGCGTGCGTGTGTGTGTGTGTGTGTGTGTGTGTGTGAATGTGCACGCACACACACACGCACGCATGGTGTAACTAACAAGGTGTGCTCTTTCCGTGGACGTATTTTCGTCACGTTCTGCGCAGCACCAAGTTTCCGCCATCTTGCAAAAGGCATTGCCTTATATAGCCCTTATAGCTATTATAACATAATATTAACATAACCTTTCTCAATAGCAACAGCCACGTGCCACGCAACTATTTAACATCGCGACAATATAAAAAAAAAACCCTTGTTTATAATGCCGTCGTGTTCGTTTAAAAAGTGCAACAATACATCACGGAATGATTGTATTACACTGTGTCCCCTGTGTCGCTTGCTAAAAAACGTCCATATATTTGAAAAACTATGATGACAAGGAATAGACAAAATAAAATTAATTTTTTCGAGTTACTGGATACATCTTGTTATATTTATAGTGTTATTGTATAGTTAATGTTTAATAATTCAATATTATTTAATAATAATAATAAATTTATATATACAAATTTATATATAAGTATATTGATTAAGAAAATATATAAAATTATAATATGTATAAATGTTTTTTTTTTTTAAATCATAGTAATGAAATCTTATTTGAATAACCGTGTATTCTTATTAATTTTAAATTGTCATAATATATTCAAATATTCTTTAATATAATTAGTTTGTTGCTCATTTCAAGTAATTTCTTTGATTATATTATAATCTATATTTGTAACACTTACATTTGTTGTTTGTTGGTGTTTAGGTGGTAATGTATGTGAGGTACTAGATAATGTATGTGTAGAATTAAGCTGAACAAAATTTTTTTCAATGAATTCTTCTTGTATTCTTCTGCAAGAAGGAATATTTTCACTACTATCACTGTCAATGTTATCAGTGTTTAGAAAGTATTCGGATGAATCATTTTCCGTAATATTTGTAGCAATAGTCTCAACTTTATTTTCATCTAGTAAGGATAGTGTTTCTGGAATAATAGTAACCTAAGAAAAATTTGAAACAAACAGAAATGACTATTAACAACTAAATATTTTATCTCTTCAATGAGAATTTAAAAATATATAAGGTTATCAACACAAGTGTAGCATATACTTAACAATATAATAAAGTGTTTGTTTCATTTTATATACAAAGAATTACCAATAAATTATAAAAAAATTTTAAATTAAGAATATAATACCTTATTTTTAATAATTTTATATATTAATTATTTTTATTAAATTATTATTTTATATTTTAATAATTTTTAATAATATGAAAATACATATACACACATCAACATGAAATAAAAAATAAAAAATATTATTTATTAATTACATCCATAAAAAAAACAAAAATGTCAATATAAATCGTTTCAATGCATATAACTGTATCGTCGAATTATCGACATCCCAGTTATTTGTCCATAATTTCGTTTGAAATTTGCTGGTATGTAACGGCCGGTTTGTCAAGGACAAACTGGGAATACTGGATATAATTTATTCAGTATTCCCAGGACTCGATTCTTGATCTCACAAGATTTATTGTGGAAAAAACGAGCTCGAATCACGAAGCTCGCAGTCGTTACAATTAGATAGCCGCCGCGTATAATACATATAATGAGCACGAAGTTAATAAAATGTGACTGTGTCGATCAAGGACTTGAGGCGAAGTGCCTGTTCGTCTCACTGATTTCGGTTATTGCCCGATTCCCGAGAATCGCCGAATTTTCCCGAATTCTCTCGATGATGCCTTATTTTGATCGTCGCTATTATGCGGTTGTGACACATCGACGACCGTTTGTACCAAACATCCCGCCCGCCTTGAAAGGACCCTTTTCAAGCACGCTGCGAATGTCACGGCTAATCATCCGGAGAATGTCCATCGTCGTTAGCTTCTCTTCGGGCTTGATCGTCTTTCTCCAACGGCAGCATTGCCAGTTTTGATATGGGTCTGGTTAGATTTCCTCGCGCTGTTTTTATCGTTGCTGCACGGACCACGTCGTCAGCGCCTGGGTGCACTTGTTCCACCCTTCCGAGCAGCCACTGTAAAGGGCCCAGTCCCGGTTGCTGAATCAAGGCGAGCCCTCCGATCTCGCATTTCCCGCCCTTGCTCGTCCTCCACTTCTGACGCTCCATCAATGTGTGCAAATATTCTGCACTACAGCACCTCCAAAAGTGTTGACGAATATGCTCGACACGCTGCCATCGCAACAATCGACCTTCCTTTTCTTCTGTCAAAACTGGTGTGGGAAAACTGTTTAATGCTGTGCCAATCAGAAAATGTCCGGGTGTAATACATGAAAAATTATTCGGATCTTCGCTCAACGGTGTAAGCGGTTGCGAGTTCATTACTGCTTCGATTTCGCACAAAACCGTTTGCGCTTCTTCCAACGTTAAGTTTGCATTGCCCACTACTCGATATAAATGAAATTTCGCGGACTTAACGGCGGCCTCCCACAGACCCCCGAAATACGAGGCGTGGGGCGGTATAAACTTCCATGAAATATCATGGGAATACAGTAATTCCTTGATCGCATTTTGTGATCGTTTGCTATTTATCAATTGTATAAACTCCTTCATTTTTCTATTTGCTCCAACAAATGTAGTACCGTTATCTGAATATACGCATGTCGGTTTGCCTCTACGCGAAATAAACCGCTTTAATGCAGCTAAAAACGCGTCGGTTGTTAAATCGGTTACAAGTTCGATGTGCACGGCCTTCGTTGAAAAACATACAAATATAGAAATATAAGCCTTGTGCATCTTAGCATTGCGCCGCTTGCCTTCCCTTAGAGATATCGGACCGATATAGTCTACACCCGTGAATTCGAACGGTCTAGAAGAGGTTACTCGACTCTTCAGCAAATCCGCCATTAATGCCTGCGATGCAATCGGTTTACATTTAAAGCAGATGACACATTTTCTCAGGATTTTGCATGTTACCGATCGCATCGCCAGTGGCCAAACCCGCTGACGCACGGCACACATTGTGGCCTGCAGACCTGCATGCATATTCCGAATGTGCTCCCTTTCTATAAGGAGATCCGCAAGACGACTCTTTAGCAACAGCATCGGATGGCGAGCGTCGTATGGCAATGCAGAATTTCGCAATCTACCTCCAACTCTAATAATTTTGTCATCGTCAAAAAACGGCGCTAGTGATAAAATTTTACTCGACTTAGCTATTGCCCGACTCTCGCTCATGGCACAATATTCTGCCCGAAATGCTTCTCTTTGCACGATTCTAATTAACATTCGCAACGCCGTTGTTGTTTCGCGATGAGAAACAATCACCTCATTATGTCTAAATTGACGCGCCTTGATAAAACGTACGCAATATGCTATGATTCGCAATATCTTGTCAATATTTGAGTGCTTATCTAATAATTCTAAAACCGTAGGTCGCTCGATAATTGTCACCGTCGTAGCTATTCTTTTTTGTTCGGGGGCTTCCGCTGACATTTCGACGATCTCTTTATTCGGCCAGCGTGCCTCCTCCGCCCCGAGAAACGACGGTCCGTTCCACCACATTGAATGTTCTACTAGTTCTGATAAACCGATTCCCCGCGACAGAACGTCCGCCGGATTGTCTGCTGATTGCACGTGACGCCATTCTACTCCTTCCGTTAAGCGCTGTATCTCGCCGACGCGATTCGCTACAAATATCGTCCACCTGCGCGCCAGAGACGAGATCCATTACAGCGCCACCATGGAGTCCGTCCACAGTACAATTCGCACTGCCGACAAGTCGATCGACGATCGAATTTTTTCGATCAATCTGGCTAACAACGCGGAGCTTAACTCCAAACGCGGTATGGAGATCGTTTTCACCGGGGCGACTCTCGATTTAGCTATTAATAATCTAATTTGATGGCAACCGCGATCCGATTCTCTGCGTATATAAACGCACGCTCCGTAGGCGCGCTCGCTAGCGTCGCAAAATCCGTGTATCTGGAGGCTTCGTGCGTTAGCCCCGATTCCTATCCATCGAGGTACTCTTAATTTGTTTAAAAACGGTAATTGATACCTCAGTCTTAGCCATCTCTCATGAATATGTTCTGGCAACGATTCGTCCCAACCGACCCCGGACTGCCAGACATCTTGTAAAATTATTTTGCCCACGACGGTTATCGGCCCCAATAAACCTAACGGATCAAACAGGCTTGCAATTTCAGAAAGTATTGTGCGTTTCGTAATGGATTCACATACCGACTCGCGATTATACTCGAAGCGAAACTCGTCGTCCAATGATTCCCATATGATTCCGAGAACCTTATTTCCGGCGTCTTTGTTTAGGGTCCTTGCCCTTGTATCAAACCTTCGTACTAAATGTGTGCAATTGGACAACCATTTACGCAGTTCGAAGTGACCAAGTCTCAATAATTCAACTACTTCCTCCCGAACGCGTTCTACTTCGTCTATAGTATTTGCTCCTGTGAGTAGATCGTCCACGTAAAAATCTCGAAGCGCGCATTTCGAACCGAGCGGGTACTCCGCGGCGTGCTCCCACGCCAAGTGCTGAATGCACCTTGTCGCAAGAAACGGCGCCGAGTTCGTTCCGTACGTTACCGTGAGTAGTTCATATGTGTCAATCGGCGCGTTCGGGTTACCCCGCCACAATATACGCTGCAGTCTATTTTGCGAGTTATCAATTAGTATCTGTCGATACATTTTTTACACATCCGCGGTGAATGCGTACGCGAACGCGCGAAAGCGCATTAATATTGATACTAAATCTTGTTGTATAGTTGGTCCGACCATCAACGCGTCATTCAGCGAAATCCCTGTACTGGTCTTACACGACGCATCAAATACTACGCGCAATTTGGCATCCTGACCTTCACCCTTCATAACACCATGGTGCGGCAAGTAGATCGATACCCCTTCCTCGCGATCTCGCGTCGAAATCCGCCTCATATGTCCTAACTTCTCATATTCGCGTAAAAATTCAATGTACGAGATCCTAAGCACCGGGTCGCGCCGCAAGCGTTTCTCCAAACCATAGAAGAGTCTCAAAGCTATATCCCTCGACTCGCCGACACGGCCTAGCACATCTTCCTTCACCACGTAACTTAACCACGTATCTACCTTGCTCGTTAACCGTCACGTTTTTTAAAAAATGCGTCTCGCACGCCTGTTCCTCTATCGTAAATGTGCTGCGAATGCTTGTTATTTCCTCCGCACGCCAGAATTTCTCTACCCTCTCATGTAAGCCTGCCCCACTCAAATCAACGTGCAGTGCATTCATTCGACTTAACGATTGCGCAGTGCCGCCGGTGCGTCCCGCAATAATCCAGCCCAACAACGTCTTTTGCAAAATCGGATGCTCCAATGTTGCTCCGATTTGACCTACGCATAAAAGTCCCCAGAATAAATCCGCCCCGATAAGCATGTCAATGCCCGCCGATACGTTAAACCGCGGGTCCGCTAATACGAGTCCCGATGGTAGCTTAAACGCTCGACGCATAATAGTAGTTGCGGGAATCCTATCTGTGATTCGATCCACGACCACGCATTCCAAGCGTGTCGCGAACGAATTCATACATGATCGAAGCTTTATTCCGGCGACTCGATTCGACGCTGACAATGTTCCGTTTACTCCCGAAACGGAAACATTTATCGGACGAGATTCTACCTGCAACCGCTCGAGAAGGCTGCTCGATATGAAGCTGGCCTGCGAACCCGAGTCGAGCAATGCCCGACATGGTTTGCGCGACCCCTGTCTATCCAAAACATAAACAACCGCCGTCGACAACAACACGTCGCGATCGCTCCGTTTAACGCTCGCATGCATGCTCGCGGCTACGCGACCCGAAAACCCTGACGATCGCTCCAACATCGATGCGCCATCGTTATTCCTTGTCTCTACTTCCGTCCGTCGCAAATGCAACAACGTATTGTGCTTTAATCCGCAAGTCTTGCATCCACTCGACACACACTTACTCGCTGTGTGAGTCGTGACACGCAAACAATTAAGACATAGACCCCGCCGCCGTGTTTCGGCAATTCGTCGATCAACAGAAAGCGCGATGAATTCCCTGCATGCATAAATAGCATGCTCTCCGGTGCAATAATTGCATCTGCTGCGAACCACTGCCGCGCATACCGTTTGGCGCTTGTTATTGCGAACATTGCGAACATTGCGAACGCGTATCCATTCGACCGGATGCATCCCCGGCTCCTTTCTCTACGGACTCTAATATTTGACTGCGGTGCGCAATATATTCTAAAAATTGTTTTAATGTGGGCAATTCCGAGCCCTTCAGTGAGGCATGCCATTCGCGAGAAATAACGGGATCCAGCTTTGAACTCAAAATGTGAATCAATAAGTCGTCCCAGCTATCAGCCGGACGCTTCAGCGCGGTTAATGCTCTCACATGTCTCGATACGCCATCCGACATCCGCCGCAACTCGATCACATTTTCTTTAGTCATTGCCGAAAGTTCGAGCACCGCCTTTATGTGAGCTTGAACGACAACACGTTTGTTGTCATATCGTTCCTTCAATAGGCTCCAAGCTACATCATAATTTCGATCCGATATCTCCAACGGTCTGACAATATTTATCGCTTCGTCGGTCAAGGACGCCCTAAGATATTGAAACATTTGAACGCTTGATAGCGCGTCATTGTTATGAATTATCGTCGTGAAGGTATCACAAAGTGGAAACCACTCATCGTATTTGCCAGAAAACGATGGCAAATTTAATTTCGGCAGACGAATATGAGTGGCTGAATCCACGGACTTCGCTGAGCCCGGCTCCGATCACGGCCGCACCGCCTGCTGCGCCGGAACAGGCCGCGTCAAATGCCGAATCTGCGCGCACGCTGCATAAAATGATTCTTCGAAAATCACTCGATCGCTCGCTTCCTGTTTATCAATCGCTTCGATCCGCGATTGCAACTCGTCGTATTCGCTCCAAATTGCATCCAATCGAATGCGTCTTTCTTCTATGTGCGCGATATATTCTGGCGTTTCGGCGTTTGCGTTATTAACAAATGTTTCGATTCGCGTACACGATGCCTTCAACGTGGCTCGACGCCGTCTAAACGCTGCCGTGTCACTCGAACGAGCCCCCGGCGCGCCCGACACCGGTGCGCCCGACGCCGACGCGCCCGACGCCGACGCGCCCGACGCCGACGCGCCCGACGCCGACGCGCCCGACGCCGACGCGCCCGGCGGACTGTGATCGATAGGCATGATTTATCTTGAGTGCCTTCGCGATAAATTACAAATCACAATTACGCATGATTGGCACAGCAAAAGAAAACGAACAGCTCACCCAACCTTCACAGGTGCAGCGGTCGAGACATGCAGTCAGTCAAAAGTCGCCTCGAGAATATGCTCCCTCCGTGCTGCAGCAGACTCCGTGATCTCGCTCGCTCCAAGATGAATCCGGCTCGAAGGACCATATAATGTATCGTCGAATTATCGACATCCCAGTTATTTGTCCACAATTTCGTTTGAAATTTGCTGGTATATAACGGCCGGTTTGTCGAGGACAAACTGGGAATACTGGATATAATTTATTCAGTAAGGACTCGAGTCTTGATCTCACAAGATTTATTGTGGAAAAAACGAGCTCGAATCACGAAGCTCGCAGTCGTTGCAATTAGATAGCCGCGCGTATAATACATATAATGAGCACGAAGTTAATAAAATGTGTGTGTCGATCAAGGACTCGAGGCGAAGTGCCTGTTCGTCTCACTGATTTCGGTTATTGCCCGATTCCCGCCGAATTTTCCCGAATTCTCTCGATGATGCCTTATTTTGATCGTCGCTATTGTGCAGTCGTGACACATCGACGACCGTTTGTACCAAACAATAACACTAAACAAACATTTAAAATATTCTGATTCCAAAATTGATAAAATTGATCTTGACATAATGCCTCATACATTTGGAAATATTTGACTATACTTAGTAAATTTTTTGTATTTACCTCAAGTTCTGCAAACTTATGAGCTTCAAGTTTTTTACAAAATTTTGCTCTAGGCCCTGCTTTAGGTATATGTCCTATTAAATCCTTTTCTTTTAAACAAATAAGCGCTTCGTAATCAACTTCTTGATCTAAAAAATATCATATTCAAAACCTTGGCTGTGTTCCGATATAAACTGCCAGTATTGAAAATCTATAGCATACGTTACGTAAACTATTGGTAGTGAATATCGAAACGCAGCCATTGTATGCTATGCGGTAGTTACAAAGCAATAACTACAAAAATCTAAATGAACTTTTGTACTAACCTTTAAAAACTTCTAAGTATTTGTCAAAGTTCCACTGGCGGAGAAGAGAAGACGTTTTTTCGTCAGCCATCACTATTATCACTATTATACTTATTTCATATATCACTTCTACAAAAATGTACAATCTGATATCCCGAACACGCGTCTGCATGCACGACCATGCCAGTTTTGCGACGCTGCCTGCGCTCGGCTAGCTTCGAGTAGTAGAAGAGCGCAGACATATCGCTCTTCTACTATCCGAAGTTAACCGAGCACCGAGAGCGTACACGGACACGGCTCTTTCTTTGTGTGCCCTGCGAGCAGTGTCTATGTTAGTGTAATAATAACAAGAAGTTTTATAGATCCAACCAGAAAATACTAACCAAATCTTTATAGTAGTAAAATCTATTAAACGTTCTAGTTATAAAAAATCGAGTCTTATCATGATAACTAGAAATTCTTGTTTGATTTAACCAAAATGCCTTCAATCATACACGTCTTATTGGTACAATCAAACGATTTTTCTCAGTGTAGTTCATGTTATTGTATTATTTGTAATAGATCAATTGACAGCACTCTATCACATATATATCGACACGCAGAATCCGACTTGCATAAAACAAAGTCGGAAAAAAGTAATATTAAAATGAACAAATCGAATGAAGATTTAAATATGCAAACTGATGAATCCCTTTTGATATTTGATGAGCGAAAAAAAATAGCGGAAATAAGATATGCAGCACTGATTACTGAAAAAAATATTCTTCATCAAACAGCAAAAGAGATTCTCAGTCTTTTTCAAGACATAGGAAAAGATCCTAATGTTTTGAAAAGCATGAATATGGGTCGAACAAAATGCAATAACATAATTTCCAATGTTTTGTGTTCGGTTGAGACGGACCGTGTTGTTAATAATATTCAAAATATGAGATTTTCCATTTTTATCGATGAGACATCAGATATTACTAATGAAAAATGGATGATTTCTAGTTAGATATGTTGATCCTGAAACTTTAGATATTCGAACGCAATTAATAAAATTAATTGATATCGATGCCAAAGATTGTAGCGCAGAAAAATTATTTAAAGCTTTTCAATTAGAAATGACTAAACTTCAGATTCCATTTGTAAATATTATTGCTCTGTCATGCGATAATGCTTCTGTCATGACAGGAAAACATTTATCTTTTAAAAAAAATCTCGAATCAAAATGCAAAAATTTATTAACATTTGCATGTCCTTGTCATTCTGTTGCGTTAGCTGCACACGCTGCATGCGCTAAAATGTCTGAATGTTGTGAAGAATTTCTGAAAAAAATTGCAAGCTATATTAATAGCAGTCCAAAACGTTTAGCTATTTTTAATGAATTTTGTGAATGTTTCCAAGATACGAATCGTAAAATTTTGAAGTTATGTGATACTCGATGGCTTTCGCATTATTCGTGTATTAATAGACTTCTTGAGTCATGGAATTCAATAACATATTTTCTTAACGAAATAGTCGTGAGCGAGAAAACGAAACCTGTGGAATATTTATTATCTTTAATGGAAAATGTTGATTTAAAAGCATATTATTTATTCTTAAAATATGTTTTAAATTTTTTCAATTCTTTTAATGCTTTTTTCCAAGCTCATGAAACTAGAATTCATCTGTTACAGTCTAAATCCATTAATTTTCTTGTACAAATCTCCAAACATTTTTTAAAACCAGAATTGTTAAAACAATTACTTACAAATATTTCATTTCACGAAAAAGAGAATCACAAATCTCTTAATAATGTAACTTTGGGACCAGAATGCGAAGAATATCTGTGTAAATTAGTAAAAGAAGGACATGCAAATGTTACTACAATTATTCGACAAAATTGTTTGCAGTTTTACATCACTGCTGCTGAGGAAATTAGAAAAAGATTACGAGTTAATAATATACAGGGTGTTCTAGACCACCCGTACACCCCTTTTCTTTCAAAAACTAAACATTTTAGAGAAAAACGTTTTCGACAAAAATTGTATGGTTTTGAGGGGAACATAAGATGGTGTCATTGGTTTGACCTTGGATGGCATCGTTAAGGTGAGGTCAAGGACAACTTTAATTTCTTAAATGGAACCACCTATTTTTATTGCATATTCTTATAGCTTATGTCGAGAGCTTTCCAAAACACTATAATAAAGTATTTTTTCATCAAGTACTTTTCGAGTTATAAGGCTTGAAATAATTTCTTAATTTTACATAAACCATAAAGTATCTAGTAAAATATTCATTTTTCGATTATCTTACCTTAATACTTTTATGTACAAAATAATGAGAGGAATCGATTGGTGTAAAGAAAACACATAATTGTTTCGAAAAAAAATGTGTTAATTGCAAATTACATTTTGTTTTTCGAAAGAATTTTGTGTTTTCTTTACACCAATCCATTCCTCTCATTATTTTGTACATAAAAGTATTAAGGTAAGATAATCGAAAAATGAATATTTTACTAGATATTTTATGGTTTATGTAAAATTAAGAAATTATTTCAAGCCTTATAACTCGAAAAGTACTTGATGAAAAAATATTTTATTATAGTGTTTTGGAAAGTTCTCGACATAAGCTATAAGAATATGCAATAAAAAATAGGTGGTTCCATTTAAGAAATTAGAGGTGTCCTTGACCTCACCTTAACGATGCCATCCAAGGTCAAACCAATGACACCATCTTATGTTCCCCTCAAAACCATACAATTTTTGTCGAAAACGTTTTTCTCTAAAATGCTTAGTTTTTGAAAGATAAGAGGTGTACGGGTGGTCTAGAACACCCTGTATTTTTATATAAATTACAAGTATTGCAATCACATATAGCTTTATATAACAGGGAAACATCTTTTAACGATGTTTCTTTTATCGCGGAAACTCTCAACGGCTTCGATCAAGACAATTTAAAGAAAGAATGGCTTCAATTGTAATTATAAAGTTGTATTTGTAAAATTGTTATTTTAAATGAGACATTTCTTTTAAATATGAAAGCTATTTCTCGATAAAAGATTAGAAGGCATTTCCTTATTGTTTTGAATGTCCATTATGTATAAAATATGTGTATCAAAGACATATTATTTCATGTGATTACACATTTTTATCATGTAATCCGTGATGTATGAAATTAATATTCTTTATTCAACAGAGAGTTTAACTATATATTTTTAGAGATAGTTTTACATTTACGGATCCATGTTCATAAGAAAAAAAAGTCTTACTTTAACCTCGTTAATACGCTCCTAAAGTTTAGTGCATCATTTCAGATATACCCTGCATATACAGGGTGTCCCATTTTAAAGGACCCACTCAAATATCTCAGAAACACTGCGTTAAATCGAAAAATGTTTCAAACAAAAGTTATGTGGCTTCAAGGGGGCCATAAGATGGTGACAATGATTTGACCTTGGAAAATCATTTGAAGGTCATGTGAAGGTCACTTCAATTTTTTTAAATGGAATACCCTATATATTTTTGCAAATTCTTGTACCTTATCTCGAGAGCTTTCCAAAACACTATAATTAAGTACCTTTTCGTTAAGTACTTTTTGAGTTATGAGGCTTGAAATAATTTCTTAATTTTACATAAACCGTAAAATATCTTGTAAAATATTCATTTTTCGATTATCTTACCTTAATACTTTTACGTACAAAATAATGAGAGGAATCAATTGGTGTAAAAAAACACAGTTGTTTTGAAGAAAAAATATGTAATTTGCAATTAACAATTACATTTTTTTTTTCGAAACAATTATGTGTTTTCTTTACACCAATTGATTCCCCTCATTATTTTGTACGTAAAACTATTAAGGTAAGATAATCGAAAAATGAATATTTTACAAGATATTTTATGGTTTATGTAAAATTAAGAAATTATTTCAAGCCTCATAACTCAAAAAGTACTTAACGAAAAGGTACTTAATTATAGTGTTTTGGAAAGCTCTCGAGATAAGCTACAAGAATTTGCAAAAATATATAGGGTATTCCGTTTAAAAAAATTGAAGTGACCTTCACATGACCTTCAAATGATTTTCCAAGGACAAATCATTGTCACCATCTTATGGCCCCCTTGAAGCCACACAACTTTTGTTTGAAACATTTTTCGATTTAACGCAGTGTTTCTGAGATATTTGAGTGGGTCCTTTAAAATGGGACACCCTGTGTATATATATATATATATATATATATATATATAAATTTAATGAGCTTTTTTTATAGTATAGTACTTTAGTATAGGAGTACTGTAGTGTAGCAAAAAGATGAAACGCTCAACCGTTTTTGAGAACATTTATTTATTGCGTCCGGTGCGAGTTTAACAGTTTACGTCTCTCTTGCCAAATATTTATAATAAAAAACAAACTTTTCAACTAAAAAGGAACATTTATTTGATGTAAATAAATACATTTATTATTTATTTTTTTATTTTATTATAATGACTGCTCATTTCTACCTAAAGTTTGCGCCCGGTGCGGGGGTACCGCCCTAGTTACGGTACTGACAGTACTACATTATAAGAAAAGTTCATCAAAATCCGTGATACCAAGATTAATTACCGTGATTGATGTACACTGGCTTTCATTACTTTGGTTATATGACGAACAGTGTGCACGGTAATTTTTCTATTTTCTTTTCTATTAATAAAATAATGTTACCTTTTATTTATTGACGATTTTCGTCTGCTTAGCCGCTTGCATGATAATCGGTACTTTTTTGTATTGCGCCTCCTTCCATAAATTCGTTCATTATCTTCGTCGCACATTTTCTCACTAATTTCACGCGTTTCCATAATATCAATAATATTATGAAAGTAACGAAAACTTGAGCTGTCTATTAGATCGCTCGATTGTTAAAGTACTTAGCGCACAAAGATGTAATAAGATATCGCGCGCGACGAAAACAAACAACTAGCGAAGAAGGCGGCGAGAAGCGGCGAGTATGTGTGTGTGTATGTGCGCGTGGGCATTCTGGCATCACTGGTGTAAACCAGTCGATGCTTTACTGCGGTGCAAACAACATGTGAGTATGCAATATATACGTAAATAGTAGAATAATAAATATAATAAATAATTATATCCCAGCAAACACAGAATATTGCAGCAACATTGCTGCAATGTTGTAATATTGCCACGACATTGTTACAATGTTATAATATTGCCGCAATATTGCTGTAATATTCTGTTTGCTGGGATAATAATTATAATTCTTTCAATATTATAATAGAAAATCTTTCAGAGTATATACTGTAATAAAAAATAACGTGAAGCAGTGACGTAATATTTATATACTAATTTTATTTATTATATAAATAGATCCAGCCGACAGAAAAAAGAAATGATGAGAAAAGAAGGCGAGAGGATGAAAGATGAGAGAAGGATGAAGAAAGATGAGGAAGATAGAAGAAGGAATGAACTGGAGAGAAAGAAAGAGGAAGAGAGAAGAGAGAGAAAGAAGAAGGAAGAGAAGGAACAAGAAATAAGAAAAAAAAGGTTTGTGTGTTATTATATATATGTGTGTGTGTGTGTGTGCGTGCGTGCGTGCGTGCGTGCGTGCGTGCGTGTGTGTGTGTGTGTGTGTGTGTGTGCGTGCGTGCGTGCGTGCGTGTGCGTGCGTGTGTGTGTGTGTGTGTAACATGTATTGTTTTCTTTTTAGATTATTTTCTTTTTTTTGTTAGAGTATTCTTTAAATTAAAGTCCTGTAAATAAAACATTTAATAAACGACATGATTGAATTAGGAGATTGGAAAAAGAGCGTGGAAGAAAAGATGAAAGAAGAAAGGACGAGGAAGAAAATGAGATGAGTATAGAAGAAGAGACGACTAATGAAGACGAAGATAAAGAAAATGAAAGAAAAGAGAAGGAAAAGAAGAAGAAAAGAGGAGGAACAAAATTAAAGGAAAGAAATAAAAAGTATGTTAAATTTTAAATATATACAAAAAGTTTTAAAATTATTTCTATTTTGTAAATTTAATTTAATTTTTTAATTGCTACGTTTTCTGTGTACGTATAGTTATTACTCAACAAGAGTGAAAAGAGGAGGATGGAGAGGAGACAGTAGAGGAGACTGGAGAGGAGGATGGAGAGGAAACTGGAGAGGAGACAGTACAGGAGACTGGAGAGGAGGATGGAGAGGTGGAAGATGGAGAGGAGGAAGAGGAGGATGGAGAGGAGGAAGAGGAGGATGGAGAGGACGAGGACGCGTTGGGAGGATGGGTCACTCAGACTCTCGTCCTGGTTCTGGGCCTGTTTTTATTTTTAATTATACTTATTAAAATATTAAAAAATATTAAAAAATATATATACATATAAAAGTTTTATTATAATAATACATAAAATAATAATATTAATAAAATATCTCAGATTTATGAAGTCATAGATTTTAATATTAATTATTTTCATTATAATAAATAATATCTTTCCTCTCTCTCTTTCCTATATTCTTCCCTATTCCTATTTCTCTTGCTTGGCATTGTGCAAGGGCCTCATTATGTAGAAATATTTCTACGTTACCTACATGGTATCGACATATTACCCACACGTTACCCACATGTCAAAATTCTCATGCAGCGCCTCACTGCTATAAATCGGTGAACTATAAGGCGTGAAAAATGGCCTCGTAAGCGAGTAATGACAGCCCAATTTACGTTGCGTCCCATTTCATAATTATTTGCTTTGTGCTAGTGTTGTGGTGTGCAATGTATTAAGGAAACTTATAAAAATGGACGGATACTAAGCTGTATAAGGAATAAACTTTAGAAAGTAACATTTTCCTCTCCTTTCGACAGCTGTCAAATCGCGTGTTTTTTCGCATTTTCAAGGCTTCATTTCGGACTCAATTTACGGCTATTTATAAATTGTGAAAGGAAAGGATTAGTATCCGTCCATTTTTACAGGTGTGCTGAAGAGATTGGTAGTCTTATTTCATTCAAATATGTTTTTATTTAGATGTCAGTCGCAATATAAATATGGGTGTCCTTTCTCGCTTATGACGTCACGATTTCAAGATGGCCGCGGTGACTACTCCGGAGCCTTAAAAGTGTTCCATTGGATTATATGCATCTGGTATTATTAGGCATAATGAAACGTTTATTGGGATTTTAGCTTAAAGGAAATAAAAAAGTCCGTCTGTTCAAAGAAGATATTGATGCTATTAATAAAAGAATAAAATTAATATATAAATCAACTCCCCGTGAATTTTCCAGAAAGCCTAGATTAATAACGGAATATGATAGATGGAAAGCTGTTGAATTGAGAATTTTTTTATTATATTATGGTCCATGGCTAATGAAACCATTTTTAAGAAACCAATACTTTCTTCATTTTCTTTCTCTACATTGTGCAATTAGAATTTTGGTTTGTCAAGACTTATTAGAAAAATATATTGATTATGCTAACGAGTTATTAATGTATTTTGTAAACGAATTTGGTAATTTATATGGCAACGAATTTGTTAATCATAACGTTCACAATCTCATTCATTTAACATTAGACGTGAAGACATTTGGCCCATTAGATAAATTCAGCTGCTTTCCATTCGAAAATTATATGCATACAATTAAAATGATGATTAAAACGTCAAATAAACCACTATCGTAATTTATAAAAAGAGTAAACGAATTTGATAAATATTCTTCCTTTAATAAAGAAAAAGAAAATTTTATTAAAGAAGATGGTCTTCGTTTAATAAACAATAAATCAGCAGAAGGTTTTTCAGCTATATATTATAAAAATTTTAGAGTGGAAGTTAAAGAACCCAACTGTAATTTTATTTTACAAAATAATCAACCTATAAAAATAATTGATATTTTACGGATTGATAATATATTTTATATCAAATATAAAAATTATAAAATAACACCCTATTTTGACAATCCGATGAAAAGTACTATATTTTGGTATGGTTCTGTTGAAATGACTGATGAAGAACATATCACATCTGCTGACAATATATTAAGGAAAGCTTTCAAAATAAATGATTGTTTCGTGTCGATATTACACACGGACTGATTTGTAAGTTGAAATTAATTACTTGTTGCAATATAATACAACTATTATTTAATATAAATTTAGTATTTGTTGATTGTTCTTATTCTTTTTTTTTAATTGACTATGATTTATATATCACATTACTCAGTAGCAGTCAAAATGATGAATTTAATCTTTGGATTATTACCGTGAGAATTCGATTATTTGTAATATAAAATGTTGCTATTGATAACCTAAGAAGTACACGCGATGAATCACTCTGTGTCTCTCAAGAATTCACCGCACAATATAAGAAATCAGAGGTCTGGTGCATCGTTTGTGGAACTGCCTAAGATTTACGCAAAATACGCAACAAACTTTCTTTTATTAAAAAATAATTATACATATTAAATAAGTAAAAAACAAATATATATTTCGGTAATCTGTTATCTTTTTTTTTAGTATGCAGTTGTACAATTTGACGATTTAGACTTTTCGGTGGTTCCCGTAATTTGGTTGGATGAATCACATCATTGTTATTGGCCTACAGGAATGAAAAACGTTAGAACCGCAATTGTGAAAGAAATGTCCGTTAAAGACAATTTTATGAAATATAAATGTCAGATCTTTAGTAAACATGGTAAGTAAAATTAGATTATTATGCTTGACAAAGTCAGGAAAGTATTGTATGTACATGTTTATGGCACTAATATTATTTTATTAATTGTGATGCTAATGAAAAGAAATGTTTATATACTTGTATTATAATAGATTTTATAATTTAAGATATACACGGTGAGTCATTTTAATCTATAATCCCAATTATCTCGTTGGCAAAGCATGACAGAGAAAAAATTTTCCCACAAAAGTTGTTTGTTTCTTTGGGGGCCATAAGATGGCACCATTGGTTTGACCTTGAAGAGTCATTTGAAGGTCACGTGAAGATCACCTTCAATTTCTTAAATGGAACCTACATTTTCTCATTACATATTCTTGTAGCTTATCTCGAGAGCTTTCCAAAACAGTATAATTAAGTTAATTTTCATTAAGTACTTTCCGAGTTATGAGGCTTGAAGTCATTTCTTAATTTTGCATAAACCATAAAATATCTAGTAAGATATTCATTTTTCGATTATCTTACCTTAATACTTTTATGTACAAAATAATGAGAGGAATCGATTGGTGTAAAGAAAACACATAGTTGGTTTTGAGAAAAAATATGTAATTGTTAATTGCAAATTACATATTTTTTCTCAAAAACAACTATGTGTTTTCTTTACACCAATCGATTCCTCTCATTATTTTGTACATAAAAGAATTAAGGTAAGATAATCGAAAAATGAATATCTTACTAGATATTTTATGGTTTATGTAAAATTAAGAAATGATTTCAAGCCTCATAACTCGGAAAGTACTTAATGAAAACTAACGTAATTATAATGTTTTGGAAAGCTCTCGAGATAAGCTACAAGAATATGTAATGAGAAAATGTAGGTTCCATTTAAGAAATTGAAGGTGACCTTCACGTGACCTTCAAATGACTCTTCAAGGTCAAACCAATGGTGCCATCTTATGGCCCCCAAAGAAACAAACAACTTTTGTGGGAAAATTTTTTCTCTGTCATGCTTTGCCAACGAGATAATTGGGATTATAGATTAAAATGACTCACCGTGTATATAAAAAATTAAAATATTATATGTCGCCAGTAAGTAATGAACAAAACAAATTTCTTACAAGACGACATAACTGGCAATTTTTATTAAAAAGAAAAAACTACACGTTTCGACCAACAATCGTGGTCCTCCTCAGGAATACATTAATTATTATATAAACAGTTATGTATAAATTGTCAAAGTTCATTTAAAAATATATGCGCTAAAAAGATATGTTAGAAAGCACGTCTAAATCACAAGCCGGTTAATAAAAATTTTTATTATTAACTAGACTGTGCTTTCCAACGCGTCTATTTAGCGCATATATTTTTAAATGAGCTTTGACAATTTATACATAACTGTTTATATAATAACACAGGCCCACAAAAAAAAAGTACCCTGTGCTGGCGATCTGACTAGGCTAGTCTTATGTATTTTGGCCCGCTGAATTCGAATCTGACGTCAGAATTGCTCCATCACGTCACAGTTTTTTTTAAATCTCAAAAGAGAAAGATGAAAATTTCGTAAAAATCGACATTCTAGGGTAGTAAGACTGCGCTTCTTGAGGCAAAAGTTACCGAAATCATATTTCCATGTATTTTCTGGCATTATAAATCCAAATCCGATTTGTCACATCAATTATACCATCGATTCCATTAACATTTGTCATGAAAAAGCAGCAATCTTCCGTATTCCATATTTGATTTTAGTTCATTCATAAATCTTATATTGGAAAGAATTAATCTTATATTCTCCAAGTCCAAATTTTGAGAAAAACTTTTTCGAAACTTACAGCTTCTAGCTGTTGAGTTCGTATAAGATGCAGAAATTTCTTTATATAGGTCACAAACCTCTTTTCATGTCTTTAAAGCGCTAGAGGTACATGAAAAAAAAGATTGTGCTATCTGGAGGTAAAAACCTATCTTAATATCTTCGCATCTTGATAAATAGAATCTGTAGAATTTGCAGTAAATTTTAGGTGTTACAACCTGAAAAAATAAAAAAAATAAAAAATGAGCACAAAAAAAAATTGAGCACAACGTTTATATTCTAGGTCGGATTTGGATTTATAATGTCTGAAAATACATTAAAATATGATTTTGGTAATTTTTTCTTCAAGAAGCGCAGTCTTATTACCCTAGAATGTCGATTTTTACGAAATTTTCGTCTATTTTTGAGATTTAAAAAAAACTGTGACGTGATGGAGCAATTCTGACGTCAGATTCGAATTCAGCGGGCCAAAATACATAAGACTAGCCTAGTCAGATCGCCAGCACAGGGTACTTTTTTTTTCTTGTGGGCCTGTGTAATTAATGTATTCCTGAGGAGGACCACGATTGTTGGTCGAAACGTATAGTTTTTTCTTTTTAATAAAAATTGTCAGTTGTCTTGTAAAAAATCTGTTTCTGACTTTTATGACACTTCATATAGCATTCATATGAATTTATATTTACCTCTATATGTATATAATGGAAATTATTTATATGTATATAGCATTATTATTTAATACCAAATATGCACATTATTTTATGAATTTTGTAATTTATAATTCCTTTTTATTATTAGATACTTATGAATCAGCCTTAGAGGCAGAAAAACAGATTGTAGCTACATCGGAATCTGAGGAGGCTGAATCAAGAATGGGGAAAAGAAAAGTAAAAAATAATAAATATGACGACTATGTCAGTTTTCCTAATTCTCCGAGATTGTTATCATCCAAGGAATCACATAAATCAGGTATTGCAGGTTAATTTTTAAGTCTTTTTTTGTGCAAACATATTTCCATTTTCAGAAATATGAATTACTTGTTTTACTGCTTGTACTAATTTAATCTTAACGTTTCACGAATTTTAAAATTATATGCTTCTATATTCTTTGATCGAAATTATGTTGATAAATAGATTATTTTTTCAAGAGTGTTTACAACCCTTAATTGTGTATATATTTTAAATTAAATTAAATCTTGAATTAAGTTTTGTCTTCTAAAAAAACTTCTGTTGAATTTGACTTTATTTGAAAAAAGACAATATATAGAAATTTTTAAAATATTTATTATATACAATAATTTATTAATAATAAATGTAAATGTATTTAATAATATTAATCTAGATTTATTTTCTAAAAAAATCTCATAAGAGAAAATTTATAATGAGAAATAAAATAAAATAAAATAGGATATAAAACAAAATTTAAAACAACAAAATTTGTAAAACTAGTAAAAATCGCTGCTATATTTTTACGTGGAAATAATTAAATCTACATAAAATAATAATTTAGTTTTTCACATTTAAGCGATATACGGCCAAAATTTTTTCTATTCTTATAATTAGCGTAAATTATATGTATTGCGGAAAATGTTTTATTTCAGATAAGAGTTGAATTTAAGGCTTTTCATATTGGCCAAATTGGGCGCCATACTATTATATTATTGTCCCATGAATTTAACTATTGCACTTAAAATTTTATCTCTCACAGTTGAATACTAAAAAAAAGTTTACCTGTTTAAAATAAATATTTTTTATTTTTAGTTTCAACACACACGAATAAGGACAATGAAAATTCTAAATTAAATAATTCACAAGATATTAATGGTAATAAAAATAGCGACTTATGTAAAAAAACATCTTTAATAGAAACATTTATATATTTAATTTTTCATATAATGTTTATCTTTCTATAAAAATGTCTATATTTTTCAGATAATATCTTAACAGAATATAACATTGATAATGTACCAATTACAATCTACAATGAAAATACTAATACAGACTTAGATTTTACACAAGCTTGAAAACGATACTGAACAATATTGAAACTGAAATAAAAAATATAAGGGAAACGCAATCATTACAAGAGCAATCACTTTCAGAAATTAAAGAAACCACAAAATTGATTTTAGCTAAAATAAATAGTGAACAATATGGCAAAGAATATTCTATGCTAAAGGATGATAAAATAAAACAAAAATTTCCCTTAACTTCTATTCAAAATCTTCTCGATTTTGATGATATATTAAAAGATGACCAAGAAGCTTTTATGCAAGTAGTAAGTAAATTCGTTTATCAATAAATTATATAAACATAGTTTTAATTTTAAACATTTTTTAGGTGAATAAAATATTACAAATTGGTGGGAAAAATGAAAAAGACTTCGTTAGAAGAGCTTTAGCTGTAACATTTGATGATAATTTGGCCTGTATGTGTTCGTGGACGGGACAGAAAAATAATTTCAAGATAGGAGATACTCATATTATGCTAAGTATAAAAAGTAAATAAATTTATAATACATATTGGTTGTGGTATCAGAATCTATAATTGTTTTTTATATTTCTAAATTTTTTACAATTAACGGATGGAATATATTGAGAAAAGCCTATAGAACTTTATGCTACATATATAACATAAAAGTTTTTCTTATTCCAGAAGCGTTTAAGGCAACATTTCCCTGAAGTACGGAAAAAGATTTAGAACAATTGGTGATGGAGTGGTTTCGTTTTGTAAACGTCCGTAAGCAAAAGAAAGAAAGTATGTTGAATCCAGACATTATCATTTCTCTTAACAGTTTCTCTGTGTTAATTAATTACTTCAAATATTCTTACAAATGTATACTACATAAACTAAAATTGAATTATTATAAGTTTGTCACTAATTGAATTTTATATTTTCCAGGAAAAGAAAAGTGAGAAGAAATGTAATAATTATAAGATATAAATATAGAATTAAAATATTTAATTTAAATTATATTTTATATTATTATATTTACAAAGAAGTGCAATGAGATAAATATAAGTTTGATTTCAGTGCAATGAGGCAAATATAAGTTTGATTTATAATATTTTATTAGATTTTATATATTTTGTTAATATTTTCTTATGTTTTTGAGTATTTTTTTAGTTTGATATATTTTTTATTTTCTTTTGTTTCTCAGTATTTTTTTAGGTATCGAAAAAGTACCTCATTTTATAATACATTTTTTGTATTTAATTATATAGAAATAAAAAAAATATTTTCTTGTACTTTATATGTATATATATTTGTATTATTATTCCTTATTAAACGATAAAAATAATATTTAGAAATACAAAAATACAATATATATTTAGACATTCTATTAATATTGAAAAATTATTGAAAACATGGTATATATAATATTTATAAAATAATAAAAATCAATTAAATTAATGTTAGAATTAATATTATTGTGATATTAATATTAAGTTATGTAGATGTTGATACTAATGTTATTTTATTATTGATTTAATTTTATGAGAAACATTATCAGAATGTTAAAACAACATTAATGCAATATTACTTGTAACGACATAGAAAATGTTATTTCAACATTACCGAAACCTCTAAATCGGTGTCAAAGTTTGTTCATAATGATGTTGCATACAATGTTAAAAACTACATACTTGACAACATTACTATGTTAGTGAATATCATTATAATAATGTTGTGGTAATAATTTTTTGCTTACTGGGTGCCTACTGATATTGTTCTTAAAATAGATAATTTGTCTAATTTTTTTAAATCTTTCTTTCCATCTGATTTTGCTCGTAGGCCGCGCAGATTGAGTGATTGGAAGTATTATAAAGGCACAGAATTTAGAAGGCTCCTACCCAGTAAGCAAAATATCATTAACCTAACGTTATTACAATGATATTTTCTAATGTCTAACGTTTTCAAATATGTAGTTTTTAATGTTGTATACAACGTCACTCTGAACAAACTTTGACCCAGATTTCGAAATATCGACAATGTTTCTATAATGTTTTTGTAACATTCTAATAATACTAAATAAATGCTGATTTAAATTTAATTTGTAACTATATTTTATCGTTATATTAACGTTAAATAATATTAATTCTAATATTTATGTGAAAGTGTTAATTACATTTTTCTATAACAATATTAATATTAACAAAATGTTTTCTATGATATATATATATATATATTCTAACATTTATTTAAAATTGTCATTAATATTTTACTTCTATTATAATTAACATTTCATTAACTTTTCATTTTTAGGAAGAAAATGGAAACATCAATATTATTATTATTAATATATTTTATTTCTATTATAAGTAATATATTTCTTCCACTAATTTACAATTCTTGTACACTTTTTATTTTTCAAGAAGAAAATGAAAACGTTACAATTTTAGAAATTTCAAATATAAAAAATTGTTTATATTTGAAACTTCTAAAATTATAACGTTTCTATTTTCTTCTTGGAAAATAAAAAAATGTGAAATTGTAAATTATTGGAAGAAATATATTACTTACAATAGAAATAAAATATATTAATAATAATAATGTTGATGTTTCCATTTCCTTCCTAAAAATGGAAAATATATATATTACGTACTTCATATATTATTGTGTTTATTTATTTTTTATATATAATACAATATATTTATATTATGTGTATGTATGTAGGGAGAGAGAAAAATATGAATGATGATAAGAAAATATCTGTAGAAAAACCTGTATTTATTTATTTCTATATATTTATCTATTTTCATATATAAATATAAAATTAAATTATATAAAAATATAAAAAGAAACAAACATCATTTTATGATATCACATAAATATTACACATTTATGTACCTAAGAGTAATGAAAATAAAAACATCTTAAAGAACAGATATTATATTCATTTGAAATATTTTACACCATGACAAAATTGTTGCATATAATGTCGCATATAATATCACAATCAGCAGAGGAGAGAATAAAGTAAAAAAAATTTGGTTTGAAACAATGGAATGACACTTTCTGCGTTTTTTTCGAAAATATATATATGTATAACCCTCTGTTATATACTATATAACATTTCTAATAATATAAAATAAAATTCTCTACTTTGTATTTAATATCAAAGTTCTACCTTGTTTTTACACATTCAAGTAATCTCTCATTTTCTTTTAAAACATATATTATTGAAAAAGGGAAATTGCCTATGTTTCCGGCGAACGAGCCTGAATTCAAGAGCTGTGCGAAAAAGAATGGAAGAGACAAACTATCATCCGCAATGTACGTATTGATATCATCGTTGCCATGGGATGGTATGCTTTCCTTGAATTAAAAAAAAAAACAAAAGCAAACAAACAAATTCAAACAAACCAATTCCCTATCCATTGATATATGTTCTAAGCGTTTTCTCGGGAACAAAAGAAAAAAAGAAAAAAGAAAAGATCAATATATCTAACAGATTTTAAATCACAATGTCTAGCGATCTTTATAACGCGAGATCTATTTGCTCACTTTTAAGTCATACTGTCTTTGGTTTCAATAATTAAAAAAATACATATATCTCTAGTTATATATCATAAGCTAATAACTATATCACAGAGCTTGGTCATGGGTGCAAGCATGTATTTTTTTGTCTCAACTTCCCTCGACAGTAGTATATACCACCTGAAACATTTTAACACAAGTTGATATGAGCGAAGCAAAATCTAAAAGAATATTACAAAATAGTTGGTATGTATGTATATATGTAAATATGTATGCATACTATTTTCTCTGTATGCATAATATTTTTTACTCACTTACATAACTAAAGGCATGTTCCGATAAATACTACCAGTGTACTAAAAATCTATAATTCATTTAACGCATAATATATAATTATTCATCTACACTGGTAGTGTATATCGGAACATATCCCAAATATTGACATGATCTAATAATTACCTTTTTCACACACAATGATAAAGATGATGGAAGCTTTTCTCCCTTGTTCCTTTCTTGCGTTATATCTGAAACATTTTGTCACAGAGATTAGTAGAGCACAATCTGTAATTGTAATTTGCTTCATACATTGGCCGTGTTTCGAATTTACTGCCAGTACTAAAAATCTATAGTTTACATCACGTGGATTGCGTTACGAAAAATGGACGGAACACGACTATGCGTTATAAAAAATGGACGGAACAATGGACTACAATTACACGTTACTTTGAACTAACGTTAACTAATTTTATTTTTGGACTGCGATCTAATTAATACTCTAGAATTATTAAAAAAGATCGTACCTTACGACTTAGCAGTCCTTTGTCCGTGTAATCCGGAAGATAAAACTTTTTCTTTGTTGACACTGAACGGCCTCAAACGAGAGAGATGTACGGAAGATAAAGCTCGACTAATGTCGATGTGTACCGGTGCCGGCAGTCCCACTTCCCAGCATGCCCTGAGCCAATCAGGACATGATATTGCAGTGTATTCGCTTACGTAAGCGCAAGTATCACTCGCTAACCAATTATCGACGTAGTAGCCGCTGCGCGCGCAACTACAAATGTTGTACATCGGCTAGCGGCCGATTCACAAAAAATTTTTATCAAACATGTATTATAAAAACATATATTATTTAAATAATTTTATTGTTGAAGAATTTGGCATTGTTTATGCATTTGTTGGATTTTTTATCACACTAATAAAAACATTATTTTACTCTCACTTTATGTATAATAAAACTCACGTTATAAAATGTATATTTATATATATATTTCTTTTTTGTAAGTTATAAATACATTAGAATAATATTAAAAAAAAAACATTTATAACAACACAAAATTCTTTATTGCAATTACGTTATTCTTAATATAAAATTTGTAATAAATTAAAATTATTGCAACTATATTGAATTTAATATTAATAAATATATTACAATAATACTGATAAATATTTAAAATAATGTTTTTGGGATGTTTCTTTAATATTCAAAAATACTATATTATAAAATAATATGTTTAAAATATTTATAAAACATCATGTCAAAACGTTACAAAAATTTACATAAAATTAATGTTTCAAAAGATTGATTTAATGTTTCTTGCTTACTGGGTAATCTCTGTGACAAAATGTTTCAGATATAACGCAAGAAAGGAACAAGGGAGAAAAGCTTCCATCATCTTTATCATTGTGTGTGAAAAAGGTAATTATTAGATCATGTCAATATTTGGGATATGTTCCGATATACACTACCAGTGTAGATGAATAATTATATATTATGCGTTAAATGAATTATAGATTTTTAGTACACTGGTAGTATTTATCGGAACATGCCTTTAGTTATGTAAGTGAGTAAAAAATATTATGCATACAGAGAAAATAGTATGCATACATATTTACATATATACATACATACCAACTATTTTGTAATATTCTTTTAGATTTTGCTTCGCTCATATCAACTTGTGTTAAAATGTTTCAGGTGGTATATACTACTGTCGAGGGAAGTTGAGACAAAAAAATACATACAATACATAATAATTAAATTTTTTAATCATGGATCAAGAAGACCAAGAAGAAGAACAGAGTCAATCATATAAGGTAAAATTTCTTTTCATTTTAAATAAAAAAAACTTAAAAATTTGTAAATGTTTTTTTTATTTGCTCTTATTTATATTTTAATTTTAAATATAAATTATATAAATTTTTAACAATTAGAATATATAAATAAATGAAATATTTATAAAACAAAGGTAAAAATGGCAATGAGCATATTAGTAATAGATCGCGTATAACCTTTTCTTTAAATATAATATATATAAATTTTATGTAGACTTTACTTACTTAATTATATAGCAAACATTTTGGTTTCTTTTTTTGGATCATTTTTAGTAAATTACAAGTAAATTAGAACACGATAACAATAACAAAATAAAAATAAGTAAATAAACGAGGAGCGCAGTTAATCGTCATAATAAAATTATTGAAATATAATTGGTAATAGTCATTGGAGCAGGTTCCAAACCATACCTCACTTCAATAAACATTGTTACAAAAAAGAAAAAAAAACAAAGAAGATAATTTGAAATTTGTTTATGATATCTTCAAAATGCATTATTCTTTACTTGATTAGAAACAATTAATCAAAACATCATTGAAATGAAATATACTACAATGCATGTTAAGAAAACCATTGACAAATTTCGAATTGCTTTCTATGTTTCCTTTTTTCTTTTTTGTGATAATAATTATTGGAGATATAGATTATTTGAGATATAGATCTGTTTATATTAATATTTTATAAATATAATATTTAATATAATAACATATAATTATTAATATTTTATTAATAATTATATGTTATTATATGCGCTTTATATTTACTCGCTCTATACTACGTTTGGCTCCCCAACAGCATCATGTCCAAAATCGGAACATAAGACATTTTTAAGATGTCTTTAAAACATCTTTAATTCGTCTTATAATATGATAAAGACATCTTAAAGACGTCTTATATCCTAATTTTAGACGTGGTGCTGTTTGAGCTTTTATTGCCATTTTTACGTTTGACGTTACAAACTCAAAAGCCATTATTATAACTTTTAAATAGTCTATGGTTTTATTATTTCAAATAAAGTACTAGAAAGACCAAACTCAATAAAGTACTAGAAAGATCAAATAAATAAATTAAATTAAACCGTTATATTAAATAAAATCATTATATAATAGAGTGAAAAGACAAACTTTTTACATATGCATAATTGTAATTTTTAGTTCTACAAAAAACATCATAATGAAGAATATTTAAAAAGAATTATTAACAGAAATGTTGCAAAACGTGTTGGCAAAAATATGCAAAAAAAAATACTTCTTCAAAAGAAAAAAATATTTGCTGCTCCTTCGTCTGTCACATTGGAGCGATCAAATATCAATAATTTTCCAACTGTAGAAAATTATATAGAAACCAATAATATTTCACGCAATATGTCATTTCATTGTAATAATTCTTGTGCTTTTGATGAAAATACTAAATTATTACATAATTTGGAATCATCAACCGAGATATTTTTAAACCATCTGAGATATTGGGCAATTGAACATCATATCGCTTTAACTGCTGTTAGCGATTTATTAAAAATTTTAAAATTATATCTAAAATTGAACTCATTGCCTTCAGATGCACGCACTATTTTAAAAACTAAAGATATAAGTAAACATATAAGTAATCTACCTCCTGGAAAATACTATCACTTTGGATTAAAATCAACAATATTAATGAAATTAATACAGAATAATTTTGAAGGAGTTGAAATAAACATATCAATTAATATTGATGGACTTCCTCTAACGAAAAGTAGTGGTAGTCAATTTTGGCCTATTTTGGTAAAAATCGACGAATTAAAACAACTTAGACCATTTCCAATTGCTGTATATCATGGAGAAAATAAACCTGGTAATAGTAATATTTTTTTTGCAAAAATTTACCGAAGAAATGAAAATATTGCAAGAAGGTTTACATTTAAATAATGGTCGAATATTAAAAGTAAATCTTAGTAAAATTCTTTGCGATGCTCCTGCAAAAGCCTTTATATTATGTGTAAAAAATTTCAACTCTTATCAAAGTTGTACCAAATGTTGGGCCGAAGGATTATTTGTAAAGAATAGAATGACTTTCCCAGAACTAAATTCAAAACTAAGAACAGATGTAGAATTCCGTTCTCAAATTGATCAAGATTATCACAAAGAGAAATCTGTTTTATGTGATTTAAAAATTGGCCTTGTTACGAATATTCCTCTGGATTATATACATTTGATATTACTGGGAGTTATGAAACGCTTGTTAGGTTTCTGGATTAAAGGCAACCAAGAAACTCGTCTGATAAAAGAGGATATTGATGCTATTAATGAAAAGCTGAAATTGATATACAAATCAACTCCGCATGAATTTGCAAGAAAACCTAGACCAATAACAGAGTTTGAAAGATGGAAAGCTGTTGAATTTAGAACTTTCTTGTTATATTATGGCCCATGGCTCATGAAACCTTTTTTGAAAAAACAATATTTTCTTCATTTTCTCTCTTTGCATTGCGCAATTCGAATACTAATATGTGACGATTTGATAGACAAATATATCGATTATGCAAATGAATTATTAATATATTTTGCAAAAGAATTTGGCGACTTATATGGACGCGAATTTGTTAATCATAATGTTCATAATCTCATTCACTTAACATTAGATGTAAAAAAATTTGGTTCATTGGACAATTTTAGTTGTTTTCCATTTGAAAACTATATGCATAACATTAAAATGATGTTGAAAACATCAAATAAACCTTTATCACAATTCATAAAAAGAGTTAAAGAATTTGACAAATATGCTTCTCATACGACAGAACAAACAATTTATCTTAAACAAGATGGTCTTCGTTTGATTAATAATAAATTAGTAGAAAACTTTTCAGCAATTCATTATAAGAATTTCTGAATAGAAAATAAAGAGCCAAATTGTAATTTTCTACTAAAAAATAATAAACCTATAAAAGTAACTGATATTTTTCAAATGAATAGCACATTTTATATTAAATACAAATATTTTAAGATAAAACCTTATTTTGAAAATCCAATGGACAGTACTATTTTTTGTTGAAGAAATTGATGAAGAAAATATTACTTCTGCTGATAATATATCAAGAAAAGCTTTCAAAATAGAAAATTGCTTTTTATCAATATTACATGCGGATTGATTTTAAGGTAAGAAGCTGACTTATTTTTACTTATTTTAATTTATGTTAAATTTATAAATATTAGAAATATTTTCTATAATTTTTCATTTAAATGAATTCTTTGTTTGAGATTAAAATTGTATATCTAAGAATATTGATTCTAAGAAATATATTTATCGATGCAATTAAATATATTTTTATTAAATATACTTTTTCTTATATAATGAAAAGAAAAGGCACTATTTTTATATTTTTATATTTGTTATAACAATGTATAATTGTATAATAATATATTATTAACGTTTTATGTTTCAGTATGCTGTGGTTCAATTTGATAATTCAGAATTTTCAGTAGTTCCTATAATTTGGTTGGTAGAACCAAATTATTGTTATTGGCCTGAAGGTCTGAAAAATATCAGAACTGCAATAATTAGAGAATTAGCGGTCAAAGAACATTGGCATAAATATAAATGCCATATTTTTAGTAAACATGGTAAGTAAAAAATTAAAATTGCAAAGCAATAGATATATTAATTTTATAGATTTTTTTAATAAGTTACCGAAAATAGCTTTAAAAAAAGTGGTCATAGGAAAACTTTCTTAATTACTGATTTTCAATACATACTTTTTAGATTAGAAATTATAAAAAATTACAGTTGTTTTTTTTTTTATAATTTCCAAGTAAGGGATAGGTTAATAGGAGGGAACCAAGCACGGAAATTAAACGCAACAATATTTGAATTATTATTTTAATAAACGTTTTTTGGTCCTTTTTTTATGAGCTTTCCAATCAATCAAAGACGAGAAAAAGAGAACGAGAAATATGGTATGTACCATATTTTTCGCAGTCTGTTTCAGGGAGTTCGAAAATCCCAAACAAGATTGTTGAGTCTTTTTTCTACGCTTGGCTCCCATCAACCCATTCTTTACCTAAATTTTATACTTGTACACAATTGAAGTTTTTCGTTATTGTCTTTTTTATTTGTGGTCTAGCTATAAATATTATACATATGGTGATTATATTTTGCTTTTTTTAAAGATACTTATGAATCAGCTTTGAAAGCCGAAAAAGAAGCTGTCGCTTCATCTGAATCTGAACATGGAGTAAGAATTGGAAAAAGAAAAATCAGATACAATAAATTTGAGGATTATGTTGATCCTGGCCCTCCAAAACTGATCTTGTCACAAAAGAAATTCGATACATCGAATATTGCAGGTTAATTGTGTGTTTTTAAATTATTTATTTACATTCATTTAGGTACATGTATTTTTAAAACAGATGTTTATCATTTTTTTATTATTAATATGACAATATTCAACAAGTCACATAATGTTCTCTGCTTATGAATAATTGTAATTTAAATTTTAATTTTGTAAATTTAATTTGATTTTCTGAATTGTACTTTATAAAAGAAACAATATATAAAAATGATAAGAAAAATTAAACAGATTGATAAAGCAATAAATAGATATGTAATTACATGATATTAATAAAATTACTCATATATTGCAATCAATATTAGATATCATATAAAAGCACAAAAAATGAAATCGATGAAGTTTCTATAGTTTAATGAAAGCTTATATTGTTAGTTTAATGATATCTCGCTTAGTAAAGTTACTTTATCTAAAGAAATTAATTTTTAGGCTCATCGGGAGAAAGCAGTCAAACTTCGATGTCCGTTACATCCGATGTAGAAGATACTGATGGTAATAAAATAAATGTACTTTTTTAATATAAATATGTTGTATTTATTAATTTAATTTTTTTATTTTTCAGATAGTATAACTTTAACAGACAATAACATCAACCATATACCAATAATTATTGAAGAAGAAAATAATAATGTACTTATTCAAATGAATAATCTTAAAGTAATGATGAAAAGTATTCAAACTGAAATAGAAAGTATGAAAAATAAACAGGAAAAATCATTATTGCAAATCCAAGAAACCACAACTGTTATTTTAAGTAAAATAAATAGTGCGCAATACTATAAGGAAGATGCTACAGTAAGGGATAAGATCGGAAAATACTTTCCTTTAACTTCCATCGAATACTTCCTTGAACTTGAGGATGTATTGAAAGAAGATCAAGAAGCCTTTACGCAAGTAGTAAGTAATGCTCATCAATCATTTTTGATGAAATAAAACTTTTATACACAATCAATATATTTATTTGAAATAAAATATGATATATGTATTATATCATATTACAGAAAAATATTAATATAAAAAAAAGCGTAACTCCAATTTATATAATTCAAAATATATATTTCTAATTAATCGCTTAGGATTATTCGCTACTTCTTCTTTAAAGGAATTTTATTGATAGAAAAAAAAATATTTCGATAATAATGATAACTAAATGAACACTATAATATATTTTTTGAAGTTAATTGAATTTTTAAAAATTTAAAGCTTTATATATTTTGTATACATTGCTTTACAAAAACAACTTTTTAACAGATAAATAGAGTATTATTAATTGGTGGAAAAAATGAGAGAAATTTCGTTAAAAGGACACTGACTACAATATTTACCGATGATGTAGCCTCCATGTGTTCGTGGACGGGGCAAAAAAATAATTTCAAGATTGGAGATACATATACAATGACGGCTATTAAAAGTAAGTATATTTCTCAATGTAAAAAAAATATATATATATATATATATATATATATATATATATATATATGCATTTATATATTTTTGTGATATTTATAATTGCTCCATTTTAAAATCTATTGTATATAATTATAGTAACTATAATAAATTTTGTACTACACAATAAAAGTATTTATTGTATATATGTATATTCTGCTATCAATCTCTAGATTAAAAAATATATATGATTTGTTTTATAGAAATCAAAGGAAGAAAAACAAATCAAAAATTAGTTTATTTTAAAGTTAGTTTATAATTATCGATATGATTTTTCTATTTTTTAATTACTTACTTTTAATTACTTATTTTTATTTTTAATTACTAATTTTTCAGTTGTGTAACTTGTCTTATTTAATTACATATAACATATTATACTCAACATATTATAACTAAGGCTCGGACATTCGAGCATAAGCCGAAAATCGCTGTGTGCGAGTTGGTATGAACGACGCGTCAACAACAACCGCTTCTGACGGCACTCACACCAACTCACGCAATTGCACGTAATTCTTCTCAACCCGTGCTCAGTCTCCGTGTCTGAACATCCATGCCCTAATCATAACAAATTAAGTATGAATAACAATGTGTTCTAAACTGTTTTAGACATATTATTTAGATATATATTTAATTTTACAATAATACAATAAATTTTTTATTTATTTTCTTTTGTTTTTATCTATTGATTTTTTCTAATTTTAGAAGCTTTTACAGCAGCATATCCCCGTAATACTGAAAAAGAATTCGAAAATTACGTAATGGAATGGTTTAGATTTGCAAACGTTCGTAAAAAAAACGCCTCTGAAAAAAATAAAACAATTTAAGTAAGTATAAGTAAATAAGTAAAAAAACAATATAAGTAAAATATAAGTTAATATCTAGTGATATCTAATAATTCCAATATACAGAGTGTTAATGAAAAAACATATATAAAAGCACACAATTTAATAGATAATACACTTTCAGTATATAAAATAAAATATAAAATAACCGAATACATCTATATTTAATAACATATTTGTATGCCACATAAATATATATTTAAAACAAATATTTAAATATTAAATTACAAAAATGAGAAGTTTATATAGAATATGTAAATATAACAACATACATGAAGCACATGATTAGATACGAAAAAAACTCCAAATTGAAAAGTTCTGAGCCATTTCTCGATTTGTTTGATCTTTTTTTCGTTATTATACAATGTTAAAGTCAGTGCCTATATGGAAAAGATGGAAGGATGGAAAGATAGAACGACGAAAAATCGAAGAGTAGCGAACCATCTTATCTTTTCTATTTTTTCGCTGCAGTCAAGCGCTAATTAGCTAACTTAACAACGTACAACATTGAAAAAAAAGTTCAGGTAAAAAAATGAGTCAGGATTTTTCGATTTGGATTGTTTCTGTATCTGATACAGAATAGTGTGTGCTTCTATGTTTTTTCAGTTACACTCTACATGAACTACATATGAACTCTTCATTTATAATTTAATCTTTAAATTTTAAACATATATTTATGAAATAAAGTATGTTATTGAATATATGGTTATATTTATGATATAATTATATTTATTTTTTGATGATTTTATATACTAAAAGTGTATTATTTATTAAATTAGTTAAAATTTAATACAATTTTTTTTAATAACTAAATGTTACTTTTATTTTTTTAGAAACATCATCATTTTTATTTTTATGAAGCGATTTTTATCAGTTTTATTTCGGATTGAAAGAGTGGAATGTGTAAATCACCGACATATACATTTTGCAAGACGAAATAAAGGATTGGCAACAACAACGATATTGATGTAATAATGTAAACTCTGTTTCCATTAACGCTAACGTATAATATTGCGAAAATTATCTAATTTTGAAACGTGACAAAATATGCTTGCACCCATGACCAAGCTCTGTGATATAGTTATTAGCTTATGATATATAACTAGAGATATATGTATTTTTTTAATTATTGAAACCAAAGACAGTATGACTTAAAAGTGAGCAAATAGATCTCGCGTTATAAAGATCGCTAGACATTGTGATTTAAAATCTGTTAGATATATTGATCTTTTCTTTTTTCTTTTTTTCTTTTGTTCCCGAGAAAACGCTTAGAACATATATCAATGGATAGGGAATTGGTTTGTTTGAATTTGTTTGTTTGCTTTTGTTTTTTTTTTAATTCAAGGAAAGCATACCATCCCATGGCAACGATGATATCAATACGTGCATTGCGGATGATAGTTTGTCTCTTCCATTCTTTTTCGCACAGCTCTTGAATTCAGGCTCGTTCGCCGGAAACATAGGCAATTTCCCTTTTTCAATAATATATGTTTTAAAAGAAAATGAGAGATTACTTGAATGTGTAAAAACAAGGTAGAACTTTGATATTAAATACAAAGTAGAGAATTTTATTTTATATTATTAGAAATGTTATATAGTATATAACAGAGGGTTATACATATATATATTTTCGAAAAAAACGCAGAAAGTGTCATTCCATTGTTTCAAACCAAATTTTTTTTACTTTATTCTCTCCTCTGCTGATTGTGATATTATATGCGACATTATATGCAACAATTTTGTCATGGTGTAAAATATTTCAAATGAATATAATATCTGTTCTTTAAGATGTTTTTATTTTCATTACTCTTAGGTACATAAATGTGTAATATTTATGTGATATCATAAAATGATGTTTGTTTCTTTTTATATTTTTATATAATTTAATTTTATATTTATATATGAAAATAGATAAATATATAGAAATAAATAAATACAGGTTTTTCTACAGATATTTTCTTATCATCATTCATATTTTTCTCTCTCCCTACATACATACACATAATATAAATATATTGTATTATATATAAAAAATAAATAAACACAATAATATATGAAGTACGTAATATATATATTTTCCATTTTTAGGAAGGAAATGGAAACATCAACATTATTATTATTAATATATTTTATTTCTATTGTAAGTAATATATTTCTTCCAATAATTTACAATTTCACATTTTTTTATTTTCCAAGAAGAAAATAGAAACGTTATAATTTTAGAAGTTTCAAATATAAACAATTTTTTATATTTGAAATTTCTAAAATTGTAACGTTTTCATTTTCTTCTTGAAAAATAAAAAGTGTACAAGAATTGTAAATTAGTGGAAGAAATATATTACTTATAATAGAAATAAAATATATTAATAATAATAATATTGATGTTTCCATTTTCTTCCTAAAAATGAAAAGTTAATGAAATGTTAATTATAATAGAAGTAAAATATTAATGACAATTTTAAATAAATGTTAGAATATATATGTATATATATCATAGAAAACATTTTGTTAATATTAATATTGTTATAGAAAAATGTAATTAACACTTTCACATAAATATTAGAATTAATATTATTTAACGTTAATATAACGATAAAATATAGTTACAAATTAAATTTAAATCAGCATTTATTTAGTATTATTAGAATGTTACAAAAACATTATAGAAACATTGTCGATATTTCGAAATCTGGGTCAAAGTTTGTTCAGAGTGACGTTGTATACAACATTAAAAACTACATATTTGAAAACGTTAGACATTAGAAAATATCATTGTAATAACGTTAGGTTAATGATATTTTGCTTACTGGGTAGTAGAGCACAATCTGTAATTGTAATTTGCTTCATACATTGGCCGTGTTTCGAATTTACTGCCAGTACTAAAAATCTATAGTTTACATCACGTGGATTGCATTACGAAAAATGGACGGAACACGACTATGCGTTATAAAAAATGGACGGAACAATGGACTACAATTACACGTTACTTTGAACTAACGTTAACTAATTTTATTTTTGGACTGCGATCTAATTAATACTCTAGAATTATTAGAAAAGATCGTACCTTACGACTTAGCAGTCCTTTGTCCGTGTAATCCGGAAGATAAAACTTTTTCTTTGTTGACACTGGACGGCCTCAAACGAGAGAGATGTACGGAAGATAAAGCTCGACTAATGTCGATGTGTACCGGTGCCGGCAGTCCCACTTCCCAGCATGCCCTGAGCCAATCAGGACATGATATTGCAGTGTATTCGCTTACGTAAGCGCAAGTATCACTCGCTAACCAAGTAGCCGCTGCGCGCGCAACTACAAATGTTGTACATCGGCTAGCGGCCGATTCACAAAAAATTTTTATCAAACATGTATTATAAAACATATATTATTTAAATAATTTTATTGTTGAAGAATTTGGCATTGTTTATGCATTTGTTGGATTTTTTATCACACTAATAAAAACATTATTTTACTCTCACTTTATGTATAATAAAACTCACGTTATAAAATGTATATTTATATATATATTTCTTTTTTGTAAGTTATAAATACATTAGAATAATATTAAAAAAGAAACATTTATAACAACACAAAATTCTTTATTGCAATTACGTTATTCTTAATATAAAATTTGTAATAAATTAAAATTATTGCAACTATATTGAATTTAATATTAATAAATATATTACAATAATACTGATAAATATTTAAAATAATGTTTTTGGGATGTTTCTTTAATATTCAAAAATACTATATTATAAAATAATATGTTTAAAATATTTATAAAACATCATATCAAAACGTTACAAAAATTTACATAAAATTAATGTTTCAAAAGATTGATTTAATGTTTCTTGCTTACTGGGTTTTATAGTATATAATGTTCATCATTTAATACACATTGTTAAGGATTGCCAGTTACATGGACATCTTGAAGAATTTAGTGCATTTAAATTTGAGAGCTTTTTGGGACAAATGAAGAATTTCCTACATGCACCAAGGAAAACACTTTCTCAAATAGTTTGCCGTGTAATAGAAAAGGCAGCCATTTCTTCATTTCATCTTTCTTATTCTAGAAATGAATTATCATTTGAACAACCTCATCATAGGAGTCCAACTCTAAATTGTCAAGAAGAGCAATATAACAAAGTTCGAACGTCAGATAAAAAATTCTCTTTAAAATCTGCTGATGCATATTGTCTTACAAAAGCTAATGAAGTTATTAAAATAGAGAATATTATAAAGGGTGAAGAAACCTATTTGATTGGCAGAAAATTTAAAGAAAAATCAGATCTTTTTTCTTATCCATTTCCTTCTAGTTGTATAAATATATATATTGTTAACAATCTTGGATCCTTACATAGATGGTGTTTAAATGATATTAAAAAAAAGTTGTATTACTACCTTTTCCTAAAAAAGACACAGAAAATAATTGGATAGTTACAAATATGAGTGTTTGTTTTCCAATGCCCCATTCTGAAACATTGTAACATATCACTGCTGTCATATCACTCTATAGCGTTATAATATATTCAATAACATATTCAAAGCGTTGAAATATAGCATTGTAATATTTATATTTTTGGCATAGTAATAAAATATATATAATTTAAAATCTCACTCTGTCTCTAATTGATAAAATCCTTATCAATATATACAATGTTTCCTTTTTCTATAAAGCAATATATTATTAATATATTTATCTCATATAATATATAAACATGTTGATTGATCAATCATAATTTCAATAGAAATATCCACATGGAATCTACATTGATATTTCGAGAATAAAGTATCTCGATGTAATGATGAAAAAAGAAAGTATCCATGTAGAAAATTCGTGGATAAATCTGCATCCACGTAAGCCACGTAAAATACGTGAATTCGACGTGGACGTGACGTAACTGTTTTTGTCGGGTAGTATTTTGGGCACTTATGGTAAAGTACACATTTACACACACACGCACACGCACACGCGCGCGCGCGCGCGCGCACACACACACACACACATATAATACATATCTATATACACTTTTACATATATTATATTTTACAATTTTTTTATATATATTTTTATGTAGCAACTATATTATAGAAGTAATAATTATATTTATCGCTCTTATTATGATAATTTATTTTTAACTAGAAACACACTTTGTATTAATTTTTCATTTTTATAATTATTTTAATTGAATTGTAAATTATTTATTTAAAATATGATTTTGTAGGCACCTATAAAGTAGCTCAACGAAAAGCTAATAAAGCAAGAGTGACAAACAATCTTTCTTCCAACACTGAAGATTTAAAAAGAAAAGTAATACAAAACAAAGAAAACGGTGTAAGAAATCTGAAAGCGAATATGAAGTATCATCTGAAACATCAGAAATATTTTCATCAGATGATGACATAATGTATCCTGAGCCCCCAACATCAAGCGATAGTAAGTAAAAATATAATAATTGTATAATATTATACTCATGTTTTGTAACAAAAAATTAAAACATTTTGAGGAAAATATAATAAAGTAATTAATATTAGAAAATACGAAAATGCATTTTCGTATTTTCTAATATTAATTACTTTATTATATTTTCCTCAAAATGTTTTAATTTTTTGTTACAAAACATGAGTATAATATTACACAATTATTTTATTTTATAATGTATATATATATATATATATATATATATATATATATATATACATTATAAAATAAAATAATTGTATAATATTATACATTATAAATATATATACATTCTGTGTGTATATATATATATATATATATATATATATATATATATATATATATATACAGGGTGTCATGGAGATTTTAGCCCATACGAAGTAAGGAGGTAGATTGGCTCAAATTAAGAAAGGACTTGTACTGCTTTGTGATATTCGCAATAATTAACGAAAAATTAAATAAAGAATATCGGCCAATCTGCGTGAGTAGAAGCGCGCGGCGACGAGAGTCGTCCCACTGTAATCCTATATTAGGCGCGCGGCGAAGCGATGGACGGATCGCTCTCCGAGACATGATGGTGGCGTGCGATATATCGCAATACCGCGCCGAAAAATAACCCGTCCTTTTAGTGGCGAGAAAATAATGCGCTATCATTTCCACACCACCTTGCGGTAGATAGCATGGTGCGCTTTTTTTATAGTGGCTTCCCCCATAGGCCTATTCCACTCTCAATTTAAATATTTGTGAAAATTGTTCAAAATTTTACTGTACGCTGAATGTATCGTAAATGTAAAAAATTGATGATGACAGTACCTTCACAAAAATTGATCCGTGGTTGAAAATCCCTCGATAAAATGTGTAGCACACGTTGGTAATGATACGGACGTAATCCATTACACGTAAAGCGTGATGTACTGCGTATCGCGAAAAACCAAATTCGTGTGCCACATGACGCACGCTAATTCCAAGATTTTCATAAAATGCTTCCAGAATCCTTTCTTCATCTCCTACACGAAGACGCACTGCTGGACCGGTTATCCCGATATTATGCACGACACCCAGTTTCACATAATTATTGCATAACACGTAATATTGTACGTCCACTTAATTTTCGTGCACGCTCGGGAAATCATTCCACGTAAATTGCGGCCGCGCGATAAGTATTTTCTCCGGCTAGCCCGTATGCCACAATCATATCCGTATATTCCTGCAGAGTACACTTCATTTTCACTGTTAATTTACTACGTGAACACATGATTTTTACTAAAACTGTCTCAGCTCTCGCAGGCTGTTGCCAGAGTGGATACGCCAGCAGCATGCAACTACAGCTGAGCGGACATGTGAGTGTAATCATAATGCGCAGGCGCCGAGCTCACACGTACGCTTACACTCGCATGTCCGCTCAGCTGTAGTTGCGTGCTGCTGGCGTATGCACTCTGGCAACAGCCTGCGAGAGCTCAGACGGTTTTAGTAAAAATCTTATGTTCGCGTAGTAAATTAATAGTGAAAATGAAGTGTATTCTGCAGGAATATACGGGCTAGCGGGAGAAAATACTTATCGCGCGGCCGTAATTTACGTGGAATGATTTTCCGGGCGTGCACGAGAGCCAAGTGAACGTACAGTTTTACAAGTTGTGCAATAATTATGTGAAACTGGGTATCGTGCATAATATCGGGATAACCGGTCCAGCAGTGCGTCTTCGTGTACGAAATGAAGAAAGGATTCTGGAAGCATTTTATGAAAATCCTGGAACTAGCGTGCGTCATGTGGCACACGAATTTGATTTTTCGCGATACGCAGTACATCACGCTTTACGTGTAATGGATTACGTCTGTATCATTACCAACGTGTGCAACACATTTTATCGAGGGATTTTCAACCACGGATCAATTTTTGTGAAGGTACTGTCATCATCAATTTTTTACATTTACGATACATTCAGCGTACAGTAAAATTTTGAACAATTTTCACAAATATTTAAATTGAGAGTGGAATAGGCCTATGGGGGAAACCACTATAAAAAAAGCGTACCATGCTATCTACCGCAAGGTGGTGTGGAAATGATAGCGCATCATTTTCTCGCCACTAAAAGGACGGGTCATTTTTCGGCGCGGTATTGCGATATATCGCACGCCACCATCATGTCTCGGAGAGCGATCCGTCCATCGCTTCGCCGCGCGCCTAATATAGGATTACAGTGGGACGACTCTCGTCGCCGCGCGCTTCTACTCACGCAGATTGGCCGATATTCTTTATTTAATTTTTCGTTAATTATTGCGAATATCACAAAGCAGTACAAGTCCTTTCTTAATTTGAGCCAATCTACCTCCTTACTTCGTATGGGCTAAAATCTCCATGACACCCTGTATATATATATATATATATATATATATATATATATATATATACCCAGATAGCACAAGGATGTCCAATGTATGTCAAATAAATGTCCGCTTCTAGACATTAGGATATCCATATAAAGTCCAAGTAAGGCCCGTCGGACATTTGATTAACGTCCATTAGATGTACATTTGTCACAACTTTGTACATCCACAAAATATCCAAGATATATCCAATTTTGAATCTATTTTGGACTGATTTTGGACTAATTTTGGACTGATTTTGGATCTTTTTTTAAATTATAAATTTAAATTTAAATATTATAAATTTTAATGAAATAATAACATTTAAATTATCTTTGTATAAATTCTTTATTTTTATTTTATGAGAAATATTTTTTATATTGAAAAATATGTAACATAAAATACATAATTTTTATGATAATATTGCATATTACTATTATACGATAAAATTCGGTATTAACTGAAAAACAACTTTCTAGCAAAAATATTGATGCTACATATGATATTATATATTAAATATTAAATATTATATAATAATATTGCATATGAAAGTGGCTAATATTAATAATGTACTCTCGAAACAAAAATAGTGGCTTAACGTATTAATCATAACAATACATATGTCTTTGATATGCTATATCACTTGTGCGACATACGCACGGGTTAAACAACAAAAAATAAAATATATCGTACATGCTATCATACAAAAGAAAAGAAAATTTAAAATTGTAAAAAATAAAATTTGTTTATAATCTTAACGTATTTTTTAACGATTATTCGTTACGTGTTCGACTCAGCAATTTTTTTTCATTTGCATCGGATCTTTCCTTTGCTCTACGTAACCATTTTTGTGTAGACTCTTCTATGTCCTTTCTTGTAAACGACGTATTACATGCTTCTCCTGCAGCTGAAACGTAGAATATATATCGAGTAAAAATAGAAATTTAAATTATTTTTTTAAATTATTATACTTCTAAAGATTTATTTTCTCCGATTTATTGCGTTTTAAGTTATTTACTATTTCGCAAACATTATGTACTTTATCAAGGTTTGTAAATTTTGTAAGTTTGTAAATTGTAAATTGTAAATTGTTTGTAAATTTTCTGATATACATATATTCTATAGTATCAGAAAGACTAGCTTTGATAAAGCAATCTGTCAAATCTTAATAAAACGTAATAAATAAATATTACTAAAAATCCGTAAATATAGAAATATAAACAGGAAAATCATATGAAAACTTTAAAATTAATTAAATTATTTAGACAATATTAATTACCAATTAACATTTCCGCTAATTTTAGTTCATGGAATTTTTTTTTATGTTTTCTTCCAAACCAACTGTATTTTTCTGCCAATTTATTACTTAAAAGTTGGCTCAAATTTCGTTTCACAAATTCGTAAGAATGTTTGCCACCAGTACGCGATGCTTGTGTTACCTGCAATAAATTTATATTATCTTTTATGTTATCTTAATTTTAATCCTTATAATGTGTTTGAATTTACATACACACATATTTACATGTATTTAAATTACATGTATAGTAAATATACAGTAAAATAAATAAAATTTTTATATTTAAATGATAAAAATATTCAATATAAAAACAATTACCGATTTCTCAAAATTGGTTTGATTTTTTAAAAATTGTTCAACTTCTTCTAATTGTTGTTCCGTTTCTAATGGAAGTGTGAAAGAGCAAAAATCTGATTCCTGCCTTTGAGTGTCGTAAAGAGCTTGATTTAGTCCAATATTTTTTAAATCTCGTATGTCTTCAGATGTTTGCCACAATTGCGCCTTAAAATAATTTTGTTGACGAATTATTTCTTTAAAATATATTTCTGGAAAATAAAATTATATAAATAATTATTATAAATAATTTTGTATAAACACGTACATGATAATTTAAAATATACACCATTTTTATTCTGCATCTCAACGTGTATTGGACAAAGCTGACATGTGCACTTCATATTAGTCAAGTTATTTTCTTCTGATTCAACAAAATTATCCTCAAAGTCCTGCTGCACAGCGACCAGTTTGCCTATAATATTTGTGTAAAGTAATGAAATTATTTTAACAAATTGGATACATAAAATATACATAATTATTTTTTAATATTTATATTTTTATTATTTAATATTTTTAATTAAAAATTACCAATTGTTAATAAAATTATTAATTGTTAATAATTGCATATACCTTTTATTGGTTGGGCTTTTTTCATATTTAGACTTTTTAATGGATTGGACTTTCTTACAATTAGAGATGGACTATGTTGAAAAGACTCTTCCAAATGTGATTTTGCAAACATGTTATTTGCGTGTGTTACTTCTGCAATTTCTTGATGTGCGATTTCATTTTCTTTTGCCTCGTAATTATCTATATAAACATTTATATACTTTTATTATTTAAAATTTTTAATATTACAAATTACTAATTGTTAATAAAATTATTAATTGTTAATAACGTAACCTTTTATAGATTGGGCTTTTTTTATGTTTGGGCTTTTTAATGGATTGGACTTTCTTACAATTAGAGATGGACTATGTTGAAAAGACTCTTCCAAATGTGATTTTGCAAACATGTTATTTGCGTGTGTTACTTCTGCAATTTCTTGATGTGCGATTTCATTTTCTTTTGCCTCGTAATTATCTATATAAACATTTAAATACATATTTTTATTACAAAGTAAAACATTTATTTAGAAATAACAAAAACGAAAAAGATAATATACGTATATATACACATAATATATACACATAAAATCTCCAAAAAATTAGAATAGATCTTTTTTAATATTTTCATGACTACAATTAAATAATCATTCCCGGAAATTTAAAAATATACAATATACATTTATTATTAAAAAATAAATGTTTATAATTATTAATACATAAATAAACCTTAACTTAAATCTCTATAATTTACCTTTCAAAAGCGGAGGCGTTGGCAAGAATCTATAACTGCAGCATTCATCATCTTCTGAAGAAGAAAATTTCCTTCTTTTAATTTTCCTTTTTGTCTTTTCTTCGCCAGCAGAAATTTCAGAATTCAATTCTGACGTATCTTCAGCTCTTTTGCATTTCTCCCTCGCCATCATGTAATTGTCTAAAAAATGGAAATAAATATTTAATTTATATCAATATATATATATACATACATACATACATACATACATATATATATATATATATATATATATATATATATATATATATGTATTGACTATAAATCGCTTTAGATCTGTAATATAACACGTTTTTAGTCAATTAAAAAATCCTGAATAAGATCACAATTTTAACAAATGTAGATCCAACTTACGATAAGTGCTGTTTCGAAAAATGGTCACTTTATATAAAGGCCAATGTATATCCGCTTCTTCATTTTTACGAATTGCTGATATTACTTTGTCACGTTGAAAAGGTGGCCAATAACAATATTTGTTATTAATCCATGAAGTTGGCACGGCTTCGACTGAATTTTCGTCGTTAAATTTTACGACAGTCCACGATGATCCCGGCATTTTTACTAGAAAACTTAACAAAAGCAGTATACAAGTGCATTGAGAGAGAGAAAGAGGGAAAGAGAGAGAGAGAAAGAGAGAGAGAGAAAGAGAGAGAGAGAGAGTACTGTATATAATTAATTATAGATTAATTTGAATGTAAAAGAGGAAATACAACATACTGATTTTTATATTTTAATTTCAAATATTTATATGCAATTAGCTCTAAGTTCCACATTTCTAAGTTTCCGAGATTATCGACTAAATAAATACCAAATTTAGATGATTTACAAGGTTCAACATAAAAATCAATGAGTGAATTATATTTATGTCCAATTACAAAAATATCTTTATCATTGGAAACAAAATTTTTAATAATTATAACAGCTCCACTAGTTAAAAAACAACAATTATCAGGTTCATTCGTTTTTAATGTATAATTTTCAAATGTAACTTTATTGAATTGTTTGCATGTCTGAAAATCTGGATGTAAATTTAAATTATTGATGAGTGGCCCATTAAAATGCAGATTATGAAGTTTACCATTAATTACTTTTAGCTTATGACTATCATTAAGATAAAAATTCTGTTCACTTATTCGACAAACAATTTGTTCCAATACTTTATCATTTTTCCGAATCATTTTTAAAATTGATTGCAAATAATTTTTAAATGGAAAAGCACTAAATTTCTCTAGAGTTCCAAATTTTATTGCATCATCACAAAGATGTAATAAGTTATGAATATTACTTGATGCATTTTCTTTACCATATAAAATAATGAAGGTTTCGACAAAGTATTTTAATAATGATTTAACATAATCTAAATAACAATTCATGTACTTAGAATTTGACAAAATTGTAACAGCTACATGCAAAATTAAAAAGTTAATATATTTATTATAATTAAGAATAGATTTCAAAACAACAGGTCCTGTATACAACAAAAATGTCCTGAATTCTGTTGCTTTCCATCTTTTACATTCAAATAATGTTCGTGTTTTCCGGTTAATTTCACATGGTATATTAATCTTTTGCATTTCTAACATTTTCGAAATTTCAGACATTTCATTAAATGATAATTTAGATCGGGGTGTCCCAAAGCTCCATAATTTGACAACTAATTTTTTGACAACTCCTAGATAAAGCAAATGCATTGGATCTGATGGAAAATCTTTTATCATATCAATATTAGGAATTGATTCTAAGATAGAGGTACCTGTATGATGATTTATTTGTAACTTTAATCTAAAATCACTATCTGTTCTTAAAGGAAAACTATTTAAATATGGATAGCACACGCGATCACGAATATATTCCCCTTCTGCTGTACATTTCGAACACGAGTAATAACCAGAATGGCCTTTTGTAAATTTAATGAAAGATTTAGCAGGTACATCGCATATAAAAGCATTAATTTTAAATGGATAAGTGTGATCATTAATTGTAATACCATAAGTAGTCAAATTAATGGCCTCTTCCGTGAAATCTTTTAGAAAAACGTTTGCATCTGCAGGCTTTTCATTTCCGTAATAAATTCCAACAATATTTACTTCATTGAAATTTTCAACTAAATTGCACAAAATAGGATATACTTGACTATTTGAACTTTTAAATAAAGGAAGACCATCAATATTAATATTAACTTGAACAAATTGCAAATGTTGAACAGAATGCCGCGACAAAAGTTGTTTGACACAATTACTTAAGCCAAAATGATAATACTGTCCTAGTTTTACGTTTTGTATATTTACTTTTCTAGGAGTTTTTAATAAACTACGAGCATCTGAAGGTAATTCCGGATATTTAGGTTTTATAGCTGCCATTAATTCATTTAACGCAACATGAGAAATACGATTTTTAAGAGCCCATTCTTGCAACCATAAACTAAAACTAGACGAATTATCAACAAGACTATTAGATGCAGGAGCATTAACTTCATTAATGTGAAAACTGCTGTCATTTATATTCTCAGTTTCTAAAACATTGTTACTATCTTCAGAATAATTAGAATTGCTATGTACTTGTTCAAGGTTATCTAGATCGTTTAATTGATAATTATTGCTATGGATGTTCTGTTCTAATAAGAAATTATTTGATATAGAGTTTACACTATTACATAATGAAATATTACTACTTGAAATTGAGGATGTGCATTCTAATGAAGTCGAATTACAAATGTTCTGCACAATATTAATTGTTGAATCTGACATCTCCTTAGCTCGTCGATAATAATGTCGTTTTATTTTTGGCATTCTTTTAAAATTACTATAATATTATAATTATTAATACTAATATAATATTATTGTATTCTTACTTACGTTTAATATTACGTTTAATCTCTCTCTCTCTGTTATCTATTCGAAACTTTTGCCAAATATATTCGAAACTATTGCCAAAATACTTTTTTACTTCTTTTTCATCAATCTGAAAAATAATTACAAAATATTATTTTAATTATGTATCTTTTTTAATTGAGCATTTAAAATATTTCTAATAATTACGAATTTATTTAATTATTATAAAGATTTATGTTTTTTGTTAAATTCAGTATTCTGAACGGAATCTGAAAACTATTATATATGTTTTATAATTATTGTGTAAATATTTGTGTTAAATTAAACTGTGACACTTTATCTTAAAGTTAGATATAAATTGTTAAATTATAAACATTCATAAAATTTAAACGATAATAATATCAACAATATAAATGTTACACAATAAGATTAATATAAATAATAATAATCAATATATGTAATTAAAACTTATTAATATTCCTCTTTCCATAATTTTGAAATATTTATATTTTATGTTTATAAATGTTCGTTTAATAAATCTTATATGCTTTAATAAAATTGAGAACCTAGTAAACACAAGTATATTATATGAACATGTATATTATATGTATATTCGTTGCAATTTCCTACTCATACATGATATAACATTTATAATTTAATATATAATTTATATGGTTATATCATATGATAGCAAATTATAACATAAAATAATTCTTTTTTGCTATATGGAATATGGAATATATATTTGCCGTGTATATATCACAAATATATATACGTATAATATGCATTTTTATGAATGCAAAATTCTAATAAATATTATTTGTTATAATAAATATATATCATATTTACTGAGAAATGCATATTTGAGGTGAACAACTGATTTTTTAGGAGCACAAATTTGCAACATAACCTTGTAATAAGTATGTAACTGCAATGTGATAATGTCAATATTGAGATACGTTACACAGAGAAGTTTTATATATTAATAAAAGTGCACCTACCTATTTTTAATCGACAATTATCACTCTTCGAAAATATCTTTCTGTAATATTCTAGACACCACTCAACACGTGCGCACATGTGCGAAGAACATATGAGATACGTATCATCTCTCATGCCTTGCGTTTCGCCAAGTTTTGGTGCCAAATATGATAAAGATGACGCAACGCACATGCGCAATTTAATATCTTTATCAAATAAGATAAAAATGCTGATTGATAATTTTTAATGTTTCTCAAATAGTAGAAAAAACCAACAGACATCTTTTAGTCGTCTTTTAGTCATATATGCTATCTGGGTGTGCTCTTTTATTTATATATTAATAAGGACAACTTATATTTATATATTAATTGTAAAAAAACGATTAGTCAATCTTTTTATCTGTGTTAAAAATTGATGTATATTAAGAAAGTTGCTTTAATAATATAAAATATATAATAAACGTAATAAATATTAAGTAAAAAATCATATAAATAAGAAATCCAAATGCGAACATAAATTGGACATCTAAAAGATGTTGCTAATAGGACATCCATTTTAATTCCAACAACGGATATTCTTTAAATGTCCATTTTATGTTCGTGGACGTGCGGATATAAACTGGATTTAAAATGGACATCTCTGGAACGTCCAGTGCTATCTGGGTATATATATATATATATATATATATATATATATATATATATACACACACACAGAATGTATATATATTTTTTGTTGATAATACATACTTTTAACTTAATATTTATATAGCATTATATATTTAATTTACATTTTCTCTTCTAGGGATGACAGTAGAAAATAATACTAATGAAAATAATCTAGAATACAGAACTAATACTAATATAATTACTTCTAATACTACTAGTTCTACTTCTTGTACTAATAATGTAATTATTCCTGGTACTACTTCTAGTTTTGCTTTTAGTAATACTGCATTAAAAACTGCATTAAATCGTAAACTTGATTCGACTTGTGAACCAAATAGTGAGAAAGGTATATTTCATATTTTACATTTAATAATTTACCATAATATACAAAGTGCGACACACAAATTGGGATGAGATCTAGCATTTATTGTGTTAAAGATAGAAAAAATATTTCAGACAATAGCTCTTAAAGAAAAAATTTGTACTGCTCGCAAAATCATATTTTTTCTTTAAGACAACAATGTATGTTTTATTTTGTATATTGATCGAGTTTCTTTCACTAGAGCTCCCAATTACGTGACGTACCTTTAGACGTAATACAATACACATAAATATATAATCTTAAAGTTATAGATCTTGGAAAAAATATTATTATACTATATTACAATATTTATAATAATTTTTATTTTAGCATTTGAAAAACGTGTTTTAAGAGAATTACACATATTCAATTTAAAAGTGGATGATATTTCTGAAACAGTTAATGCTCTACTAAAAGCTACAGCAGATGAAAAATCATCACAAAAATCATTTACGTGTAATAATAATGTTCCCGATATTATTCAATCATTTCCTGTAAATGAAGATTCCGTAGCTCGATTAGAAGATTGGCTAATGAATTCTGGAGAAAATAAAACAATATTGGTAAGAAAAATCAATATATTTATCTTGTAAATAAAAAAAGAAATAGTGTCAAAAAATTAGTATTATATTTGAATATTGATAATTTTTTGAATATCTGTAATTTGTAATATATTCAAGATATTTTTGTATATTTAAGATATTTTTATATATTTAACTCTTTTTATATTTAAAAATATCTGTAAAAATTATATACACTATGTTGAATAATGTAAATAAATAATTAAATGACCATCTTCTTATATTATGTTAGGCTAAAAATTTAAGTCGTATAGGAGGATGCAACGTTAAAGAAGTTATTCGACGGATTATGTATCACGTTTTTACTAACGAAGTTGGTATGGATTATTCATGGGAAGGAGCTAAAAAAAAGAAAGCTTTTAGAAGCTAAAAATTTAGCTGTGGCGTCGAGTATTTTCTGTAAGTTTTACTAAATTGCTTTTATAAAATGTCTTTCTTTTATTCTCTTATAATTTATTGTAATTCTTATTAACGCATTATAATTCTCTCTTAAGAATAGGTTACTATACATTCGATATAGTTTTTATTTTTAATATCTATTAGCTAAAACGTGTAGTAGTAAAATGTTTTGTGTATCATAATAAATATCTTTTATGCAATAGAATTTCGTACTGAGAGCATAACATATATATTTTCGAGCATCATACATGTTTTGATATCTTTTATTTATCGGCATTATATCTCATATATTATTATACTTATTAAAATATGGCTCTAATTTTAATTCAGTTTATATAAAAGTTTACTTTATATACAAATTAAGTTAAGATAAAAAAATATAGTTTTAAATTGTGTATAAAATTAGTGAAGAAAACAAAGTATTAGTCTGAATGTATAATTACACTTTAAATATGTTCAAATGAATATGAATTTTAAAAATATAAATATATAAAACTCTTTAATATGTAATATATTATATTGTATGTGTACACACACACACACACACACACACACACACACACACACACACACACACACACACACACATATACAATATATAATATATATAATTTTTATAATAATTTATAAAAATATTTATAGCTGCTGTACGACTTAACAAGAAGACTCAAGAGGCCACAGATTCGGAAATAATATGTTTCATAAAAGTATGGCTAGTGAAGCAAGATCGTTTCAATAATAATAAGCAAAGATCGTTTCAATAATAATAATAAAAATAAAAATATAGCACAAACAGATGAAAGAACTCCACAAACAGATGAAAGACCTCCACAAACAAATGAAAGAACCGAAAATTGATTTATTAACAAAAAAATTATAATGTCTATAATAATATCTAAGTATTATTATTTCAGTATATATAATTATCAGTATATATAATTTGTTTTTTTTTACTTTATATATATATTCTATAAATCAGAATTAACTTATGCAATTTGATTTTTAGTTATTATATCTAATAATTCTCTTATTGTTTAGATAATGATGCATTTTTATTTTTTAATTTCTAATTTTCTTAAAATATTTAAAAAATATGCAGTTTTTGTTGCAATATTGCAATTATATAATTAAAATAAATAAAATATGGTATATATTGATAAAAAAATATATTAATTCTTTTCATCTATTCTGGGATCATACAACATATGTATGTATATAAATATTTAACATAAAAAAATATATTTTTATGTATTACAATAAACAAACATTATTTTCAAAATTAAATTTTGTGTTCAGTCATCATACCTTTTAATACTATTAAGTAGATATACATATATAGATATAAATATAGATATACATACATATATATAGATAGAAATATAGATATTATATAAAGATATACAGGGTGACCCATTTTAACTTAGGCAGCCAAATAACTCGAAAAATAAGCAAGATAGAGAAAAATGTTTTAGACAAAAGTTGTATGGTTTCGAGGGGGCCATAAGATGGTATCATTGGTTTGACCTTGAAGAGTCATTTGAAGGTCACGTGAAGGTCACTTCAATTTTTTTAAATGGAACATCCTATATATTTTTGTACATTCTTGTAGCTCATCTCGAGAGCTTTCCAAAACACTATAATTAAGTACATTTTCGTTAAGTACTTTTTGAGTTATGAGGCTTGAAATAATTTCTTAATTTTACATAAACCGTAAAATATCTTGTAAAATATTCATTTTTCGATTATCTTACCTTAATACTTTTATGTACAAAATAATGAGAGGAATCAATTGGTGTAAAGAAAACACATAGTTGTTTCGAAGAAAAAATATGTAATTTGCAATTAACAATTCCATATTTTTTCTTAAAAACAACTATGTGTTTTCTTTACACCAATTGATTCCTCTCATTATTTTGTACATAAAAGTATTAAGGTAAGATAATCGAAAAATGAATATTTTACAAGATATTTTACGGTTTATGTAAAATTAAGAAATTATTTCAAGCATCATAACTCAAAAAGTACTTAACGGAAAGGTACTTAATTATAGTGTTTTGGAAAGCTCTCGAAATAAGCTACAAGAATGTACAAAAATATATAGGGTATTCCATTTAAAAAAATTGAAGTGACCTTCACGTGACCTTCAAATGACTCTTCAAGGTCAAACCAATGATACCATCTTATGGCCCCCTCGAAACCATACAACTTTTGTCTAAAACATTTTTCTCTATCTTGCTTATTTTTCGAGTTATTTGGCTGCCTAAGTTAAAATGGGTCACCCTGTATATCAATGGTACATATCAACACTTTGTTCATAAAATATTTTTATTTAAATGTTTATTATATATATATATATATATATATATATATATTATTGCACATATTTTTATATATTACATAATATATATTGCAACTTTTTAAGTAAAATAACAAACTTATATATAACCTTTTTATATAGTAATCTTTTCTATTTTAATAATCTTTTGAATATTATTTACTTTATATTATACTTTATATTATCTACTTTATATTGTAAATTATAAAACTTTATCAGTCATATATAGGTATATATAAAGAAGAAAACTCAAGAAAATTCATTTGATCATTTTGGCACTCATTTTTCACTAATTTAATGTTTGCCTCTGCAGATGTTCCTTGGCCAACCATATTTTTATGGGAGCTGAAATCTCTTCATCTGTAGCATTTGTATGTAATTTCTTTGCTGCAGCTGAAAAAATGTTTTCATTATTTACTAATAAATAAAATAATTTTGTTTTTTAAAAATGTGCACGCTCGATTTCTATAATTTATATAAATGATCTTTAAAAATATAAACATTTGAAACATTTTAGTTAAAGATTCTAATTTAATAAATAAATATTATGAATATTTGTCTTTTTCAATTTGTACAAAAATTATATATAATTTAGTATTCAATAATAAAAGATTTTTAAATTTATTTTACTTACCCATAATAACTTTGCATATGTGTAATTTAGAAAAATTTTCTTTTTTCTTTGCACCGTACCAACTATAATTCACTGCCAGTTCGTTTGTACACATTGTTTTCATAAGACGTACACAGGAAGTTCTCAGATCTTGGCATGTGACACGGGCTAATTGTTTAATCTGAAATTATTACAAAGATAAGACTATATAAAAGTAGTGATACTAGGAGAGTTCTAACCCAGGGGCTCCGAGGGGGGGGTGAGGGGCGAGGGGGAACCGCGGCGGGGGGTGACGTCACGCGGGGGATGACGTCACGCGGGGAGACGTCACGCGGGGGGGGGGGGGTGACGACGCGCGGGGGATGACGTCACGCGGGGGGGCACGTCACGCGGGGGATGACGTCACGTGCGGGGAATGACGTCACGTGCGGGGGGGTGACGTCACGCGGGGGGGCATCACGTGCGGGGGGGTGACGTCACGTGCGAGGAAGGGGGATCCGCGGCGCGAGCGATGGACGAGGGGGTCCGCGCGGGTAGGGGGGGGATCCGCGGCGCGAGCGATGGATGAGGGGTTCCGCGCGGGTAGGGGGGATCCGCGGCGCGACCGATGGACGAGGGGGTCCGCGAGGAGAAGGGGGATCCGCGGAAAGAAGACGGTGGTGTGAGAAGAATAGCGCTACGTGTGGGAAAAGGATAACGCTAAGTGTGTGTGAAGAGGACAGTGTGACAAGGATGGCATCAATATGTGACAAGGATGACATCAACGTGTGACAAGAATGGCGTCAACGTGGGACAAGGACGACGCATTGTAAGATACTGCATAGGTGGGAGAAGGACGACGCAAAGGTAAGTGAGTGAGTGAGTGATAGCGACGAGCATATGAATGAGAGAGAACGATAATATCGCGAACAACGCGTACGAAAGAGAACGATATTGCAAGAATAACGCGTGCGAGAGAGAACTATAATATCGCGAGACTTAGAACGATAATAGCGCGAGAACAACGCGTGCGAGAGAGAATCATAGTGCAAGACAACGCGCACGAAAGAGAGAACAATATCGCTATACTTACAACTAGCGCAAGAGAGAGGACGATAGCGCGTACGAAAGAGAGAACGATAATAGCGCGAGAACAACGCGTACGAGAGAGAACGATATCGCTATACTTACAACTAGCACAAGAGAGACGCAAGGGATGGGAACGCAAGGAGAGGCGAGTAAATAATCACATTCTTTTTTTCAATCAAAATTTATTTTAAAATGTGTGTAATACAATTGTGTGTGTGTGTGTGTGTCTAATAAAATAATATTTAATAATATTTAATAATAATATAATAATAATATATATATAAGAGAAAAAGTATATAATAAGAAAATAAAAATATAATAATCGAACGACTGTCGAACGACTGTCGAACGGAAACGAACACTCGTCGAACGGAAATGAACGGTCATCGAACGGCTATCGAACGGTAATTGAACGGTCATCGAACGGAAATGAACGACCGTCGAACGGTCATCGAACGGAAACGAACGACTGGCGAACGGCTATCGAACGGTAATTGAACGCCCATCGAACGGAAACGAACGCCCGTCGAACGGAAACGAACGATCTTCGAACGGAAACGAACGTCCGTTGAACAGTCATCGAACGGAAACGAATGCCCGTCGAACGGAAACGAACGATCGTCGAACGGAAACGAACGCCCGTTGAACGGTCATCGAACGGTAATTGAACGGTCATCGAACGGAAACGAACGATCGTCGTACGGAAACGAACGATCGTCGAACGGAAACGAACGCCCGTTGAACGGTCATCGAACGGAAACGAACGACTGTCGAACGGCTATCGAACGGTAATTGAACGCCCGTCGAACGGAAACGAACGCCCGTCGAACGGAAACGAACGATCGTCGAACGGAAACGAACGCCTGTTGAACGGTCATCGAACGGTAATTGAACGGTCATCGAACGGAAATGAATGGTCATCGAACGGAATTGAACGGTAATCGAACGGAATTGAACGGTAATTGAACGCCAGTCGAACGGAAACGAACGCCCGTCGAACGGAAATGAACGGTCATCGAACGCCCGTCGAACGGAAACGAACGCTCGTTGAACGGTCATCGAACGGTAATTGAACGGTCATCGAACGGAAATGAACGGTCATCGAACGGAATTGAACGGTAATAGAACGGAATTGAACGGTAATTGAACGCAAAACTATATTCAATTATTAAACAAATATTTAAATGTTTTATTATGTACCACAATGTAGTATCGAAATACAATATCTGTGGCAGCTGTGTCACGTTCGGAAACACGATACTGCGCACATACATAGATAAGGAAAAGGAAAGAATGGAGAGAATAAGAAAGACGATAAAAATATATCGCATCAATTTATTATAAATATGGATTCGAAGAATCATGGTTTTTCAACCACCAATTATAAATCTTAAATACATTTTGTAAAGCGCAATTCTTTACATGATTTTCACAACGCATAGTATTCTTAACATCTAACTTATTTAAAGAAGCTACATCCTCATAGTCTACATCCAAAGTTTCGATAATCACATCGTTTCTCGCATCATTGTCCAGTATATCGGTTAACCATTGCCGTTTTTCGTGCCCTTTAACGTACACGAGAGATGACGCATCATCATCCTCCCCCGTTACACCCATCATCGCCGTTGTAATTAAACATTTCGACTTCCAATATAAAACGTGTCCATCATTCCACGATAATCCATGGTGATTTTTCATCAGCCATAAAACCTGACATCTCTCAGATTTTGTGAGCATGTGCCATGGTTCGGGACATGTAAAAATGTAATGAGAAAGTACGGATCCCTTTCTCAGAACCGCAGCTTCCTTCACGACAAAATTTTTCCCAACGATAAATCCTTGTAGATCCACAAACGTTGGCACAGCCATGATGACAAGATCCGATCGCAGACTGATGTCGATCGTCAAACATCTCAATCTTTTATATTTTTTCATATGCAATGGAGGGGATATTTGCTGACTTATGTAATTTTGCGAACTACATTGGTCAATGGATTATATTCGACAACCCGATCGTGCAAGATGAGACAATAGGCGGTAGTATTCGCCGGTATATTTTCCCTGCATTCAAACTCTATTCTCACGTCCACGGTAGCAGTTTTGACAGACTCGTTTTGTCGCGAGCAATCAATGACCGACGAGAGGACTGCAATGTAGAAACTTTGAAATACATAGTTAATAGCGTGGTGCTGTTATCGCATCCGTAATAAGATTTGTGAAAACGAGAGTACATATCGAATAGGACGGCGAATCTATTTTTTTCAAAATCTAAATTTAAATCATCGTAGGGATAAAATTCCGAGTTTAAATAGAGTTTAACGTTGGTCAATTTGCAGTCATCGAATAATGTAACAACTTGTGACACTGAATTCTTTTTACCAGTTTGCAGTGCAAAGATCACGTATCGTGGTTTCTCTAGCTGGGAGGCGGCTTTCACGGTCCACGAATGCTTAGTCGTGCTATGCAGCAGAGGAAATTCGTATAGATCCCAAGATCGGAAACTCATGTTCAAGTATCGTCCGCTTTCCAACATTCGCAACATCGACAATTTATTAATCTCATTCAATATTACATGAGGCATACGCCACTGTATCTTGAGTAATTCAATCTCAGCTTCCGACGATGGATGTCCGAATAGACAATTATTATCGTTGCGCGAACGTATCAGAATCAATTCGTGACGAGCGTTAATCACAACGCGTTTATAATCTTCGCAAAATCCCAGCAACATGTTGAGCGGTACACAATAGTTGAAATAATTTTTGTCACCGTTGTAGGTCAAATCCCACGCAGCGTTCTTCAAGTTTATACTTTTCTGGTGCGTTAGAGAGACATAATTTTTGAGCGTTGAAGTTCCAACATTTCTAACATTTCTATTGCGATCAATCTCTACTCCATCGAGTTCATATCGAAGCTCATCAAACATGAATGCGGCGCAATTGTTTCCCAATACAACCTTCATTTCGTCATTCGCTTTACGCACATTAAACCTTCCCTCGATGTAAAGAAAGCTTTCACACGGTAACGTGTACAAATCCTGATGTTGTATAGGTATTCGTATCTCATCGCTGTATCCAAGCGTCGTATTGGCGTACGGATTGTATGTATGAGTCTCAATCTTGACGATGCGATCGTCAAAGACTGGCTCACCTGCGATATTCAAAATATCAATCATTCTTTTCGCACGATGAATCCCAATGATTTTAAAAATTCACGATTCAACGCGCTCAGCTTCTTCTTAACGGCTATCTTATTATTGTCACCCGATACCGCAATAGTATTGTCCCTCGTAAAGGTATTGTCTCTCGCGTGCTCCGTTTCGTTCAGCACGAGCATACTATGTTTGTCGCCGCCGTATATGCAATCTTACGGTAATTTCCTCTCCTCGAAAATCGAGCAATCGACCTCTTTGATCCACAATACGTATCGTTAAATCCGTAATGCTCCGTACGATGATCGGCAGATAAATGATCTGTGCCGGCGTTTCCGATATCTTATATCCTGGCGGTACGCTCGGTGAAAATTCATGTATCGTGTGTACGCGCATGCCATTGCTGTACGCATCAGTAGTCACGTTACATTCTATACGAATAATATTTACTTTTATAATATTAACTGGTTCGTCCGATTCGTACCACTTGCGAGGTTGCAATATACGATTCGACGAGAATCCAAGCAAGAATCCTACATTGTCGGGTTTGGTAAAGTTTATTCTGTAGGCGCATTTGATTTCGCTCTTTAGCGTGCTATGATTGGCGCGGAGCGCTATTGGATATTCCTCATCATAATCGTTTTCAACATCTCTGGAAAGGTGTTCATCTTGCAAAATTGCGCGTTTGAGATAGTCATTTATAGCGTGCAATTCGTACGATCCTTCGGGAATCGTAATTTCCTTGTCGACGTTGCCAAAGTAAAATTTATTATTCGAAAAATTTACATTCGGAATCGTATGATAAGTTTCAAAATCAGTTAATCCGAGCTCGTAATCGGCATCGGTCAAATCTATAGCGGGAAAATAGCTTACAGCGAGAACGCTGCTTCTACCAGTCAACGTAAGTGTCAGTGACATGTCGAACGAATACTGAGTCGTGACGATGGATTGTTAGGCTTTAAATTGATCGTCGACTGTTTGAAGAAATTTTAAACACAACTGTCCACAGATGCTCTGATTGTAACTTTGATAAGATGCGTAATTGTATTCAATTTTCACTCGTCCGAAATATCGCACAAGTTCCTTGGGTGGTCGAAGATTTCCAAAACTGTCGAAATATACGACACGATCTCCCCTCTTTGCGTACGCTACCCAATGAGTACCGGGACCATCAACGTCATCCAAATTGACGATACCGCTCTCGTTTCGTCGTACACCGCTTATCGGTAAATTATTGCGCATGAAAACACCTCTAAAGAAAGATATGTGCATACGTTTCGCCAATTGTTCCAATTGCACGTTAGTTGTCGCACCCGTAGGCATTTTTAATGTTTTTTCGACGTTTTTTTTTTCTCTTAGACTTTGTTGAGAATCCCTGTCCACGCTTGTACGGAGCGAGATAAAGTCCGCGACCTTCCATAGCGCGATTGTGACGCTGCAACTCTTCCAGCTGACGTTGCGTCGCCTTGCTATCGTTTACCGCCTTTGCGATTCCCGCCGCACCGCTGGCCAAAGAACCGACAACTCCCAACAACGGTAAAAGTGGTAAAATACCACCGCGTTTCGCTACTGGAAGTATTCGTTTTTTCCTCCTCTTTGTCGTCGATGGCTTTTTCATCCCCATGCCGAGTTTTGTCTTTGCCTTCATTGCCGTCCAAACAGTCGTAGCGGCTGCTCTTTCGCCAAGAGTCGAATCCCTCGCGGTAATGCGTTCTCGCGCTCTTGCAGCTAGTATGCGATCCGCGACGTGTCGTTGACCGAGGTCGTTGCTTCGCGAGTAAGCAATGTCGTGCTCGCGACAAGCGGCGTCCAATGGATTGATGCCTCGATCGCCTCTAGCCAATCGTTTCTCTAATCGAGTTCCCGGGCCGCAAAACTGATAACCGGGAATATGTAATTCGATGGGAAGCGCGTTTATCGCACGATTTAAGAGACCGCTACCTTTTACGATTCTCGCTGACATTCGTAGCAATCTTTTATTAACGGTGGCGGACCGTCGATATGTGTTCGTTGCCACGGCTGATTGTAATGTCGCATGTACGAACGATATTGTCGAACCTCCGAATCAGTCTTTATATATTCTGGAAGCTTGTCCCACAATCGTTCCACGTAATCATCAAAATTTTGCAGTAAAACAATCTTTGGGATATACTGCAGTTGTTCGGCGGTAAGCTGGAAAATGTCTCTTTCATCCGACAGAAGGAGAAACATTTTGATACTGAACGGTTTCGAGTTGAGACACCTCTATAAATAGGTCTCCCCCCTCGTGATCATTCGCAAAATTGATTCGAAAGAGAAAACATGCGGTTCGTGCAACAAGCGCGGATAATCAAAATATCAAATTTCGAGGATAGACTAATATCGGAGAAAAAAGTACGCAAGCATGGAAACATGCTACCGACTACTATACGCAGTATCGTTTGCGGCCCTTCAACTGCGGTAAGACAAACATGTTGATTAGTTTGATAGAAAGTCCGTACGGTGTACGTTTCGAGAACGTGTACATACGTATACTCGAAATCGCTTCAACAACCGAAATATAGATACTTGGAAAATTTATTAGCACCTATAGACGAAATTGGTTATTTTACATTCTCTAATAACAGCGATGTCATTCCACCGAGCGAGGCGCTTCCGAATTCCATCTTTATCTTTGATGACGTGGCATGTGACAAGCAAGATACGATAAGAGAGTACTTTGCAATGGGTCGACACTCGAGCGTCGACTGTTTCTATCTTTGTCAAACGTACGCCAAGATACCTAAGCATTTTATACGCGACAATGCGAATCTTTTGATTTTATTTAAACAAGACGGCACAAACTTGAAACATGTGTACAACGATCATGTAAATACCGACATGTCTTACGACGATTTCCGCGCATTGTGTCAGAAATGTTGGCAACGCAAATATGGTTTCGTAGTCATTAATAAAGACAGCATGTTGATCAATGGACGATATAGAAGAGGATTTAATGATTTCGCGATACCGTAAAGCGATCAGTCGTCATCGACACATCGATCGAGCATCATGAACGGTGATCGTGAAAAGATTGCGAGAGAGATTGCAAAAATGAGCGAATCAATTCGCAAAAAATATCGTGCTTTGAAAACTGGTAAAATGGAGGAAGACGTTGTATTGGAAAGGCAATTTAAGCCAATTACCGAACTTTTAAAACAGCTTGTCGAAAATACTGTGGAATCTGATGCGCCGAAAATCGAGCCATTGAGTTTGACGTTCGGAGAGAAGCACGAGGAAAAAATAAAAGAGTCAAAGCAAGGAATAAAGCGAGCACGGATAAATATGCCGATAAACGATTCGCCGATATATTCGACACCGAATCGATCAAAACGAAGGAAACAATTTTCTAATATGGCTACTGTTTCTACTCCGATAAAAGTACAACCGCGTCAAACAATGCCATCCCCGTCCGTCGAAGAAATTTACGAGACCACGCCCGATTCGTTTGTAACATCGGTCCGACACGAATTAGAAACGTCCGAAGGTCAGAAAACGTTCCGAGATCATTTTGGTCCACTAGCGCAAAAATATATAGGAGCTATCATGAGTGTTGATAAAAATAAGAGTATGGATTACGTCTACGGTGTTAAATTTACCAGCGAAGGAATGATGCTCGGTGATAAACGTTTCGATGTGGACATGGAAGATAATATAATTATCGATGGAATAAAATATACGGGAACCGAAGGTATCTACGATTTGATTTTTAGAAAATTTCCCAATCATAAAAAATACACTCAAGACGATTTGTATAAATATCAAAGTATATTAAAAGCAACAAATGCGCATAAACGTGACAACAAAGTTAATAATCCTATTAAAAGTAATCAAGAGACACGGTAGTGTCTTTGCTAAGTCCCAGCGTAAGCAAAAAATGCACTCCGTGTATTATTACGCGAGTCGGATTGAGAGTATAACTCGATATTTTTATTTCTCATATAACCGCTCAACGGATCGAGTTCTTAGTAGAATTAATCGATAGCTTGGGTTTAAATTAAATAATAAAAGTGTTTTTATTTTTGCGCTACGTGCTCTGTAAACGGAGATATCATGATGCAAAGTCTGAAATGTGAAAATTTCGATTAAGAAACGTCGTCATGGTCGTCATCAACTCCTCTTAACGTAACAAAGAAAATACAGAAATACGTTTCCAACGTCTGCCACAAGAATGCGCTAGCAGTGATTCACGCGACGCAGCATTAGTAGCGCTCTGTGGCGTTAACGGTGCTTATAAATATGTTGTAAAAGGTTAAGTGTGTCACTTCAGGTAATTATATAAAATAATTAATAATATACATATAACATTTATATATTTAGATTAGATTGTATCTATATTATTATTTCAGATTATATATATATATATATATATATATATATATATATATATATATATATATATATATCAAGAGACACGGTAGTGTCTACTTCACTACAGCTATAACATGGACGTGGACACAGCGAGTGACAATACATCTATCGACGACAAGATAGATGACTTTTGCGAAAATCCGACGCGGGATGCATTAACGGAAGGTCTTATGAGTCTCTTGAAACTTACGGTGGATCAACTGGACGAGAGAATTCGCGCCACAAGGTGACGTCAAGTTTTCTGTTTTCAGCGCGCATGCAATAATAGTAACATTTATTTTTCGCGTTTCTTCTTGCAAATTTACGTATATTTATTATTCTTATATTTCTTTCACAGTATGTACTATTTATTGCAAAATATATGTTTATTCATCGAATTGTAACGATAAAAAATTGCGATTTACTTACACAAGCGACATATATATCTTATTGTTACCTATTTTACAAGAATTCTTGAGCATTTTGAAAATCATTTTCAATTTTCATATATAATTATTGGAATGTTATAAAAAATTGTGCTTTTATCATGTACTACAAGTTGCGTACAAAAGTTGCGAAGAGTATTATTTTTTATGCATAACTATTCTCTTTGTTATAGGATATGTCAAATAGAGCTGAAGCAGCGGATTGTTATTACTTAACATTGATTACTTTGCAAGTTTTATAAAAGAAATTTCTTACAATTTTCACCGTAAATTTTATGGAAACTCCAGTAGTTAATTTATCAGATGAAGAACTTAAGACAGTTTATGATCCTTCTGAGGATTCGTATCTTTTAATAGATGATTTGGAAGAAGATTTAGACATTCTGCATGCGATGAAACCTGTGATTTGTTTAGAAATAGGTAGTGGTTCTGGTATAGTCATCACAGCTCTAGCAATGGCATTGAAAAAATATAATGCTCATTTTATTGCAATTGATATAATCATTATAACATAGAATATTGAAATTCAAAATTTCAAAATTAAAAATAATTTATGCTTTGCGAAAGAAAATTAAAAATGAAAAATAGTTTATGCAAAAGCATAGAAAGAAAAAATCATTATAACGTAGAATATTGAAATTCAAAATTTCAAAATTAAAAATAATTTATGCTTTGCGAAAGAAAATTAAAAATGAAAAGTAGTTTATGCAAAAGCATAGAAAGAAAAAATCATCATAACATAGAATATTGAAATTCAAAATTTCAAAATTAAAAATAATTTATGCTTTGCGAAAGAAAATTAAAAATGAAAAGTAGTTTATGCAAAAGCATAGAAAGAAAAAATAAATACTCTATGCTATGATGATATTACATACACACACGCACACGCATGTACACATATACAAACATATTTTTATATCATCATAACGTAGAATATTTAAATTTTCAAAATTAAAAATAGCTTATGCTTTGCAAAAGGAAATGAAAAATAAAAAGTAGTTTATGCAAAGCATAGAAAGAAAAAACAAAGACACATTTATAAAAAATATTCTATGTTATGATGATACACACACACACACGCACAAACGCACACGCACAAACTAATCATGGAAGAAGTAATGGAGTCAGTAATTGAATTATCGTCATCGTTACATGTTGAGGCTGAAGCGATTTTAAAAGAAATCATCATAACATAGAATTTTTAAATTTCAAAATTAAAAGTAGCTTATGCTTTGCAAAAGAAAATTAAAAATAAAAAGTAGTTTATGCAAAGCATAGAAAGAAAAAACGAAAAAACACATTTATAAAAAAAAATATTCTATGTATGATGATGTACACACACACACACACACATATACACACGCACACACACACACAAACATATTTTTATATCATCATAACATAGAGTATTGAAATTCAAAATTTCAAAATTAAAAATAACTTATGCTTTGCGAAAGAAAATTAAAAATGAAAAGTAGTTTATGCAAAAGCATAGAAAGAAAAAATAAATACTCTATGCTATGATGATATTACATACACACACGCACACGCATGTACACATATACAAACATATTTTTATATCATCATAACGTAGAATATTTAAATTTTTAAAATTAAAAATAGCTTATGCTTTGCAAAAGGAAATGAAAAATAAAAAGTAGTTTGTGCAAAGCATAGAAAGAAAAAACAAAAAGACACATTTATAAAAAATATTCTATGTTATGATGATACACACACACACACACACGCACACGCATACACATTTAAATATTAATAAAAATTAAAAATATTATTTCTATAACGGGCTGAGGTTCTTGGATTGGAACTTCGGCCTCGGGCTCGTCCTCTCGACCGTCCCGCTCTAGCCCATCGTGCACGCGGTTGTTCTACAATAAAAGAAATATTTTAATGTTATTTTATTTGAATATAATATTTAAAGAAGAACTGCACGGATTAACTATATTGAAAGTTAATAAATCTAATTTTAATATATGTACATTCAGATTCATGAATTTAACATTACGCAAAATACTTTTAGCCTTTTAAAATATAAAAATAATTATTTGTGAATTAAAAATTTTTTTTGTAAAATATAATTTATACGACACAAAAATTCATGAAAATACAAATTTTAATTCTATAGAAGGCTAAAAATACTTTGGGCAATGTTAAATTCATAAATCTGAAAATGTAATAGATTTATTAACTTTTAACATAGCTGATTCATTTAGCTGATTCCTTTATAATTAACGTGCCAATTATATAATTCAAAATTATTTACCTCTTACTTGCCCCGCTGTCGTTATCGGTGACGACGGCGGCGGTGGCAGCGGTGACGACGCTGACGGCGATGGCAGCGGTGACGACGTTGACCGCGGCAGTGGCGGTGGTAGTGATGCCATCGTTGGTGGCGGCGATTCTTTTTGTGTTTCCATTAATTTTTGTGTTTCCATTAATTTTTGTATTTTTTTTTTTAAGTATTACATTTTCTTTTAAAGCCGCTTCAGCCTCAACACGTAAAAAGGACGACAATTCAATTTCTGGCTCCATTTCTTCCATATTGTAGGTTCTGAAAGAATGGAAACATATAAAATATATATTATAAAATATGTTTAGAAATGATAGTAGAAATGATAGATAATAAATGATTAATCTTCATTTTAATCTTTTATTGTAATGCATATATGTATTGTGTGTGCAACACAAATATGAATTACAATAAAAAATAAGTAATTACAATAAGTGAATTACAATAAAAATAGTAAAATAAATTTTTATTCCCTTGTTATCTATCATTTCTTACGCATATGTATTAATAATATAATGTGTTACACTTACTTTTTAGGATTTTCTTCATTTTCCTTTTCGTTAGATCTGAAAATAGAAATGTATAAAATATATTGTACAATATAAAATATTTTTGTATTACAATAAAAGATTAAAATAAAAATTAATTCTTTGTCATCTATTTTTATTATATATTTCTATATTTTTATTATATATATGTATTACAATATGTATTACAATAAAGTGTTAAAATAAAAGTTAACCAAGTATTGTGTGTGCAATACATATGCATTATAATAAAAGATTAAGATAATAAAATATTAAAATAGATTATAAAACATTTTTATAATGAAATAATAGATTGTTATCTATCATTTCTATAAAAAATTTTATAATATTTTATTATTTTATATATTTTATTATTTTAATCTTTATTGTAATGCATATGAGTTGCACACACAATACTTGGTTAACCTTTATTTTAATCTTTTATTGTAATACATATATATGTGTTATACGCAGAAGTACATATAGTTACGTATCGCAACAACTAATGGTTAGTTTTAATTTTAATGGTCTATTTTAATCTTTTATTATAATGTATTTGTATTGCGCATGCAACATATAGTAATATATATGTATTATAACAATCATTAGTTATTGCGATGAGTAATTATATGTATTTGTATGTATAATACATATATGAATTATAAGACATTTAAATAAAAGTTAAACAGTATCATGCGTGAAACATATATAATAGAAGATTATAATAAAAGATTGAAATAAAATATATAAAATAATAAATTATATTATAAAATATCTTTATAGATATTATTAATAATCATTGCTTACCTTTTGTGAGTTTCATTATCATTAATTGCTGGTTCTTTTTCGTTTCTGGAACTGTAAATGTATAATATAAGTTATAAAATATTTGTATAAAAATGATAGAAAACGTATTGGTTTATCTTTATTTTATTCTTTTATTGTAATACATATGTATTGCATGCACAACATATACATATTACAATAACGAATTAAAATAAAGATAAACTATTTCATTTCTATAAAGATCTTTTATAATATTTTATTATTTTATATATTTTTAATCTTTTATTGTGCATATTTGTTGCGTGCACAATATTTAGTTAACTTTTATTGTAATGCATTTATATTGCTATATGTTGCGTGCACAATACAAATGTATTATAATAAAGGATTAAAATAATCATTAATTATTGCGATGAATAACTATATGTATTTCTGCGTATAACATATATTTTATGTATTATAATAAAGGGTTAAAATAAAGATTAGCCAAGTATTGTGCATGCAATACATATGCATTATAATAAAAGATTAAGATAATAGAATAATAAAATAATAAATTATAAAATACCTTTATAGAAATGATAGATAAGTGATTAATTTTTGTTTTTATCTTTTATTGGAAGTGAAAATATATAATATAAATTATAAAATATTTTTATAAAAATGATAGATAACGTTTTGGTTTATCTTTATTTTAATATTTTCTTATAATATGTATCACACGTGCAACATATAATGTGTGTATTACGATAAAAGATTAAAATAAAGGTTAACCAATATTATCTATTATTTGTATATTAATAAAATTTATATATATATATATATATATATATATATATATATATATATATAATGTATTTATATTCATGCTTACCTTTTGCGATTAGCCATTGTAAAAAGTGGAAAATAACTCACTTTTTCTCCGTTCCATTTATATATTCAATGATAAATTAGATAAGCAAAGCAACGATTATTCATTAATGGATTTATAAGTATTAATTGTGAATAATAAATGTAGATTTCTAATGACATATTGATTTGTAATTATCCGTTATTTTTGCAATAAGAATAGCAAAGAAGTTTGAAGGATCTGAATATCTATATAGTAAGCAAAGAGGACCGTCGAATTTTAATGAAATATGACGGGGGTGGTGGCGGGTTCTTTGCTCATTTATTTAAAGATGTTTAACATATAGTACAAAAAAGAGTGATATCCCTAAAAAAATTACCCTTTTAAAAAAAAGGTAAAAAAAGGTGCTAAGTCCGCGTAAAAAACAGTATATGTATTTGCAAAATAGTGTATTATTAACTGTAAAAAACTATTGTAAAAAACCTGTCTCCAAAATAGTGTTATTTTAAAACTGTAAAAAACCTATCTTCAAAATAGGATTATTTTAATCTACAAAATAGTTATTTTAATCTGCACAAAATAGTGTTATTTTAAACCGTAAAAAATTGTTCTACAAATTATTTTAATTTTGTGTAAAATTGTATATCCTACAAAAATAATGATATCAAAAAAATTGCGCTAAGTGAAAATAAAAACTTATAAAAATATTTTAACCAAAAGAAGTTATATAAAATGTTGTTTTAATTTTCTACATTATATCCTAGAAAAATGATGATATCCAAAAATTACGCTAATTGAAAATAAAAACTTAAAATATTTTAACTAAAAAAAATTGTACAAAATAATTGTTTTAATTTCCTACAAATAATATTAAAAAGTTGCGCCAACTGAATAAAAATTTTCACTATAAAATATACATTTCTTTTTTATTTCCAAAATTAAAAGAAAAATGATATTAAATGAATTGTAATATATCTATTATAAAAAAATCGTTGAAAATATGAACAATCATATACATTGCAATAATCATATGCATATATCCTGAAAAGTTTAATTGAAAAAAAAAAAAGGAAATGATAATACAAAATACAAAATTAAAAATTATTAAAAAAATTAAAAATTAGAAATTAATAAAAAAAAAAATAAAAATTTATATAAAAATTAAAAATTAATACATATAAAAAAATTTTAGTTAAAAAACTTAGCGCTGCTACGTTGAATAATGTGCTAATGAAATTAGCAGCGCTAAGTTTTTTAACTAAAATTTTTTTATATGTATTAATTTTTAATTTTTATATAAATTTTTATTTTTTTTTTATTAATTTCTAATTTTTAATTTTTTTAATAATTTTTAATTTTGTATTTTGTATTATCATTTCCTTTTTTTTTTTTCAATTAAACTTTTCAGGATATATGCATATGATTATTGCAATGTATATGATTGTTCATATTTTCAACGATTTTTTTATAATAGATATATTACAATTCATTTAATATCATTTTTCTTTTAATATTGGAAATAAAAAAGAAATGTATATTTTATAGTGAAAATTTTTATTCAGTTGGCGCAACTTTTTAATATTATTTGTAGGAAATTAAAACAATTATTTTGTACAATTTTTTTTAGTTAAAATATTTTAAGTTTTTATTTTCAATTAGCGTAATTTTTGGATATCATCATTTTTCTAGGATATAATGTAGAAAATTGAAACAACATTTTATATAACTTCTTTTGGTTAAAATATTTTTATAAGTTTTTATTTTCACTTAGCGCAATTTTTTTGATATCATTATTTTTGTAGGATATACAATTTTACACAAAATTAAAATAATTTGTAGAACAATTTTTTACGGTTTAAAATAACACTATTTTGTGCAGATTAAAATAACTATTTTGTAGATTAAAATAATCCTATTTTGAAGATAGGTTTTTTACAGTTTTAAAATAACACTATTTTGGAGACAGGTTTTTTACAATAGTTTTTTACAGTTAATAATACACTATTTTGCAAATACATATACTGTTTTTTACGCGGACTTAGCACCTTTTTTTACCTTTTTTTTAAAAGGGTAATTTTTTTAGGGATAAAGGATACAAGTACAAATATATAATTGCACCATTATTCCCCGATAGAAAGGTGGGAAGAGGTATAGACGCATCGCGAACCATGACGCTAAGCGACAACATGATCGATTACGTGCATTGGAACGATCCCAACGAATTGGTAGATCGTTTGCGATTGCTGGACACCTCGCGTCGAGCCGGCAACAATGCTCACGACAATGAAATCTTGTCAATTATCGAAGAACTTCGCGAGGCCGACATTATTATAAATTAAACTATGCGTCGACGATACGTGTCATTCGTTCAATGTTCTCGGTACCGAAATGTCGATTAATAAATTTGGATTATCGCTCGGAACGTCGAATAATTTGTACTATCAATGGAATGGATTATTGAGAAATTACGTTCGCGATAACGCTCTCTGCCAGACTACTACAGGCTTTGATGCAAGGTCGCGCAAGATTCAACGCGTAGCGCAACCGGAAGCTGATACTGACGCCGTCAACAAACGATACGTGGATAAACTTTTGAGAGATCGACAGGGAGAAATTGAGCAAAAAATTATCGCGCTCGAAACAAACGTGCAGGCGCGACAAATAGTGATGGACGAGATAAAGAATGTGCTGAGATATGCAACATCTGACTCGACACAGTAAACGAGACATACTAATATTGCAATAGTAATTATGCCTCGATCAAACGTGCGAAAGAAGAAAAACACCTCCGAAAAGCGGCAACTAGTCGAGGAATTACATGCTCCGGCGAGAAGAAATTTTCCACGAAGACGCGTCATTGTACGCGGATACGACGATCTGTGGCAGGCGGACGTGGTCGACATGCGTTCGTACTCTCGACTCAACAAGGGTCATAAATATATACTCACAGTTATCGATGTGTTGAGCAAGTATGCGTGGGCCGTACCGCTCAAGAGTAAGAGCGGAAACGAAATGTCCGAAACAATCGCAAAGATTATTGGAGATGATAAAAGGTGTCCGAAAAATTTTCAAACCGACAGAGGAAAAGAATTTTACAATGTGAGTGTGCAGAAACTCATGAAGAAACACAACATTAATCATTACTCGACATATTCCGTTATGAAAGCCTCGGTCGTGGAACGATTCAATCGTACTTTGAAAAACAATATGTGGAAAATGTTTACGCTCAACGGAAATTACAAATGGATCGAGCTATCTCGACTCGTTGCAGAGTACAATACGCGAAAACATCGCACCATCGGTATGAGACCTGCCGACGTCACTCCAGCGATCGCCGAAAAACTTTTAAATACGGTGTATAGCAACGTAAAAATTGCGGCTCCGACAAAATTTAAAGTAGGCGATTCTGTACGCGTGAGCAAATACAAGACCATCTTTGAAAAAGGTTTAACGCCTAATTGGACGACCGAAGTTTTTAAGATTGTCGAGGTGCAGAAAACTAATCCCGCGACATTCATACTCGAAGATTCGCGTGGAGATTCCCGTCGCTGGAGGATTCTACGAATACGAACTACAACGCGTCGCTAATCCCGACGTATATCTCGTGAAAAAAATTTTGCGGGAAAAGGGTGATGACGTATACGTGAAATGGTTGGGAATGGATAAATCATACAACTCTTGGATACATAAAAATAATGTATTATAAATATTTATTAAAATATATAAAATATGTGTATAAAAAATATAAAATTTATTAAAATATAGAAATATATAAAATGTATAAAATATAAAAATATATACATGGTTATGTACAAAATATACAATTAATAATAAACAAAATATACATTTATTTACAATGGTATTCTATAATGTCCCCACGGTAACGTATCGGTGGTTTTGGGTACCGCTTGTATATACCGCTTATCGTCGTACGGACTCAGAGCAATTTTCGTCTCGCAGATCGTGTATACTTGATGTAATTTAGATCGTATACACGACTGCTGACGCGTCATTTCAATTTCTTCGTTTAAACACCGCGTGTAATCGTCAAACGTTATCGTTCTCGCGACAACGTTACTCTTGACACCTTTAACTTTCTTTGTGTCCTTTTTCCCATTCACTCGTAACGCGTACATCTTTGCTCTGAGCCCGACGAATTCGGTCATTATGGCACCGTTGTTTTCGTCCTTCATTAGACCCGGTACCTTTTTATTTACAAGCGGTATACCGTACACATTATCCACCGCATAATCACTCGTGTCGAATCTGATGATATCACACTTCATATTCTCATACACATCCGCGCACTCAATGTGATATATGAGACTATCCGTATCGGTGTACATTACCCGGCATTTGTCGCGATACATTGGCGTCATATACTCGTGATGAAACTCGTACAAACATGTCTTGGATGTGTCGAGTATGGACATACCCACGTAAATCGGTTTGTAGAATTTCACCTCGAGTTTACGCAATTCCACAGCGATTAAGTTTTCTGAAAAAACGCTTCTGCTGTGGAAATTTGGTTTCGCGATCATCGCCTCTGCGCCGTACCGACCATCCCACTTTGTTAATAACTTAACATCGACACGATTGCGCACATTTTCCATCGTTTTACCAAACACCGCATTATTCATTAATTTATATAAATTTTTTTCGAAATCATTTTTAGCCAATGTTCTAAAATGTGTATTTAATTCTATGTAATTTCGAAGCCAGGGAGATTGTGAAAACTGTAAAATTCGATGTATTATTGTAACGCGAAGACCGTGACGCGTACACTGCTGCAGGTTGCGATAGTGTATCACGTAACGCTTCTTATCGTATAGCGTTGCAAGCAGTTTGAATTCCCGCTTGCCAGGTGGTTTGTCGCGTGTCGGGCAAAACGGTAGGTCAGTGTGCGCATCGTGAAGATGTTGCGGGTACTCGAGGTCCACTTCGAGGACATAGCCTGTAGGCGAATCTAGCGCGATGGATGATACGTCAAAATTGGACACGTCATCGACCCATTGAAAATCGGCATAGGGCAACGGTTGACACATTGCCTTTCCGTACAAATTATTTACATCAAAGTACATCAGGTACGATGATGGTTTTGATGGATCGTACGACTCCATGTACTTGTTATTAGCGCGAGCGTATCTACCCGAACATTGACTCAGACCGCCGCGTATACCACGTTCGATGAACATAACCATGTCGATGTCAGTAAGCAACTCGAACGTAATTTTCGTATGCTTCAACATGGCGTCCCACGTGTATCCGGGGAGAGTATAGTAATACGCGGGGTCGAGTCCGTAACTTTCGATACATTTATCTCGAAAGTTTTCGAAAATATCGGCTAATAACAAGACATCAATTTTAAGATATAAATCGCTATATTCGCCTAGCGTCCGAATGGAGAATCGCGTCCAGATGTTCTCGGCGTGCGCGTAATCGCTCTCGGATACAGTTTCGCCGGTCAAGGAACTGTAAAACGATTTGCGCGGTGGTAAACATGTATCTTGCAACTTGTCAACGGAATCGATGTATTCGTACGGAAATACACCTTTTCGCGTTAACAAATTGAAATGTTCGGTTGATAAATTTTGAAATTCTGATTTTAAAATTTTGAGTTTGTCTTTGTCCAAAAATGATGCCAATTTGTCGAGACTCGATGCGAGAAATTTGAATGAATCGATGAAACGTAATTTTACATGATTTTTTGATTCTTCATCTATACAAACATTTTTAGTAAACGAAATATATTTCTCTTTAGTTATCGGAAGTAACTCGATTTTCCCTTCGAACGATGTGGCTATTTCCTCGATAATAAAGTGCGAATCGTAACCGGATAAATTATGAAAAACTATGGGAATACAAAAAGATTCTTTATAATTTAAATTACAATTTGAGTGTGCTGGACCTCTGTACCGCCCGGTCAGATGGCAATGATCGCGAACGCGTGTATCGTCTTGCACGAACGGTTTTTCGCATATATGACATTGAGTGGTGCTATGGAATTTCTCCCACTCTTCGGACGTCAAATTTACCATGGGGACATTTGTTTTTAAAATATTTTTTACACGTAACGCTAAATTTTTGAGGTCTTCGGCGAACCATGCTATACAATCGGCGCTACGACGCGAATGGTACGCCGATAACGATTCGTCGTACGAACAATGTACATAATAGGTTATACTAAATACTTGGTGATGTTGACGCAAATTTCGCTGTTCTTCATCCATCTTGACCAGAACGCATTCCAGGTCGGCGTAGACCACAAATGGAAGCCGCTCCTTCCAATTAAAATTGTTGAACGATAGCCACTTGTCCTTATCGCTCGGCAATCGGACAGCGCAATCGTTCATCTTTCCGCAGTCGACCGTATGCGACTGCAACTTGGCGTCTGAATTAAAATAATGCAGGCATCTGTAAAAGAAAAATTTTTTAAAGATTTATATAACAAAGTGTATAACCTATAATTATTCAAATAATATAAATTAAACTTACCGATCGCAGATATATCTTTGACCGTTGTGTTTGCTCAGTTGTGAGCTCACGAGCCGGGATAAATTTTTAATCCATGCAAAATGTCCGACGCTGTTGTCGTCTTCAATGTACAGCAAGTTGATATGCTTATCCCGCTTCTGCTGCGAAAGACGCATCGGGACAATGCTGTTCTTGTCTTCGATGTTGTACACATTTATAGAAATGTCATTGGCAAGTTCAAAATTTTTTATTTGGTTCACTGTCACTGGAAACTCAATGTTCTGGAGATTCAGCACTGTCGTGTAATGCGGGTACGATGATTCCCGTTCCGCCTTTCTTTCGGCGGGGTATAGGGCGGCGACCACTGCCCACGCGAAACATGCATTGTCTCTGGATTGTACATTAATCACCGCCCTTTTCATCATAATGTTCCGCGGTAATTTGATGTGACATCCCGCACGCATAGGATTATACTTATTTATATTTACAGTTAAATTTAGTATTCGCGACAAAGCCCACCCGCTGTCGCGTTTCTGAAATTCTTCCAGCGACGCTAGGGTGGGTTCGATAACGCGCCGTTCGTACCACTCGCGTAAATCGGATGTGCGAAAGAGTTCATAGTTTCTCGTATTGATACTTTTGTTGGCGCGTTTATCCCCAGCCACGAATTCACCGTTAAATATCGAGAAATTGGCGAGGTTCGATGTGATTATAGTTTATACCGCACCAGTCGATACGCGACTCCCGAACGCCGTATCAATCTCGCGCCACACAAGTCCATTTTGACGCGCGCTACATCCGGCACCCGCGTGTATGAAACGTCCACGTACCGAATTTTTCAACCCTTCGAGGCGCGCGATCCGAGCAATCAGCGATTGTCGATTTCCGATCGATAATCGCGGTCGCTTGATGCGACTTTGCTCTTCCAACGACTCGATGTATTGGTCGCATCGTTGCTCCCACACAATGTAGTCTTCCAGCGAATCAATCAATGTGGATTGCTCTCGCAAATTTTGTTCCTCCATATTGTAACACACACTTGCGAAATGCGCTTCCTAATGATAGTTCTGGATGTACTTTAGCAAAAATACTGGCGGGGTGTGCCTCTTTATCACGATTTATATACTGTCTCGTGCATATCATCGAACATTCTAGAATGATTTCATCTTAAAAAATTCCCCGGAATAGCATCTGCAATTTAACCTTGAAAATTTCGCGTTTTGTCACGTACATTTGAAAAATCTGACGTGATTGCATCAGGAGCAGCCATAAATCGGCGCTCGATTTTAGCGAATTCAGCTAAATCTTTGTTCTGATGTGCAATTTAACCTTGAAAATTTTACGTTTTGTCACGTACATTTGAAAAAATCTAACGTGATTGCATCAGGAGCAGCCGTAAATCGGCGCTCGATTTTAGCACATCCAGCTAAATCTTTGTCTAGGGGTGATACACATTTTAACCTTGACGGTTATTTTTTTTGGCGTTTTGTCACGTACATTTGAAAAATCTAACGTGATTGCATCAGGAGCAGCCGTACATCGGCGCTCGATTTTAGCGAATTCAGCTAAATCTTTGTTCTGGGGATGATGTCATCGCAGCCGTACATCGGCGCGACAAAATTTTAGAGGAAATTAAAATGTCGTGTCAGCAATAATCCCCTCTACATTGCAATTTGCGATACTATTTGAATTGATATTAATTCTAATACGATCAGTATTGCATCAATCACGCGTGTGAAAGGTTCGCTGAAGAAATCAACATGAATTTTTACGTTCCGATTCGAAACGGTGAAACTCCACCGTGTAAGAAGCAAAAATGTAACACGTAAGTTTCGATCGTTTAAAAATTTTATTTATTAATTTTTTTTAAATATTGATCTAATTTATATATTTTTATAGCATTCAGCCTTGTCGTGCGACTCGCATACTTGGAAGAAGATACGCTCTAACCCCAACGTCGTACAAGTATTTGGACATTGGAATAAGCGTTGGAGCTGTATCGTACGTGGAACTGATTCTCGGCGATAATCGAGGCAATCAAATAGTGTTACCTTTTTCAACGTGGAATTTGTTGATGCAGAAGCAAGCAGACATTGAACAATTTCTACAATCGACTGCTCTCCTATTAAGGATTGGAGATTTATCGATCGAAATGTATCAATCGAAAATTGTAAAACTCACATTATGTGACAATTCTTTGTACATGAAACCACCGACATTATTACATTTATTTAATTTTGAAAATTGTATCGATCATATGCATAATTGGTTATGTGAGAATACGTATCTCGTGAATGAAAAATTTAAACAATTTGAAACTGTATTACAACGTAACAATATTACTACTGTATGCGATGCTGTAAAAACGATACGCGATAGTGATGTCTTTAACAGCGAATCATTAATCGATTGCGAATTATTAACATGCGCTGTAAATGATATTCTTTACGATGCGTGCAATAAATAATTATTTTTATTCCATCTGTGATTTTAATTCTTTCCTTCCATACGAATAAGAATAGTTATACTTTTCTCAACACGCTCCGCTAAAGATGTAGAGAAATGCTGAGGTAGATGAGACGTGATGCTCTAGTTGAAATGAGACAAAAGATATTAAAAGATATATAATGAAGAGGAGCCTGCGACATTAGAATATTATTTCTTTCGTTAGTCTTTGCGTTTCGTTAGTCTTGTGTTACGTTAGTGCAATGGCTGAAGACGACGTTATTATCATCGATGACGATACGGATGATGATGATTATTGGATGGAAAGAGAGAGAGAAATGGATGAGATGGAGAGAGAGAGAGAGAGGAGAGAGGAATGGAGGAGGAATCATCCGATGGGAAACCTGATTTCCATTTTCGGACTAGTGATGATGAAGAATTACTTCAATACGAGCGGGAACAATTTTCAAAGAAGAATCTGGAAACTCCAATCGTTCAGTTTATAAGACATCAAGAGCTCGGCTTGGAAAAACCTCGCACAAATTCGTTGAGGACATTTCTTCTAGCTCGAGAAATATGTGCGCGAGATTTTGCAAAATATCATGGATGTAAATGTTTCAATATAGAACCTAATCATTCTAAAGTAAATTGTATTGGAAATAAACTGCGTGAAAATCTCGAATTAATAGAAGATTTTGAAAAATTGGAAGAAGATGATCATGAGAATATACTACGGCGGAAATTGGAAACGTTGAAGGTAAAATATTTTTGTCGATGTGTAATAAATTTAAAACACTTAAAATTAATATGTTTGATTTTAGAGTTTACGTGATGATATGAATGGTCGACGAGAGGATAAACAGATATGTGAATCCAAATCTGCATCAAAATATAAATTGTGTGTATTGTATAACGGTGAATGGAAAATGCCATGGAAAGTATTGTAAGTAACTTTCAATTTATAATACATCAAAAGTTCTAAAATAAATTATTAAAAAACTATTCAAATGTCTTTTTCTGTTCCAGGAGCGGCCCCCCTCAGCCCGGCACATCGACCCCTTAGCCTTCTAGGAGCGACCTCCCTTTTAGCCCGGCGCATCAACCCCCCCCCCCTATATATATCTTTTTTATATTTTAAATTTTTATTTTATTATTATTATTATTATATTTTTTAAATTCTATATCTATCTTTTATTATTATATATTACATATTAAGCACACACACACACACACACACACACACACACACACACACACAATTGTATTACACACATTTTAAAATAAATTTTGATTGAAAAAAAGAATGTGATTATTTACTCGCCTCTCCTTGCGTTCCCATCCCTTGCGTCTCTCTTGTGCTAGTTGTAAGTATAGCGATATCTCTCGTACGCGTTGTTCTCGCGCTATTATCGTTCTCTCTTTTGTACGCGCTATCGTTCTCTCTCTTGCGCTAGTTGTAAGTATAGCGATATCATTCTCTCTTTCGTGCGCGTTGTCTTGCGCTATGATTCTCTCTCGCACGCGTTGTTCTCGCGCTATTATCGTTCTAAGTCTCGCGATATTATAGTTCTCTCTCGCACGCGTTATTCTTGCAATATCGTTCTCTTTCGTACGCGTTGTTCGCGATATTATCGTTCTCTCTCATTCATATGCTCGTCGCTATCACTCACTCACTCACTTACCTTTGCGTTGTCCTTCTCCCACCTATGCAGCATCTTACAATGCGTCGTCCTTGTCCCACGTTGACGCCATCCTTGTCACACGTTGATGTCATCCTTGTCACATATTGATGCCATCCTTGTCACACTGTCCTCTTCACACACACTTAGCGCTATCCTTTTCCCATACGTAGCGCTATTCTTCTCACACCACCGTCTTCTTTCCGCGGATCCCCCTTCTCCTCGCGGACCCTCTCGTCCATCGGTCGCGCCGCGGATCCCCCCTACCCGCGCGGAACCCCTCATCCATCGCTCGCGCCGCGGATCCCCCCCTACCCGCGCGGACCACCTCGTCCATCGCTCGCGCCGCGGATCCCCCTTCCCCGCACGTGACGTCACCCACCCCGCACGTGATGCCCCCCCGCGTGACGTCACTCCCCCGCACGTGACGTCATCCACCGCACGTGACGTCATTCCCCGCGCGACGTCACCCCCCCCCCCGCGTGACGTCACTCCCGCGCCGCGGTTCCCCCTCGCCCCTCACCCCCCCTCGGAGCCCCTGGGTTAGAACTCTCCTAGTATCACTACTTATAAAAACTTTATTTAATAAAATTACATATGTAAAAAAATGTAACAAAATATCAAAGTAAAAAAATTATAAACACATGCGGAAAATACACATATGTTATTAAATATACATATATTATTTAATATTCTAAACAAGTTATTAGACATTTAATAGATATCTTAATAGACATTTTAATAAACACACAAGTTAATACAAGATAGACATTTTAATAGACAAACAAGTTCATAGACATTTTAATAAAAAATGTTTATTGAAAATTATGAAATATCTTTAAACAAAAATTTAATATTTGATTTTTAAATAATTATTAAATAAACGCATTTTGAGACACAATATATTCAACTCACCATCTGATTTCGATAAAGTGTATTATTGCTTAATTTGGTTTCCATTGATTGTAAATCATCTTCATTTTTCAATGGTAAATCTTGAAAGATATCTATGATTTCCTTCTCTTCTGTATCAAAAGTTCTAATTGAAACTTTTTCTAAAATAAGTTTTTGAGATCTCTCAATAGAGTTAATTTTTAGTTCTAAGCTTATAAGTTTGTGAATAACAAATCGTTGAAACCTTTCAAAGTCTGTAAAATACATTTCAAATATTTTATATGATTATAATTATATCAACAGACATATTTAAAAAATAATCTAGAAATCACCTAGAGAATGTTATCTTGTCTATGTTTTCTGAACGTTTTTCAAATATACATATTAGGAATATACAGGGTGACCTATTTTAACTTAGGCAGCCAAATAACTCGAAAAATAAGCAAGATAGAGAAAAATGTTTTAGACAAAAGTTGTATGGTTTCGAGGGGGCCATAAGATGGTATCATTTGACCTTGAAGAGTCATTTGAAGGTCACGTGAAGGTCACTTCAATTTTTTTAAATGGAATACCCTATATATTTTTGTACATTCTTGTAGCTTATTTCGAGAGCTTTCCAAAACACTATAATTAAGTACCTTTCCGTTAAGTACTTTTTGAGTTATGATGCTTGAAATAATTTCTTAATTTTACATAAACCGTAAAATATCTTGTAAAATATTCATTTTTCGATTATCTTACCTTAATACTTTTATGTACAAAATAATGAGAGGAATCAATTGGTGTAAAGAAAACACATAGTTGTTTTTAAGAAAAAATATGGAATTGTTAATTGCAAATTACATATTTTTTCTTCGAAACAACTATGTGTTTTCTTTACACCAATTGATTCCTCTCATTATTTTGTACATAAAACTATTAAGGTAAGGTAATCGAAAAATGAATATTTTACAAGATATTTTACGGTTTATGTAAAATTAAGAAATTATTTCAAGCCTCATAACTCAAAAAGTACTTAACGAAAATGTACTTAATTATAGTGTTTTGGAAAGCTCTCGAGATGAGCTACAAGAATGTACAAAAATATATAGGATGTTCCATTTAAAAAAATTGAAGTGACCTTCACGTGACCTTCAAATGACTCTTCAAGGTCAAACCAATGATACCATCTTATGGCCCCCTCGAAACCATACAACTTTTGTCTAAAACATTTTTCTCTATCTTGCTTATTTTTCGAGTTATTTGGCTGCCTAAGTTAAAATGGGTCACCCTGTATATATGAAATTTTACAAACATTTAATATTTTATTTATGCATATTTTTTACATTTTATCTATCTATATATATATATATATATATATATATACACACACATATATGTGGGAAATATGTATAAATAAAATATAAAATGTTTGTAAAATTCTGTATGTATATATTTAACATAAAAATAACAGAAAAATATCAGGTAAAATATATGCTATGATTAAGTAAAATATATCATAAATAATCATAATTAAACAAATATAAAATTACTTGCATCGTACCTTGTTTATTAATCAATGGATTTGATTTTTCTAGGCGGATCGGAACATTTGTATTATCTTTCTCGAATTCTGTAGATTCTGTAGATACATCAAAATTTTCACTGCAATGGAGACCTAAATATAATAAAAGATTTATCTCGTCTCACTATTTCAATATAATTTTAATATTGAAAAATATTAAGCCAAAATTATAAAGATTGTAATTATAAAATATATACAAAATAAAAGTAACTAAAATAGATAAAATTATGTGCATTGTACCTTGCTTATTAATAAATGAATTTAATGGGTTTTTGTTTACTTGAGTTGGCACATTTCCATTAATTTCCTTAACTAATGATTGTTCCGTATTAGATAAATTTTCATTGCAATTCAGATCTAAAAATAATGTTTCTGTCATATGTTTCTGTCGTACTATTTCAATATAATTTTAATATTAAAAATCAGAATCTTAAATTAAAAAATCTTTAAAAATAAAATATGTATATATATAATTCCAAAATACATCATAAATAGTCATAACTAAAATAAAATAATAAAACTTGCATACCTTGCTCATAAATCAATATTGGATTTGATGTCACATTTTTTAATTCGATAGTGTTATTAACATCAAATGATTCTGCGTCTGCTTCATCACAATGTAGATAATCTAAAATAAAATATTTTTATTATTATACTATTTTATTATTATAATATTACAATATAGTTGAATAAATTGATGACATCATACTTACAAGAATCATCTGTTCCTTTTTCTTCAGTACATTTATTTTTTGTTTGCGATTTCTTTATATAGTTTATCTTAGAATAATTAAAATCTGTAATTTATAAATCAGCGTTTTATTAAAATGTCATCTTGTTTAAATCTATTGTCATTTTTATTGTTTAATCATGCTTACCTTTTTGTATATTATTTGTAATTTTTAACGTTTTTTTGTTGGTTTCTGCAGTTATAAAATGCTTTGGAAATTTCGGAATGTCTAATGCTACCATTTCCTCAGACAATTCATCTTCACTCGATTCGTCAATTGTTTTAACGGCTCTAACTTTTTTTGTTTTTTTTAAATTTTCCTCTCTTTCAGTGCCGGAGTTAATGTCTGATAATTCCTCGGCCTCTTTCAACTTGTTCCTTGCTATTGCATAGTTATCTAAAATAAATAATATATTATTTTTTTAATGTAATTTAATAAATAAAAATTTTATAATATTTAACAAATCATTTTTTAATAAATCATATTTTTTTCTTATATTATTAAAAGATCAAAATAAATTTACATGCAAAAAATTGCAATAATGTATTCCAAAAAAATATAACATTGCTTACAAGATGTTCCATATATTTTTCGAATGGGGTGTTCCAACCAAGTACATTCCGGTTTTTCCATAAGTTTTACCGCTTTATCATATCGCTTGTTATTTGTAAAGTTTGGCCAGAACGCTTTTGTTAAGTCTCCACTTAACCAATTATTTGGTATTAATTGCAGTCCATCTTCGAATTCGACGATTGCATAAAATTTATCGGACATTCTGTTTGTAAGAAATATCAATTATGTTTCATTATGTAATAATGGAAAAACTGCACACTTATTTTCGCATTGCAATTTCACATATTTTTTTATCATATTCTTCAATGGCCATGATTTTAAATCTGAGAATGATTTTACAGAATAAATCCCAAGCAACGAAGATGGACAAGGAACACTGAATAAATCTTCTTTTTCCAAAAATTCGCATCCGATAATAACAGGAATATTTCTTTTTATACAGTATGCAATATTTTGAATACATACAATAGCACCACATCTTAAACCGCAACAATTATCTGCCAGCATTCCAGCTTTAAATGTAAGTCCGTTGTACTTGAGGATTTTATATTGTGGATTATTGCAATCAGGTAAAAGTGGACCATCATTATGTAATGAAATTAATTTTGGGTGTATCAAAACAGAATCTGACAAATCAGTCAATGATGTATTTAAATTAATTTCTTTTTCAATACATCTCCGTATGACTTGTTCTAAAGGTTTCTCCGCTTTTCTGAGATACTTTTTCAACACTTGCATGTAGTTCTCAAACTTGAATGCACTGAAGTTATCAAGTGATCCAAATTTTTTGACATCGTCTATGAGATGTATAAGACTATGAATATTATGCGATACGTTTTGCACTCCATAAAGTTTGATAAATGTTTTAATAAAAAAAGAAACTAGATCTTATGCATAAGATAGATATTCATCATTTAAATCCATTGAAGACAATATTCTAATAATTACATGTAGTGTCATAAAATTGATGTAAACACTATTTTTTAATATAGATTGAAAAGCCAATGGACCCATATACAACAGTATTAATCTATATTCCGTGGCTTTCCATAATTTTGCATAATCCAGTTTTCGCGGCTTTCTTGCGAATTCCATAGGTATTGATGGCTTCAACTGAATTGTTAAACATGTAGATATTTCTTCAACGGCTCTATGTTGTAGCCAATAATAAGATTTTCCATCTAGCCATAAATAAATTAATTTACGCATTATTCCCAAGCACACTAGATGCATATAATCCAGTGGAACATTTGTAACAGGCTTGAAATGAGGAATTTTTAATAAATTGCATGTTATATCTGGTTTATGATAATTGTCATCAATCTTTTGAATAAAATCTTCATCTGATCTAGATAGTGCATTTATTTGTGGGAAGCACATACGATTTCCTATATATTCTCCTTCTGTTGTGCATTTAGTACAACTAGAATATCCGGAATGTCCTTTTACGCACAGAACAAATGCTTTTGCCGGTGTATCACATAGCTTCTATTCTGCATTGTATATTATGACTATTAATATAAATTCCATTTTCGCACATTTCTGTAGCCTCGTTCACAAATTCTGATAAAAAATCATTGACATTTGCCGGTTTTTCCATTCCATGATAAATTCCAATAACAAATACAGTATTATATGGAAGAATTGAACCAAGTATAGGCCAAAATTGTTGTTGTGATGACTTTGAAAGTGGCAATCCGTCGATATTAATAGCTATTTTAATACTATCAACTGTTTCATTGTTTTTTATGAAGGTAAATATATTAACTATTGATTTTTTTAATCCAAAATGGTAATATGTTCCTGGTATTACCGTACGCAGCTCTTGTTTTCTTGGAGTTTTTAAAAGTGAACGGGCATCTAAAGATAATGATGAAAAACATGAATGATTCCTTAGTCTCTGAAGTAATGCTCTCAGAGCCGTATGCGAAATTTGATATTGTACAGCCCAGATAGCAAGATCACTTTTAAAATTGTCATCTGTTATATTCTCCTTTTCAGATATTAAATAAGTTTCCGATTCAGAAGAATCACTAACGGAAGATTGTTGCCAATTTGGTATATCATTATTTTTGTTTTGAACAATATAATCTTCAGTTACAACATTCTCAGCAGTTTGATTTATCATATCTGAATTAACTGTAGAAGCATTTTCTAAATGTTCTGTATATTGATAATTAACATTATTATATGATAATGCTGTAGTCCCGCTTAATAAAGCATCACAAACAATTTCGGATTCTTGTATAGCTAGTCTTTTTAAATGTCGTTTTGATACACATGCAGCGTCTTTCCTTGACCGCTTTTTATCCATTTTTACTGTGTGTATTAACTATTCTGCTTTATTAATATATTAAAACATTAATTTTATGTGTAATTTTATATTGAATATTATTAATATTATAATATAATATGTACTGTTATATATATTATTAATATTGTTATAATTATTATATGTATAAATTTTAAATATTTATTTTTATGTAATTTTGTTGTAAAATTTTTTTTCTTATAAAAAATTTTTGTGATGCAGCATTGCAAAAATATTTCTGTTAACATAATTCTATATATAATAAAAGAGAAATACTATAAAAGAGAAATAATAAAAGAGAATACATATATATTTTTTTCTCCTTTTAAATAAAAATTTAAAAAAACGTAATAGTAAAAAAATTTTATATATAGTTCAAAATTTTCTGAGAATTTATTTTTCAATCTTCTTAAAAAGTATTTTATTTAAATAAAATATTTGAAAATTTTTAATATTTCTAAGTTGATTTTTTTCTTTAAACTAAGTTTCTTTCTTTAAACTAAGCATTAATGTAGCACATTTTACAAATATGCTATATTAATGCTTAATTTAAAGACAAAATCAAGTTAGAAATAATATTAAAATTTTCAAATATTTTATTTAAATAAAATATTTTTTAAGAAAATTAAAAAATAGATTTTCAGAAAATTGTGAGCTACATAAAATTTTTTTACTATTAATTCTTTAAAAGTTTTTATTTAAAGGGAGGAGAAAATATATATGTATGTATTCTCTTTTATTATTTTATATGTAGAATTATAATACTAATATAAAACAATTTCATGTCATAATAAATTTACGAGGGGTAAACCGCTGATCAAAATTATGTACACTAATGCCTACTAATGCCCAATTCCTGGGCATTACTGCTAAATATTTAAAATTTAATAATTTAAATTTTAATAAATTTAAAATTATTATTTGGAAGAAAAGACTTAATAATACTTTAATAACGTATATAATACGCATTAATACTTCAATAAAACCTAATAATGCCCAAGTAATGCCCAAGCAATGCCCAGTAATGCCTCAAATCTGTACACCGCAATGCCCTCAGCGGTTTACCCCTCGTAAATTTATATAAATAAACTTTTAATAATTTTGAACCGTTCTAAAAAACTAATAGAAATAAAAAACTAACAATTAATCTAATTATAAAACTTATAATTCATATTATAAAACTTACTTGGTTGTTCCAGAATCCAATTAATATTAATATGTATCTTCTCACTTTGTGTCCTGTATATATATGTGTATATATACATATATATTTCATACATATGTATTTCACACACATGTATATTCTTGTTTTGTGTGCCACCAACTATGTGCGCTTGTATGCCTATGGGGCACAAAATCCTATTACCAATTCTGCAAATAGCAGAACTTCGCACTGTTGGCAACGCTGAAACATAATGAAAATTTTATAAGAATATATACACATGCAAATAAACACACACACACACACAAATCTTTAATACATAATTAACAACTCAATAAATCACACATAAATCTTTAATACATATTTAACAACTCAAACACAAAACGCGTATATAAGACAAAATATTAACTAGATTTTTAAAGCAATGTTACATGTTAAATGTTTATCATCATTCTTTTCAACTAATTTAAAAATAAGAGCATTTCTATTAATATTTTCAATTATGTTCAAAAATGTGTTTGTAAATATAATGTAACTTCAATAAATAATCGTTATAAATAATTTCATGTCTATAAAATGCATTCTATATATTGATAATGAATCGAAGATGTACCAAATTGGTAGGCAATCAAATCGATAGAAATGTATCGAAAGTACACAAGAATGTAAAGAAGACAAAAGACATAAAGAATGAAAAATGTAAATCTTTTTATGGATCATATTACTTACTCCTTGTTGTGTGTCCCAGCTATGTGCGCTTGTATGCCTATGGGGCACAAAATCCTATTACCAATTCTGCAGATAGTAGAACTTTTCACTGTTATGGCAACGCTGCAACATAAAGTATATAATTTAAGAGGATGCCGGATTACCGACAAAACGATTATTTTTTTCCATACCGAAATTTTTTTATTGATTGCACAGAATTATAATTCCTTCTCCACGATTAAAGTATATATAAAAACAAAGCAGGAACCTACTAGTTTTATGTCAAAAACAAAAAAAATTGAAAAATTACAGTTTTTTTATCAGCTTCTGACGTCAACCCGTAACAAAACTTGCTTAATATAAAAATGTTGCAGTTTATATGTACAAAATAACATAGCTTTCTGTTAGAGATTGCATGAAGGAATATAAATAAACTTTTAGAAATGAGTTTAGAATCGTAGTAAAAATAATTTCGGTACGCAAAATTTTCATGCATATTGTTGAGTGTGAGACTGCGATACAAGAGTAAAACAGAGCAGTAGATTAGTTGCTCGCTATCGCGACAGACGGCGCTATAGTCGGTTTGTGTGACAAGGAGAGTCAATCTCGTACCATCATTCTCTTTCATCTTGCGTGTAATAGTTTACTTCAGTATACATGTACGCGCACATTAAAGCATTACATTCTTGTTTTCTTTCTCGAATTCCGCGTCATAGATACTCGCTGTCACGCAGCGGCGTAACAATCGTACGCGTAACAAGCTGCGGGAAAACAGCGTTACAACGAGTTACGTAGAAAATATTCTGTGTAAGTTATACATATACACAATATACAGGGTGACCCATTTTAACTTAGGCAGCCAAATAACTCGAAAAATAAGCAAGATAGAGAAAAATGTTTTAGACAAAAGTTGTATGGTTTCGAGGGGGCCATAAGATGGTATCATTGGTTTGACCTTGAAGAGTCATTTGAAGGTCACGTGAAGGTCACTTCAATTTTTTTAAATGGAACATCCTATATATTTTTGTACATTCTTGTAGCTCATCTCGAGAGCTTTCCAAAACACTATAATTAAGTACATTTTCGTTAAGTACTTTTTGAGTTATGAGGCTTGAAATAATTTCTTAATTTTACATAAACCGTAAAATATCTTGTAAAATATTCATTTTTCGATTACCTTACCTTAATAGTTTTATGTACAAAATAATGAGAGGAATCAATTGGTGTAAAGAAAACACATAGTTGTTTCGAAGAAAAAATATGTAATTTGCAATTAACAATTCCATATTTTTTCTTAAAAACAACTATGTGTTTTCTTTACACCAATTGATTCCTCTCATTATTTTGTACATAAAAGTATTAAGGTAAGATAATCGAAAAATGAATATTTTACAAGATATTTTACGGTTTATGTAAAATTAAGAAATTATTTCAAGCATCATAACTCAAAAAGTACTTAACGGAAAGGTACTTAATTATAGTGTTTTGGAAAGCTCTCGAAATAAGCTACAAGAATGTACAAAAATATATAGGGTATTCCATTTAAAAAAATTGAAGTGACCTTCACGTGACCTTCAAATGACTCTTCAAGGTCAAACCAATGATACCATCTTATGGCCCCCTCGAAACCATACAACTTTTGTCTAAAACATTTTTCTCTATCTTGCTTATTTTTCGAGTTATTTGGCTGCCTAAGTTAAAATGGGTCACCCTGTATATATATATATATGTGTGTGTGTGTGTGTGTGTGTGTGTGTGTGTGTGTGTGTGTGTGTGTGTGTGTGAGTGAGAGTGTGGGTGTGTGTGAGTGTGTGTATGTATAGACGTATGTATGTACAAAAGTGATGCGAGAATTACGTGAAGAAGCGAGAAGATAATAAGAACGATCAAAATAACAATAAGAGCGAACGAGAAATAACACGAGCAACGAGGACTCGAACTCGAGAATCTGATCTTTCTTTCACACTATTATTTTCCTCTCGCTCACATCTATTACTGTCTCGCTCGCTCCTATTATTGTCTCGCTCGCATCTATTACTGTTTCGCTCGCTCCTATTATTATCTCGCTTGCATCTATTACTGTCTCACTCGCTCTCGATTCTTGGGTCCGCTTATCTTTTCGAGCTGTCTATCACGATTGTCAAGTGTGACGGAGAAAGCAAGACTATAAGTAAAGAGCGAGCGAGATGACCTATCATCAAAGAGTTCCGAAGTCTCTTACAATCGGTTTCTTCGCTTCCTCTATCCATTTGCAATTCACGAAAATGTAAACATCTTATAAAATAAAAATTGAAACTTTTATTTTTAATTTCATCGGTTTGAAAATAATTTCAATGAATTAATGAGATTTTTGCGATTAAAATGATATCAAACACGACGTAAATCGGGTAATTTTTAATTAGTCTGATAATACAAGTTTTATAATTATAAATTTAACTAAATTTATGCCACTTATATTGTGTTTGATATTTTAATTTATGCCACTTATATTGTGTTTGATATTTTAATCGTAACATTCTCATTATTCTATTAAAATTACTTTCAAATGAATAAAAAATGCATTTCATTTTCTGACATATATTCGTGAATATTATAAATAAAGTCTCATGTAAGAGACTTCGCAATGTTCGACATCGAAAACTTTTTCGTTATTTATGATAATTTATAATAATTTATAATATAATAATTTACGACTTTAAATTGCTATAAAATAAAAACTAAAACTTTTATACTTTATTTGATCTTTTTTGATAAAAAGGGATTAATGAAACTTTTGCGTTTAAAATGACATCGAACATAATATATTTCGGATAACTTTTACTTATTGTTATATAAGTAAAAGAATGTATCTAATTGAAAATTATTCGAATAAAATGTTGGGTTGTTTAATGTGATTTTAGTCGTAAAAATCATATTAATTCTAAAATTATATTCAGTAAGATAAATTAAGTAATGTAAAAATTTTAGTTTCAAATACATTTTCAATGTTATTAATTGTGGTGTTCACATGACGTCTCCTGGTCTAAATATGGTCGATATAATTAATATTAAATGATCTATATATTGTGCAGTGAAACAAATTATTTTAATTTATTATACATATTAAAATTATTTATTTATTTATTTCACATATTTAAATGTACCAGAAGATGTCATGTGAACATCACAATTGATAACATTGAAAATGTATTAGAAACTAAAATTTTTACATTACTTAATTTATCTTACTGAACATATTTTAGAATTAATATGGTTTTTACGACTAAAATCACATTAAACAACCCAACATTTTATTCGAATAATTTTCAATTAGATACATTCTTTTACTTATATAACAATAAGTAAAAGTTATCCGAATTATATTGTATTTGATGTCATTTTAAACGGAAAAATTTCATTAATCCCTTTTTATCAAAAAAGATCAAATAAAATATAAAAGTTTTAGTTTTTACTTTATGGCAATTTAAAGTCGTAAATTATTATAAATAACGAAAAAGTTTCCGATGTTGAACATTGCGAAGTCTCTTACATGAGACTTTATTTATAATATTCACGAATACATGTTAGAAAATAAAATGCATTTTTTATTCATTTGAAAGTAATTTTAAAAGAATAATGAGAATGTTGCGATTAAAATAATATCAAACACGATATAAATCGCATAAATTTAGTTAAATATATAATTATAAAACTTGTATTATCAGACTAATTAAAAATTATCCGATTTACGTCGTGTTTAATATCATTTCGCAAAAATCGCAAAAATCTCATTAATTCATTAAAATTATTTTCAAACCGATGAAATTAAAAATAAAAGTTTCAATTTTTATTTTATAAGATGTTTACATTTTCATGAATTCGGAATGGATAGAGGAAGCGAAGAAACCGATTGTAAGACTTCGGAACTCTTTGATGATAGGTCATCTCGCTCGCTCTCTACTCATGGTCTTGTTTTCTCCGTCACACTTGACAATCGTGATAGACAGTTCGAAAAGATAAGCGGACCCAAGAATCGAGAGCGAGTGAGACAGTAATAGATGCGAGCGAGACAATAATAGGAGCGAGCGAGACAGTAATAGATGCGAGCGAGAGGAAAATAATAGTGTGAAAGAAAGATCCGATTCTCGAGCTCGAATCCTTGTTGCTATTTCTACCTCGTTCGCTTTTGTTGTTATTTCGCTCGTTCTTATTACCTCGCTTCCTCATGTAACTCTCGCGTCACTTTTATACATACATACGTCCATACATACACACATCCACACTCACATCCACCCACCCACCCACACACGCACGCACGCACACGCACGCGCGCGCGCGCGCGCGCACACACACACACACACACACACACACACACACACACACACATATATATATATATATATATATATATATATATATATATGTAAACACACACACACGTACAGATTATATATTTTACCAGATGCGGTTTGCATGTGTGCTCTGGTTATTAAAATATTTATTTCAGAGGCGATCTATTCGTGAGCTGATTATTAAAAAAAAATCCAGAGGCGATCTAATACGTATGCTGGTTTAAAAGAACCCAGAGGCGATTTAATTCGTGTGCTGGTTATTGAAAAAAAATCCAGAGGCGATTTAATTCGTGTGCTGGTTGTTTTTAGAAATATTTCATACCAGATGCGGTTTGCATGTGCGCTCTGGTTATTAAAATATTTATTTCAGAGGCGATCTAATTCGTATGCTGGTTTAAAAGAACCCAGAGGCGATTTAATTCGTGTGCTGGTTATTGAAAAAAAATCCAGAGGCGATTTAATTCGTGTGCCGGTTATTAAAAAAAATCCAGAGGCAATTTATTCGTAGGCTGGTTGTTTTTAGAAATATTTCATATCAGATGCGGTTTGCATGTGCGCTTTGGTTATTTAAAATATTTATTTCAGAGGCGATCTATTCGTGAGCTGATTATTGAAAAAAAAATCCAGAGGCGATCTAATTTGTATGTTGGTTATTCAAAAAAAATTCGAAAAGCGATCTTAATTTGTGTGCTGGTTACTTTCAAAAATGTTTTACATCAGATACGATTTGCCTGTGCATTCTGGAAGCGAAATTTAAACGAAATTTAATTCAGAGATCATAAAGACACTGCCTCAACTAAAAGGCATATTTGATAAGAATAAAAATCCAGATAAAATGAATCATTGAACCGATTTTTACACGTTATAAGAGAATTCTTATTTTGAAAGTGTGCTATATTATATTGCGATAATTCTTATATAATTGTAGCATGTCATATAGCGACAAAAGCTAACAAATTATTGAGCAAATTATACTGATCGCTGGCGATTTTTTTGATAACACCAAGCTTCGAATGTACGATAGCTTACCCGGCTGTGTGGTCTATTGGTGCCTAAAAAAAATTACTTTTATTGCCGTTGCCTACAAATAATATAATATTTGAAATGTTTCAACTTGATAGCATATGCTATGAAATTTATGCTGCGGCTTTCCCTACACTACTATAAACTATAGTCTTAGAAGGAAATCCTTGTAAAGAAAAATATTTCAATAATGTGAAATGTACAAAGCAACATTTTTTTTAAATTATAGCAGAAAGTAAATTGCCTTTTCCAAAGTGATAAATTATTCATATATCTTACATTTATCATATCTGATCACAATATTCTAATGAATATCGTTAGAAAAAGACGCCTCAGTACAAATATCTCATTTGCATATATCGGAGAGACGAAAAAAATATATATTATGGTTGCGTCTGGAAATGGACGATGAAACCTATTATATTATCGATATAAATCTATCATTTCGATGCTTTTGAAACAAAGAATGTATTATGAAAATATTTATATTATTTATCAATTTTACGACATTACACCAATTTGCATAAAACATTTTATATTGTTAGCTTTTGATTATATCGATTTAACAAACGTCGTGCATAAATTGTAATTTGCAGAAAGTTATATGCAAATATCTTTTTTATTGTATATACAGAATGTCGCAGAGTACTATACATATATAAGCGCTTGTGAGGAGCGCAGTAAATTGAAGAAACAAGTCCCATGGCATTTTACGATTTTCGCAATAATAGAAATTATAAAATAAATAAATTATATAATAATATTAAATAAAATCGAACGAATGTGTATCTACGTGTGTGTGTGTATATGTGTGTGTGTGTGTGTGTGTGAGAGAGAGAGAGAGAGAGAAGCGCTCGGCCGTTCGAGCTGTCGCATTATCCAGTGTGTTAGGCATTTTGTCGGCGCGCGGCAAGGGGAGGGACAGCGCGGCGTGGCGATGACGTAACGAATGACAACGGCATGTCCCGCTATTCTTCCCCTTGTCACGTGCCGACGCACGAAAAGCCTAACACGCTGGACCATGCAATAGCTCGAACGGTCGAGCGTTTCTCTCTCTCTCTCTCTCTCTCTCTCTCTCACACACACACACACACACACACACGTAGATACACATTCGTTCGATTTTATTTAATATTATTATATAATTTATTTATTTTATAATTTCTATTATTGCGAAAATCGTAAAATGCTATGGGACTTTTTTCTTCAATTTACTGCGCTCCTCACAAGCGCTTATATATGTATAGTACTCTGCGACACTCTGTATATACAATAAGAAGGATATTTGCATATAACTTTCTACAAATTACAATTTATGCATGACATTTGTTAAATCGATATAATCAAAAGCTAACAATATAAAATGTTTTATGCAAATTGTTTGATGTAATATCGTATTCATAAAATTTATAAGTATATAATATTTATAAATATTTTCACAATATATTTTTATTATATATATAAAGAAACATAGCTAAATGAGAGCAATGATATTAGAATTATGTTTAAATATGTACGCAATAAAGATAGATCTATGCTCTAAAATCGTTGCTTGTGCGAGACGATAGAGCAGTGAAAATGCAACATATTTTTTGTTCCAATAAACACAATGTAAAGAAAAGCTTTCACATTGCTCTTTCTAAAATATGCATGTCTTTTTATTCTAGAAAATACTGTCGGTAATATAACTATAAGTGTTGGTAATGTACCGACACTTTTAGTTATGTTAAAATGAGGGCGCCTACCCGTCGGAGTTCGGCTGCGACTCCGGCATCCTCTTAACTCTAAATTTTTTTAAACACGTGTTGAGTCCTTGTTGTTCTTGTGTTCTATTAAGTTTCTCTGTATTAATATGTGTGTATGTATGCGCGTGTGCGAATATGCATGCCACTATGTATGCAGATTTTTATTTAAAGAAAACGATTTGCAAAAATACAAGAATTGTATAGAAATTGTGTAGATAATATAACAAGTATTTTAATATATATTAAATATAAACTTACGATAAATTACACAAGTTTTAAATATGCGATTATCAAATTTGAGGTTAATTTCCAACAAAATATTTTATTGTGTCAATTATCAAATATGAAAAAGAAATATTTAAAAAATCTTTCATGCGGAAATATCTCTTATAAAATATCTATTATGTTTGATATATTTTTAAAGAAATGAAAAGGATTACCTGCGATTAAAGTATAACTGATCACGTTATCGTGCTTAACTGTATCACGTTATCGTGCTATCATTAGCAAGAGGGAAGAGACCAGCGCCAGCTCCGGAAATTACATATCCAAAATGGCATTGCTATACATATCCGCTAATAAATAAGTGCGTAAATCAAAAGTATATTCTGAGAATATACGACTAGTAATATACTATGAAAGATAGTAAAACTATATCCTGAGAATATACGAGAAATAATATACTACGAGAGATATTATAGAGATGTTCTCCACATATTACGTACAGTACGTATATTCACAGTATGAATATAGAATATTCGTAAGATATCATGTGCTGTTAGGGATGTTATATTGTAGTTATATCTCATATAGCGAAGGACTAATTTAATTTAATTAAATTAATAATAAAGCAAATGATAAAAGTAAATGTAACTTGTAAAACTGGAGATGTAATTTATTTAGAATTAAATTCTTGCTTTATGCCTCAAATAGGCAGTACATGAATAATTTTCCATTTATCATATTGATTTCAATCAGTTTAATATTTTGAATCTCATCTGCTTGTATCAGATATCAGAAATTAAAGTGATAGAAATTAAAATGATAATTACTATATTTTTAGTCTTTTATTCATATTCGCGACTTTATATATATTTCTGACAGAAATTAGATTACGAGAAAGTACAGCTTACGTAGCGGTAAGTGAAGGAACTATCGAATCATGCAAACTCTGTTCCGTTTCTGCCGTCAATCTGCTATCAGAGATTGTGTGCGCAGATCCTGCTCGATTTTTGTTATCAATTTGCTATCAAATTGCGCCTCACAGATCTTGTTAAATTTCTGCTATCAATTTGCCGTCAGTTATATCTGCAGGCTTTACTCGATTTCTGTCGATAATTTGACATCAAATTTCATTGCGCAGATCCTGCTCGGTTTCTGCCGACAATCTGTTGTCAAATTGCGTCGCACAGATCCTGTTCAATTTCTGCCATCAATCTGCCGTCAGTTATATCAGCAGGCTCTACTCGATATCTGCCGAGAATTTGATATCAAATTTCATTGCGCAGATCCTGCTCGGTTTCTGCAACCAATCTGTTATCAAACTGTGTCAACTGCGCAGATCTTGCTCGATTTCTGCCACCAATCTGCTATGATAATTTTAAATAAATCCTGTTCAGTTTCTGCTATCAAATTATGTCAGCAAGTTTTGTAACATTTCTGCTGACATTCTGTTATCATTATTTGATATAACAAATTTTTTATACAATCTGCAATCTTACTGTCGATAAAAATTTGTAGCAGAAATTGACAAAATCTGTTTGAACAGACTTTGCTGACTGGGTATATATATATATATATATATATATATATATATATATATATATTGTGACGTGACATTTTTGGTCCGTCACAAGGATCGTGATATCCGGCCGAGAGGAAATATTGGGCCCTCGTCCTCCCGTAATTTGGGGAGAGAGAGAGAGCGACTACTGGAGGCGAGATTAGACTCGCCCTCCCTGCGATTTTTTTAGAGATAAGGATTTTTGCGATTTTGTATAAGCGAGGCAATAGGGGGCGTGATCTCATCCGGTGACTCAAAAGGAAGAAGACGTCCCGATAGGAAGGAAGCAAGACGGACTGAGGTGCCGAGCTACCGGAGTGCATCGAGTTAAGTATCATTGCATGATTCAGCCATGCTCCGGGTAAAGAAGTCGCCCGAAAATCGTTGTTGCCGCCCCTGTAAGATTTTGAATGTCCAACAGGTACGAGGAGTAACTGAGGGGAGGGATCCCACTCCAGAGGAAGACGTTAAACCCTGGACCCCGAATCGGAGTCGCATCGGCCGTAAAAGCGCTACGGATCCAATCAGAGATCAACGGAGGGCGACTGCCGAAGAAATCCCTCGCACTGGGCGCCGCTAAATAAAAATTAAAAGGAATCCGGCAGAGAGACAGGGCGCGACGGAAATGAATACGGCCCGAAAGGCCGTAGAATTAAGTGAGCCACGCGACGATCCTGAGGGTAGCGGAAGCGCCACAGGTGGCCTGAGTCGAGATTAACTCGCCGGCGTACTCCCGACGGGCCTCACGCTCGTCACTGTTCGGCGGACCGGCGAAGAGGACGACGGCCCTCTAAAAAATATCGATCCGAGAGAGTGGATGCCGAGGGGACGGAGACGCACCAGGAGTCACTGGTGAGACGAGCGTCGACCGTAGCTGGCCGCTTCAGGTTTAGAGTACAGGTAGAAATAGCTCGAACAGCGTCGGGGCCGTATAGTTGCCGTCATTAAATTTATTGTGAATTTCGTTTTTCTGCGTTCTCGATATTTGCGTCTTAAAATACGACGGCCGGCCTAAAGACTTTGTTCGAGCTCTCCTTAAAGCACGTGCCCTCTCTCCCGGTTCAGCGCCGACAGTCAGCGTAATTGTCTTTTATTGTATAATTATCGTTGTCTTGTAACATAAATTTGTTAGTTATAATTTTCGGCGAGCGAACTCACACACATAAAGGCGACTGCGCTATTCGATAGCCGGCAACTACGTCGCGGCGTCGGCTCGCATATTTCCGAGGCTCACGTCGTTTGACACGTTATTACCGTGCATAATTATTCGCGTTTTGATGTAGTTATTTATTGTATATCAGTCCGCAGTCGCTTGATCCTGGCATTAATGTAGTAGATCGGTATAATCGACTCGCCTCTTTAATCGATTCTGTCAACTGCGTGCGCGGCGAGTGGATCCATTTTTATAATTAATTATTTCTATTAACGAAAGACGGATGTCCTTAAAGGAATCGACACCGCGGTGCTCATTATCAAAAGTTATTCGTGGAATTCGTAGCTGCCGAAGCTCTAACAAGTCTCGTTTAGCGCGGAATTCCGGGACTTTTCTTTTACGCTTTCTTTCTGTCGCGTGACACGTGATACCGCGGTGATCGCGCTCGAACGCCGGCCCGTCGCTGCCGGCTAATAATCTGAAATCAATTGTATAAAATCATTCTACCTCTACGCGAATCTGTCTGTTACTGAAACTTATTTACATGTTAAATATATTAATCCTTGTTACTAGAATATTATGTTTTATGTGCAGCCACCTTGTATTCTCGATCCTTCCCAATTAATTAAAAATTAATCGGACCGCCCCTCTACCAATTTCGATACGGGGCTAGCCGAGTGTCCGTCGCGATAGCTTTCGAATTCTTTGGTCCCCTGTAGAGTGTCGAAAATTATATAATGTACTGAGAGACTTTATTAAAGCGGTGCGTATCCCCGCACCTGGCGCCCAGGCAATTTTAGAGTTTACATTTTGAGAGAAGATCGCGCCGAAGGTGTGCCGTGGGTCAATATCACCGGCCACAATTAACATCAGCCCAACATAAAAAAAAAATAAACGGTCACAATATATATATATATATATATATATATATATATACAGGGTGACCCATTTTAACGTAGGCAGCCAAATAACTCGAAAAATAAGCAAGATAGAGAAAAATGTTTTAGACAAAAGTTGTATGGTTTCGAGGGGGCCATAAGATGGTATCATTGGTTTGACCTTGAAGAGTCATTTGAAGGTCACGTGAAGGTCACTTCAATTTTTTTAAATGGAATACCCTATATATTTTTGTACATTCTTGTAGCTTATTTCGAGAGCTTTCCAAAACACTATAATTAAGTACCTTTCCGTTAAGTACTTTTTGAGTTATGATGCTTGAAATAATTTCTTAATTTTACATAAACCGTAAAATATCTTGTAAAATATTCATTTTTCGATTATCTTACCTTAATACTTTTATGTACAAAATAATGAGAGGAATCAATTGGTGTAAAGAAAACACATAGTTGTTTTTAAGAAAAAATATGGAATTGTTAATTGCAAATTACATATTTTTTCTTCGAAACAACTATGTGTTTTCTTTACACCAATTGATTCCTCTCATTATTTTGTACATAAAACTATTAAGGTAAGGTAATCGAAAAATGAATATTTTACAAGATATTTTACGGTTTATGTAAAATTAAGAAATTATTTCAAGCCTCATAACTCAAAAAGTACTTAACGAAAATGTACTTAATTATAGTGTTTTGGAAAGCTCTCGAGATGAGCTACAAGAATGTACAAAAATATATAGGATGTTCCATTTAAAAAAATTGAAGTGACCTTCACGTGACCTTCAAATGACTCTTCAAGGTCAAACCAATGATACCATCTTATGGCCCCCTTGAAACCATACAACTTTTGTCTAAAACATTTTTCTCTATCTTGCTTATTTTTCGAGTTATTTGGCTGCCTAAGTTAAAATGGGTCACCCTGTATATATATATATATATATATATATATATATATATATATATATGTTTAATAAATATTTGTCTTATGAAAAAAGCAAATAATTAAAAAAAAGTACAAATTATGTTATTAATCTTTTGTTATTTTATGAAATAATCTATAGAATATGTAACACATTCTATAAACTCGCTAGAAAAATGGAATAAATTAATGACGAGCAGTGTACATATATGTATGAAGAATATACAGGGTGATTCTAAATAACTTTATGCTTTTGCAAAAACATAATCTTGACCGAATTCTAAGACGATTTTTCCTTTGGCAAAATTTCGTCCGAAGCTTAGTTTTTGAATTATTAAAGGAAGTAGTTAACGTATGACGGGTCGAATACAAGAGGCAGGCAAGGGTGACGCGATTCACCGTCAGACGTGGGTGCTTACGCGGGGCGGCTGCTGCGATCAGCTGATCGCTATACACATACAGACACACATGCGAACACATACATTCTCTCTCTGTCTGTCTGTCTCTTTCTCTCTCTCTCTCTCTCCCCCCCCTCTCTCGCTCATTCGCCCACTCACCTGTTTTTTTTTTTTTTTTTTTTTTTTTTTTTTTTACGAGAGAGGGGAAAATGCATTTTATGCATACCCACCGGCCGATGCAGTGAGTTATGTGGGACTCGAGTACCAAGTCGAATTACCAACTCGGTACTCCCTACCCACTAAAAACCCCTCTCTTTTCACGAATTTCCTTTGACACACTGTCCCTCTGACTTCCCGAGATCTGTTTTCACATAACGTCAAAAAATAGTTATTATTACCTTGTTCGATGACTTTTGATGTATTGCTGTAATTGCTTGAAGGAGAAATGAATTTTCCGATAGATCGTACGTTCTCAAATTTAACGTAGATATCACGTTGCAAAAGACAAGAAATCCACACTAAATTATTAACTGAAAGTTTTTCTTCTTTCATGAACTGTATTCTTATAAAAACTTTAACGTAATCACATTTATTTACTCATTCGATGAGACGAAAAATTTACTAATGACTCTATCACTAATCGCTATTAATCACTGTCGAATAATAACTGTTGGCGATTAAAAATCACTCGATAAAAGAAACACGCGCGCACACGTTACTACACGACGCGACGACGCGACAATGCGACGATAATTACTCGGCGACTGCAAGCAGTTTTTTGTCATGGTAGGTTGCGGTAGGTTAAGGTACTACTGGCGCAATCGAACGCGATCATGTGTTCGATTGAAGAATGCGGTAAACATAATAAACATTTAACATATTAATATTATTATTATCATGAATGTGTGTGATATCCATACATCGTATGATATCTATTTAAAAATTAATTAGATTAAATAAGTGTTTTTAAAATATTTATTACTTTTACTATTATCATACAAAATATTAATATTAAATATTTATTTAAGATAATAGTAAAAGTAATAAATATTTTAAAAACACTTATTTAATCTAATTAATTTTTAAATAGATATCATACGATGTATGGATATCACACACATTCATGATAATAATAATATTAATATGTTAAATGTTTATTATGTTTACCGCATTCTTCAATCGAACACATGATCGCGTTCGATTGCGCCAGTAGTACCTTAACCTACCGCAACCTACCATGACAAAAAACTGCTTGCAGTCGCCGAGTAGTTATCGTCGCATTGTCGCGTCGTCGCGTCGTGTAGTAACGTGTCCGCGCGTGTTTCTTTCATCGAGTGAATTTTAATCGCCAACAGTTATTATTCGACAGTGATTAATAGTGATTAGTGAGAGTCATTAGATTTCTCGTCTCATCGAGTGAGTAAATAAATGTGATTACGTTAAAGTTTATAAAAGAATACAGTTCATGAAAGGAGAAAAACTTTCAGTTAATAATTTAGTGTGGATTTTTTGTCTTTTGCAACGTGATATCTACGTTAAATTTGAGAACGTACGATCTATCGGAAAATTCATTTCTCCTTCAAGCAATTACAGCAATACATCAAAAGTCATCGAACAAGGTAATAATAACTATTTTTTGACGTTATGTGAAAACAGATCTCGGGAAGTCAGGGGGACAGTGTGTCAAAGGAAATTCGTGAAAAGAGAGGGGTTTTTAGTGGGTAGGGAGTACCGAGTTGGTAATTCGACTTGGTACTCGAGTCCCACATAACTCACTGCATCGGCCGGTGGGTATGCATAAAATGCATTTTCCCCTCTCTCGTAAAAAAAAAAAAAAAAAAAAAAAAAAAACAGGTGAGTGGGCGAATGAGCGAGAGAGGGGGGGGAGAGAGAGAGAAAGAGACAGACAGACAGACAGACAGAGCGAGAATGTATGTGTTCGCATGTGTGTCTGTATGTGTATAGCGACCAGCTGATCGCAGCGCCCCGCGTAAGCACCCGCGTCTGACGGTGAATCGCATCACCCTTGCCTGCCTCTTGTATTCTACCCGTCATACGTTAACTACTTCCTTTAATAATTCAAAAATTAAGCTTCGGATGAAATTTTGCCAAAAGAAAAATCGTCTTAGAATTCGGTCAAGATTATGTTTTTGCAAAAGCATAAAATTATTTAGAATCACCCTGTATATACATGGTAGGTACATATGTATACGAAGAATGTATATGTAGAAAATATATACATGGTATGTACATATGTATGAAGAATGTATGTACAGAAAGTATATACATTCTTCATACGTATATGTACATACCATCTATATACAAAAAAGTATATACATTCTTCATACATATATGTACATACCATCTATATACAGAGAAGTATATACACTCTTCATACATATATGTACATACCATATATATACTTTCTGCGAATACATAGTATGTACTTATATGTATGTAACGATGCACCCCCGAATGCATCGTTTCCCGGCGAACACCGGCCGGAAGCTGCCGCCCGACGAACATCGGTCGGGCAATGGCAGAGGCGCAGTGCGCCCATTTTTTAACGTTTAGAGAACAACCGGGCAGGGACTCTCAACTATTGAGAGACTACCGTCGGGAGCCGTTACCGGCGGCTGAGAACCCGCGTTCGGCACCCCGAACTCCCCCGGGCGGACCCGAACCGCTCCGATTTTTACCGCCGCTCGGTGGGGGTAATTACCGAATACGCCGGCGCGGGTAATTAGCCGAGTATAAAACGGGCTCTCGACGGCATAACAGGACAGATTCTTGCGATCCTCTCAAGCGCCTAGCTAGTCCGAAGGCAAGCAAAGCAGCTCAGAGAAATCCTTGCGAGAATAACAAGGCCAGAAGGTAGTGAGAACGCTGCCTCCGCCGATCGATATCGGCGCCTGTGAAATCGCCTCCGAACCAAGATCCTTATCAGGCATCGCGCCTTCACGAGGTGGAACGAGAGCCGCCTCCGACGCTCGCTAGCGTCGCGACGCCTTCCAAAAACCCGCAATCCATCCGGGAATTAACAAGAGACGAGCCGAATAGTAAATAAGATTAAAGCCGACCGAATTAAAGCCGAACAGCTGAGCGCTACGAACCGTGCATAAAAACCGCGACAAAAACACGCCCGACGAGTCGCAAGAAAGCGATAACGCGCCGATACCGGGAAACGGACGAGTGCATCGCGCCCGGAAATAATCGGTACATTTACACACACACACACTCGACACATCTGTACATATACATTTATACACGCGCATACACATTCACATCCACACAACGCATCTGTACATATACAATTATACACGCACATATACACGCGCATACACAACACATTTGTACATTTACATTGGCAACAATAAAGACTTATTGCACACACATTTCCGCGTTACCGAGTTATTGATTCCGCCACCTGGATCCGACGGCTATCCATATAATTACGTTTCCGCGGTACACGAAAAACCGCCCGTTACATGTATAAAGAATGGATGGACAAAGTGTATATACATTGCATGTACTAATTATGTACATATGTATGTACCATGGATCTTCTATGTATATTTTTCCGGTTACATTCGCACGTATATTTCACATCCTATGTATGTAAATTCTATCAAGAATGTATATACATGGAATATACAATATACATAAATGTACATACACTGTATATACTAACTATATTTTAATGTTTTATGGGATCCCTCTAAAAAAAACCTTACAAAGGTAAAAAAAGTACGCCAAGTACATAAAAAATATTCCACCTTGTATGCAACAAAACGTTTAATAAAAAAATATCGCTAGAAATAATTTATAAAAATTTTCCCTCAAAAAATATCTTTCCTAAAAAAAAATTCAAAACTAAATATGAAATGATAAGATTTGTAATTTGAAATAAATTTATCACAAATTCTATCTTGCATTTATGTATTATAGATTCTCGACAAAATGAAAAATATTTTCAAAATAAGTTCAATACTTTTTATGATATATAAAAATACAGTATTATATGTGATCCAAATAAACATTTGTACAATATATGAAATAGTACTAATATAATGCGAGTTTTATATTAGATTACAAATAGTAAGTCATAAAACTATTTAACACTTACTGCAATAACATCGATTGTATTAATCGCCAATTTTGAATTTAAAAGAGAAAAACTAATTGACTGTTTTAAGATCATAAGTTTTACTAAGTAGACCTGGAATTAGGAAAATAAAAGGATTTAAGAAAAGTTACATACAAAAATTTTACCTGAATTGTATTACAATTTACACATTTTTATTATTATGAAATATTTAATTTTGAAATTAATCATAAGCTTTGCCAAGTAAATTTGGAACTAAAAAAATTAAGACCAAAACGACTTACAAAAACTTGGCATGCTCGGGTCGTATTAATTTATAATTGAAATTAATTACATGTATATAATTCGCAAACTTTGTAAAATTATGTATATTTGTAAATTTGTAAAAAAAATTATTTATATTATAATGTGACCCGAGCACGTCAATTTTTCGTTTTGGTCTTAATTTTTTTAGTTCCGAATTTACTTGGCAAAGCTTATGATTAATTTTTAAATTTAAATATTTCATAATAATAAAAATGTGTCAATTGTAATACAACTCGGGTAAAATTTTTGTATGTAACTTTTTTTAAATCTTTTAATTCCAGGTCTACTTAGTAAAACTTATGATCTTAAAACAAGTCAATTAGTTTTTCTCTTTTAAATTCAAAATTGGCGATTAATACAATTGATGTTATTGCAGTAAGTGTTAAATAATTTTATGACTTACTATTTGTAATCTAATGTAAAACCCGCAATATATTAGTGCTATTTCATATATTGTACAAATATTTATTTGGATCACACATAATAATGTATTTTTGTATATCATACAAAGTGATTGAACTTATTTTGAAAATATTTTTCATTTTGTCGAGAATCTATAATACATAAATGCAAGATAGAATTTGTGATAAATTTATTTCAAATTACAAATCCTATCAATTGCTTTAATGTACTTGGCTAGTTAATTATTGATTTCATATTTAGTTTTGATTTCTTTTTTAGGAAAGTTATATATATTTTTTGAGGAAAAATTTTTATAAATTATTTTTAGCGATATTTTTTTAATAAACGTTTTGTTGCATACAAGGTGGAATATTTTTTATGTACTTGGCGTACTTTTTTTACCTTTGTAAGGTTTTTTTAAGAGGGATTTCACACCTTTTTGTAAAATTTATATCTTTTCTCCAAAAAATATATATGCATTTTTAGCATTTCGAGGCCAACTACACTTTTATATTACTAAATCATTTATTAATTGCCATTCGGTATTTTTAGTACGTACAATGTTTGTGTAATGTCCATGTCGATTATATTCTTACTTTCATGAAAAATTCCACTAATAACTTTATACGTATTCGCACCAATACGTATTTTTTCCGTAGGTATTAAATTATTTTGTCCCTTTTAGTTCCTGTATACTATATTACTATATAATACAAGTCAAAATTATTATTGATTTAATTAACAATTTTTATCATTACATATTTACTATTATAGATTTCATTATTATTGCATTATTCTTTATTATAAAATAAAATTTTGTTTCACGTATAAAGAATAAAAGAAAGTTTTAGAAGTTCAGATGTAATTGAATGATAAGACATGTTGCAATTCTGTCATTGTATTACATCTTAAACAAAATAGAAATTTAGCCATTACTAGATCTAAAAGCAAAAAAAGAAGTTATAAATTAGAAATAACTTAAACAGATATGTATGTAATAAGTAAATAATAATAATATAATAATTATCATAAAAGTTTGTTGCGTATCATAACAAATATTATTTTATAAGGCAGCATTATCAACATACATATACAGGGTGACCCATTTTAACTTAGGCAGCCAAATAACTCGAAAAATAAGCAAGATAGAGAAAAATGTTTTAGACAAAAGTTGTATGGTTTCGAGGGGGCCATAAGATGGTATCATTGGTTTGACCTTGAAGAGTCATTTGAAGGTCACGTGAAGGTCACTTCAATTTTTTTAAATGGAACATCCTATATATTTTTGTACATTCTTGTAGCTCATCTCGAGAGCTTTCCAAAACACTATAATTAAGTACATTTTCGTTAAGTACTTTTTGAGTTATGAGGCTTGAAATAATTTCTTAATTTTACATAAACCGTAAAATATCTTGTAAAATATTCATTTTTCGATTACCTTACCTTAATAGTTTTATGTACAAAATAATGAGAGGAATCAATTGGTGTAAAGAAAACACATAGTTGTTTCGAAGAAAAAATATGTAATTTGCAATTAACAATTCCATATTTTTTCTTAAAAACAACTATGTGTTTTCTTTACACCAATTGATTCCTCTCATTATTTTGTACATAAAAGTATTAAGGTAAGATAATCGAAAAATGAATATTTTACAAGATATTTTACGGTTTATGTAAAATTAAGAAATTATTTCAAGCATCATAACTCAAAAAGTACTTAACGGAAAGGTACTTAATTATAGTGTTTTGGAAAGCTCTCGAAATAAGCTACAAGAATGTACAAAAATATATAGGGTATTCCATTTAAAAAAATTGAAGTGACCTTCACGTGACCTTCAAATGACTCTTCAAGGTCAAACCAATGATACCATCTTATGGCCCCCTCGAAACCATACAACTTTTGTCTAAAACATTTTTCTCTATCTTGCTTATTTTTCGAGTTATTTGGCTGCCTAAGTTAAAATGGGTCACCCTGTATAGTCCATCCTCCCACAACTCAAAATATATTTCCAGTTTTTACAAATATGATGTTACTCTTTTCCTACTTCCACAAAACATCTAAATTATTCCTACAAGTAATCTATTCATACAAGTTATGCAGAGAAAGATTATCTATGTACATAATTATATATAAGTGTGTATAATTCTATAGTTCTATAATTGTGCGATTATGCACTCGCGTAATCCGCAGTCGGAGTTAGAAAATCGCGGTTTGCCAGCGAATAGAAACGAATTCACCTTCAAAGTATATATTTATTGTCCGAAAATTACAATTATAACAGAAAACAATGCACGAGAAGACACACAGTCAGACAACGTTGCCGAAAGTACAAGGAAAAGTTGCAAGAAGTGCAACCGCTCCTATAACGATGCAAGGATCTGTAAAGCGCGCGGCGCGAAAATCGATATTATACACTGTGCGTATCAACTCTGCGAAAGAACGAGAAGTGCCCGGTAACGTTCAGGGCGCGAGATTATATACCCTCAACCTTCGAGAAGATTCCCGACAGTGAGATATCACTTTTTGAACTAAAACGGTGAAAACAGAGAATCTTCTCGAAAGTCAGCGGGCAATCGTGTTTTGTTATTTCCCCGAATCGCCGAATCTCGAATTCGGAGATGTATACAACAAAGGCAGCTCGCGCGCGCCAGCAATCACATCGCAAACCGTTATGTCGGTTTACGATTTGAAAAAATGAGCTTGATTACTAAACATCCCGCCCGCCTCGTCGATGAAGTCGAGGAACTATTATTTACAGGTTTATGCTATTTACAATATTTACAATATGTCTCGTGATATGGACAGCAAAGGGCCCATTTTTTTTGCGGCGAGGTGATAACTTAAATTATCGCGACTCCAGATCGTCCGCCGTTGCGGTCGGCAATGGGACGATCTTGACGACCGGACGGGTGAGTCTCCCACCGGTTGTCCGCACATCCACGACGCGGACGTGACCATCCTCTCCAGTATGCAAATGCACGATACGGGCGAGAGGCCATCGGCTAGGCGGTGTCGCCTCGTTTCTCAGGAGGCATAGCTGGCCTTCCTTTAGATTGTCTTTGACGGCCCACCACTTTGGTCGCGGAGTCAGACCCTGGAGATACTCGCGGGACCACCGCTGCCACAGATGATCCCGCATTTGCTGCAGCAGCCTCCAGCGAGTCAGTCGGTTCGCTGGGACGCTCTGAAGAGACGGCTCGGGTAGAGACGTCAGTGGGGCCCCCGATCAGGAAATGCCCGGGAGTGAGGGCGCTAAAATCCTCAGGATCATCCGACAGCGCCTGGAGCGGGCGCGAATTTAGGCAAGCCTCAACCTCAGCAAGAAAGGTGCTCATCTCCTCGAACGTGAGCTTCGTTTCTCCGACGATTCGACGCAGATGATGCTTAAGCGCCTTGACCGCGGCCTCCCACAGTCCTCCGAAGTGGGGTGCAGCAGGTGGGTTGAAGGACCAGAGGACGCTACCGTCGTCGGAAAGGTGACTAATGACCTTCTGGTTCTCGCGGCCTGCTACTCGAAAAAGGGCCCTAAGCTGGGCATCTGCGCCGACAAAGTTGGTACCACAGTCACTATACACCACCTGGCACATCCCGCGTTGGGAGACAAAACGGCGGAAAGCGGCGAGGAAGGCTTCGGCGGAGTAGTCACTCACTGCCTCCAGGTGAACGGCTCGGGAGCTGAAACATACAAATACAGCCAGAAAGGCTTTGTAGGCCTTCTGGCCGCGCTCTTTGGAAGTCCGCAGTCAAATAGGACCGGCGAAATCCACGCCGGCTAGGAACGACCCGGGCTCGCGGCAGCTCTCCCATCATCGGTTGCGGGCAGGCCGCCGCCATCGAACGCATGGAATGCACCGGTGGATATGATGGCGAACCAACTGTCGACCTCGGGGTATCCAATATCGCTGGCGGATTGCCGCTAGGGTGGCCTGGGTTCCCCCGTGTAGAGTGCGTCGGTGGTTGGCGTCGATGATCAGACCGGTCAAGTGCGATTCCGGTGGCAAGATTATCGGCCGCCGCTGATCAGGGTCGAAAAGAGAGTGGCCGATTCGGCCCTGCACCCGAAGGAGGCCCTTGCCATCAAGCACCGGGGTAAAGCGGCGAAGGGAGCTTCGCCCCGCCAACGGTCGTCCAGCGCGAACATCAGCTAGTTCTCCCCTGAAGGCGATGGATTGCACAACTTGGATCCATTTCAGTAGTGCTGCGTCCAGTTCCCCTGGATCCAGGCATGCACTCCTCGATAAAGAAGGGTCGTCGCCTCCGCAGCAGGTACGCCGCCGTCGCCAGCGCCAGATCCAGGCCGACACGCGGAGGAGCCGTTGAAGAGAGGAGAACCTGGCGAGCTCCTCCGGTTCCCGCGGTTCGGCTGCGGCAAAGCATCGTGTTGTTCTCCTTTCTGGAAGCTCCGCGACGCCCTTCACTGCGGTCTCAGTCGGCCAGGTAGCGGGGCTCCCCTCGAGAAAGCTCGGTCCGCGCCACCAGAGAGTATGTCCCAGAAGCTCCCGAGGGGACACTCCTCGAGAAGCGCAGTCCGCCGGGTTGTCGCGGCCCGGTACGTGCCACTTAGCCTCACGGCTAGTCCGTTGAATATCGGTCACTCGATTGGCCACGAAAGTCGTCCATCTAGCGGGGTGTCCACGGATCCAGGCGAGCGCCACCGTTGAATCCGTCCAGAGATAGACGGGGGCTGATTCCAATTCCAACGTCGTTCTTACATGTTCCGCCAATCTGGAAAGTAACGCAGCAGCACACAACTCTAAGCGCGGGAGAGAGACCCGCCGTAACGGAGCGACCTTCGTTTTCGCCATCACGAGAGAGACACAAGGCCGACCCTCCGTTTCCACCCGCAGATAAACGACGGCTGCGTACGCTCGCTCTGAGGCATCCGAGAAGCCATGGACCTCGACGGAGCATTCTGGAAGTTCGCTCCGGAACCACCGTGGCAATCGAATCTTTTCCAGTAGTGGAAGCTCCTCCTCAAGTTCCGTCCACGCGGCGGCCTCCTCAGTGGCCAACGGAGCGTCCCACTCCAAGTGCTGTAACCAAGCTGCTTGAATCAAAAGTTTAGCGCGGACGATAATTAGCGCCAACCAACCCAGAGGGTCGAACAACCGAGCAGTCTGTGATAATATTGAGCGTTTGGTCGGCGGAGCACCCGAGGGCTTTCGTACTGTTAGCGCGAAGTCGTCGGGTTCCACCTTAAGCCCAGCACTGAATGATCGACGGAAGGCAGCTGAGCGTCCGAAGCAGGACGCAACTGGTGCTCGGCAGGGACGCCATCCAGGAGAGCCACATGGTTGGCCGCCCATTTTTTAAGGGGGAAACCGCCCGCCATACACAGCGATGACACTTGTTCCCGACGGTGACAACAGGATTCCAGGGTCGTTGCTCCAGTAAGTACGTCATCCATATATATGTCCCGCCGCAACACCTCAGCTCCTAGAAGATATCGCTCCTCCTCATCGGTCGCGAACTGGTGCAGCGTTCGGATCGCGAGATACGGTGCGCTGGCCAGTCCATACGTGACGGTGTTCAGTAAATATTCGGTAACTCGATTGTCCTCCCTCCACAGGATCCTCTGTAGGCATCTATCGTCCGGATGAACTCGTATCTGCCGGTACATTTTCTCCACGTCGGCGACGAACACATATCGGTGACACCGCCATCGCATTAGGATGTCAGGAAGAGACGGCAGGAGATTTGGGCCAGGGCGCAAGAAATCGTTCAAGGACGTCCCCGCCGCTGACCGCGAAGACCCGTTAAACACCACACGAATCTTCGCTTCGATTCCGGAACCCCGCAGAACTCCGTGATGCGGGAGGTAACAAGCGCGTGTCCCCGCGGCGGAGAGCTCCGCCAAAGCAGACGACATATGACCCAATGCACGATATTCGTTCATGAAACGACAATACAAAGTGCGGAGATCGCCGTCGCGTTCGAAACGGCGAGTCATCACGTCGAGCATTCGAGATGTGGTCACTCGTGTTGATGAGAGATCCGGTAACTCCGGCCGGACAGGTAGCCGCACTTGATATCGGCCATCGAGAAGACGCCGATGAGTCGTCCTGAAATGGTCCTCGCACTCCTGTTCTTCCTGAGAGAGAGGCTGGTCGGCGCGTGGGAGCTCTTCCCACTCCCAGAAGCGGCAGATAGATCATCCAGAGGGAAGCACTGCAATGCTGTCACGGCTGAAACAGCGTGCTCAGCTCCAACAGCGTCCAGCAATATCCAACCGAGTCGCGTTCGTTGCGCGATCGGCTCTAGAGGACCACCCTGACGGAGGTCAGGCTGCACGATGCTAGCATAGGCGTGCGCGCCAAGCAACAGCTCCACCGGGTCCCGAGCGAAGAAATCCGGATCCGCAAGTTCGAGGCCCTTCATGTGCGGCCAGGAGCGCGACTTATGCTCGACGACGCCGCTATACACGGAGAGTGCTGGCAACACCAGCGGAGAAATCGCCAACGAGAATTGTCCGTTTCGCGCGGCCACCGTGACCGCGACACGCCCCCGTGAGAATCCCGTCTGGACTCCACCGACACCGAAGATCGCGACGGACGCGGGAGTTCGCGGCAGACGAAGCCACTGAGTTAATGATTCTGCTATAAGCGACGTCTCGGAGCCAGGATCGACGAGCGCGCGGACAGCATGTCGGACCCCAGCGCGATCCACCACCAAGACGCGAGCGGTCGCTAGCAACACCGTAGAGCATTCCGCGAGAGGCTCCCTCGCGACATGCACCGTCGGCGTCGATTCCGAGGCGGCCGCCGGTAAGGCTACAGTCATCACGGTTGAAAACGCCTCGTGCAAGGATGTATGATGACGACTGGCGCATTTATTGCAAGTTTTGGCAGAAGAGCACTCACCGACCATATGCCGTCCCAGACAATTCCAGCAGCGCTGATGGGTAGTCACTATCTCCCGTCGCTCTTGAGGATTCTTCCGCTTATACTGCTCGCAGAAGGCCAAGAAGTGTTCCTTTTTGCATAGCGGGCAATTACGGCTGGAATCCGTGCCTCGGCCTTTCACATGGTTTGCTCGAGCGGAGCGGCTAGTCTTTTCGGTGGACTTCCCAGACGATCCCCATACGGTGGCTTGGAGCACCTCCTGAGTCATCAGTTGCTCTCGTAAAAATTCACGCAACTCCTCGTACGACGGCGGCTCGGAAGATTTTCCGAGAGAATTCTCCCATTCTCGGCGCGTCTTGGCGTCGAAGAGCTCGACCACCAAGTGTACAAAAAGATCTGTACCGCTAGCTATAGGACGTCCGATACCTTCTAGGGCTTCGACCGTAGAGAAACGCCGTGGAAGATGCGACGAAGATCGGCAGCGGGATCGGACTTCATCCGCGGTAACGCTGTGAAAGCGCACAGATACGATCGCACCAGGAGTCTCTTATTTTCAAATTGCTCCGTCAAGATTTGCCAGGCGCGCTCAAAATTTTCCTCCGTCGAGGGCAGATCGCGAATGAGTTTCTCGGCGTCTCCTTTTACGGTGGTCTTCAGGTAGTGTAATTTCTCTACCTTCGACAGAGAAGCCTCCTCCGTGACGATTGAGCGAAAGAGATCACGAAAGGCAGGCCAGTCTTCAAACCTCCCGGAAAATTGTGGCAGTTGGATCCGTGGAAGCACATTACGAGGCGCCGACGCCTCCGATCGTGCCGATTTCACCTCGTCGCAGCCCGCCGCTTTGCCAAGCGCTCTCTCAGCCTCCAGAAGCTCCGCGCGTTGCTGCAGATACGCCGCTTCAACCGTTCCCATGAAATCTTCCTTCATGTAGTCGTGCTCCTCTAAGCGATCGCCGTAATCCGCTCTCAAGCGATCGTGCTGGGCCTCAACCTTGGCCCACTTGCTATCGAGGACCCGCATAGCTGACTGAATGAGCGCGATCGTCATCTTGGCGGCCCCGGCTTTGCGGAGGTTCTCGATCGAGCGGGCGATGCGCCCGTAAAGCTCCCGTTGAGCATCGATCAATTTCTCCATTGTCCTCTTCTTCCACTGGCACTCGTCACCACTCACTAACAGAGATCGCGAGAACAATCGGCCGCAATGCCAAAAAATGCGACGGAAAAGAACTCTCCGGCTCGAAGGACCAAATAATGTGCGATTATGCACTCGCGTAATCCGCAGTCGGAGTTAGAAAATCGCGGTTTGCCGGCGAATAGAAACGGATTCACCCTCAAAGTATATATTTATTGTCCGAAAATTACAATTATAACAGAAAACAATGCACGAGAAGACACACAGTCAGACAACGTTGCCGAAAGCGCAAGGAAAAGTTGCAAGAAGTGCAACCGCTCCTATAACGATGCAAGGATCTGTAAAGCGCGCGGCGCGAAAATCGATATTATACACTATGCGTATCAACTCTGCGAAAGAACGAGAAGTGCCCGGTAACGTTCAGGGCGCGAGATTATATACCCTCAACCTTCGAGAAGATTCCCGACAGTGAGATATCACTTTTTGAACTAAAACGGTGAAAACAGAGAATCTTCTCGAAAGTCAGCGGGCAATCGTGTTTTGTTATTTCCCCGAATCGCCGAATCTCGAATTCAGAGATGTATACAACAAAGCCAGCTCGCGCGCGCCAGCAATCACATCGCAAACCGTTATGTCAGTTTACGATTTGAAAAATGAGCTTGATTACTAAACAATAATTCTATAGTATATAATTGTTATATATTTAATAGTGATATAGAGGAGATAGGTGCACGGTCTTACAGAAAACTACTGCTGATATTTGCTTAACTAAAAGATCTCCCTTTATTTCCGCAATTACTCCAATATATATATATATATATATATATATATATATATATTGCGACCGTTTCTTTTTTTATATTGGGCTGATGACAATTGTGGCCGGTGACATTGGCCCACGGCACACTTTCGGCGCGATTTCCTTTCAAAACTTCTACTCTACATTTGCATGGGCGCCAGGTGCGGGAATACGCACCGCTCTAATAAAGTCCTCCGATAATATACGACACTCAAAAGAAAGTAAAAGAGTTTCAAAGCTATCGCGACGGACACTCGGCTAGCCCCGTATCGAAACTGGTAGAGGGGCGGTCCGTTTAATGTTTAATTAATTAGGAAGGATCGAGAATGCAAGGTCGCTGAAAATAACACAGATTATGAAAATAATAAAAGCTGTAATATATTTGACATGGATAATTATATATAGGGACATTAATATTTGATAGTAGGCCGGCGCGGCCAGATGGAGAAGAAAAATTATACAATTGATTTTATTTTATCACCGGCAGCAACGGGCCGGTATGCGGGCACAAGCATCGCGGTATCACGCGCCAAGCGTTGACAAAAAGCGTTGAGAAAGTTTTTGGAATTCCGCGCTATGCGAGGCTTGTCGGAGTCTCGACAGCCAGGAATTTAAACAAATTTTTAATGATGATTACCGCGCTACTAGCCCTGTTAATTTTATTTATCCTGCGTGAAAGAGGATAACGGATTATCAGATTAGAATAAAGAGCCGGATGCAGAATGAGTGAATTCTTTGCACATTGAATTCGATTACCGGTATGTTACACGTTAACGAAAAGAATTTAGATACGACTCGATTAATTAAGAAAAGACACGCTAAATCAAACGCGGACGATTACTCACTATGATATAATACATGGGATGCGAGACTCGGGAATACACGAGTCGACGCCGCAACGCAATTGCCAGCTATCGAATATCGTGATCGCCTTGTGTGTATGAGCTCGGTTACAATACTTTTAACGGACAGAAATTTACAGCCAGTAGTAATAATTGTACAAACAATTTACAAACAATTAAAGTGACTGTCGGCGCGCAACTGGGAAAGAGGGCACTTAACTTTACGAAAGCTCGAGCAAAGTCTCCCGGCCGGCCGTCGTACTTTAAGATGCAAATATCGAGAACGCAAGAAAAAGATTCTCACAATGAATTTAATGACGGCAGCAATACGGCAACGACGTCGCTCGAGCTAATTCTACCTGAATTATTCAACAAAAACGGCCAGATGGGGTCGTCGCTTGTCTCACCGGTGACTCCTCGCGGTTCTCGGTGCCCTCGGCATCCACTTTTCGGATTGATTCTTTTGGGCCGTCGTTCCCTTCGCCGGTCCGCCGAACAGTGACGAGCGGAAGGCCCGTCGGAATCACGCCGGCGAATTAATGCGCAACTAGGCCACCTGTGGCGCTTCCGCAACCCTCAGGATCGTCGTGTGGCCCATTTAATCCTGCGGCCTTCAGGACCGTACATGTGCTTGTCGCACCCCGTTTTCTCTTTGATCTTTCATAATTCTTCTCGTTGAGGCCCGTCAGGAGGGATAATTTTCGGCAGCCGCTCGCCGTTATTTATAATGTTCTTCTTTAGCGCTGTCCCGGCGGTTCCGACTCAGGGTCCCAGTGTTAATTTTTATCCGCTGGTTGGCCTTCCCCGCAATTGTTCCCCGTACCTGCTGGGCATATGAATGTTTACAGGGGCGGCAGCGACAGTCTTAAGTGGACTTTCCTATTGACGAAATTAGATAATAATACTTAGCTTGGCGTGTTCCTTTTAGTCGGCGCCTCCGCTCGTCCGTTTCCTTGCATCCTAGACTTTTTCCTCAAGTTGAGCCACCGGATGAGATCCCACCAGCGTCTTCCATCGCGCCCGCGCTTAAACCTAATATTATTACGCCAACAAACAAATTTTTACGCAAGGGAGGCGAGTCTGATCTCGCCTCCAATAGCCGCTCTTTCCCTAAATCAGGGGAGAACGAGGCCCCAAACTCATTCCCGGTCGGATCTCGCGATCCTTGTGACAGACCGCCAAGTGTCACGTCACAATATATATATATCGACTTGTCACGGACGATTTCCGCTTAAATCGCCGTCGGATAGACGGAGTCGGGATCAGAGTACGGTTGTCGCAGAAAAAAAAAAGCGAGAGCGTGTATGAATGTAAAAAAAAAGAATAGGTGTTTATTATAATTCGTACAATGTATGTGTGTGTGTGTGTGTGTTACAATGTGAGTGTATGTGTGTTGCACGTGGTGTATATAACAATGTGCGAAACGCGTGGTGTTGTACGGTTTTCGCTGGACGAAGAATATGTTAAGAATATATGCGTGGTTGTATCGCACGGTATAAATGCACGAGAGGTTGTACGCAAGAAACGCGTTGTTCGGGAATGCAGAGAGAGTTTCTTATAATTCAATAATAACGTCGCTTTCGTAATGCAAGACGTTTCGTGTTCTTATAATCCGGTAATAACGTCGCGTTCGCAATGCAAGATGTTTCGTGTATCGCGCGTGTTTACAATCCGGCGGGTTCAACGATCGTTTGACGTAGCGCGTCTCGTTTTTCTATATACGCGTCTGGGCGGTCGGTCTAGCCCTGTTTTTCTATATACGTCTTTCGTAGACGTGTGATTCCGTGAATCAGCTGGTAATTTCGGAACAGGTGTTTCTTAGAAATGCAGAAATAATTCCTGGTATAGATAGGAAATTTCCGGGAGCGCCGTGCCGACGAGAGTACTCGTCCGAGGTAGCTCTCCACTCTACCTCGAGATTTGATGCACCGGCGTTAGGCGGTCGGATGTTGGACCGATTATCAAGATCCCTCGATCGAACCGGAGTGCGCTCGGGTTCGTTTATACGGTCAGAAAAAGTGTCTAGATGGATTAAGCCGAATCAAGTTTCGAGAGAGCTCGAAGGAGGAAGAGTTCGCTCTACCTCCGTGACTTGAAGCTATTTTCTAGGAGCGGTCTAGGTTTCCTCGATATGCTTCACTTGCGTGAGCGGACTAGGAAAATGTACTTAATTCGCCGAATGCGGCCTTTTTATATCGGCTAATTACCCGCATCGACGCGCGGCGATATTACCCCTTCCGAACGGATTTCGGGAAACGGTACGGTCGGGCCCGCTCGGAGGGGTTCGGGAGGTGCGCCGAACGCGGGTTTTCGCCGGTCGGCGGTTCGGGCCGCATCGGCGACGCTCGGCGGTTTCCGGCTAATTTAGCCTAACGGCTTAAAGCCGTGTATGCGGTTGTTTAAAAATGTGGGCGCACCGCGCCCCTGCCTATGCCCGGCGGGTGTTCTGCCGGGCGGCAGCTTCCGGCGGATCGCATGCCGGGAAAACGATGCATCTCAGGGGGTGCACGGGGTGCATCGTTACAGACTAGATTGTGTTCCCGACTCAACTGTGTCGTGTCTCACGCAGGAAGGCAAGGACAAATCTGTTTCATCCCTACTTTCCTACTCCCATTTTTCAGGAGCGTAGGATAAGAATTCTACACCCTTTAACATAATGATATATATATCACCCTTAAACATAATGATATATATATCAGCTCTTCCTCTTTTAAACAAAAATTCTTACTCTAATAAGAAACCATTTAATCTTTAAAATAAGTTGATTCCAATCTTCTGCGTCGAAGACGTACATTTACATTTTGCTTAGATTCTTTTTCTTGCTCTACAAATATCTCTTTCGGCGCATTCTCCTCCGTCTCTTCCTCGGTTGAAATATTAACAGCATTATCTCCGTCACACGCTACATCCAGTTCCTCTCTCGCTTTAACAATTTCTGTACTCTTAGACTTATCACTGCGTAACTGATTTATGTGTCGCTTCTATATTTTTCCATTTTCTAATTTTATTAAATAGTGAATCTTTCCTAACTTTCTAACTACCGTGCCAAAACGCCATTTAATTTTTTTATTTAAATATTTCCGTGCGGCTATGTTATCTCCAATCTGAAAATTCCTCGTTTTATCATCGCATTTTAAATTTGTCATTGTTATTAATTCTTTAGGAAAAATCAAATCCAATCGACTACGCAACTTTCGCCCAAACATAATTTCCGCTGGCGATTTCTTTAACTCTGGAATTGGAGTGATGCGATAATGAAAAAGATATTTTTGAACATTTTCTTCTATCATATTTTTCGTTAATTTAACTTTACGTAATCCTTGCTTAAGTGTTTGCACGAATCTTTCTACTAAACCATTAGTCGCTGGATGATACGGAGCCGTTCGTTTATGAATAATTCCATTAGCTTCAATAAAGTCTTGAAACTCCTGCGAAATAAACGTTCTACCATTATCCGTTACTAATATTCGCGGTATACCAAATCTCGAAAATATTTCCCGGCATTTTTCTATTGTACTTTCGCGGTAATATTTTTCATTATATATATTTCGGGTCATTTTGAAAACGAATCTACGCAAACCAAGAAATTGTAATCTTCAAATGGTCCCGCAAAATCTATATGAATTCTTTGGAACGGTTCTTCCGCAGGCTCCCAATGATAAGAGGGATGGCGAGGAGGCGGGAAGAGGACTAGTCCCTTCCCCCTCCTCACAGCGTCATAAGAGCGGCGTTGGGAGATGTGAGGGAGCTACGGCTCCCTCTAGCCCGAAAACAAAGGGCGGAGTTAGCAGTTGATGGGAGGGACCGAGAATCTCCCCGCGGAATGCATGGAGGGGCGCGCGTGAGCGTCCCTCCGTGCGATTCCCTCTGGACCCGGTCGCCGAGGACGGGGGCCCGAAGCGACCAGGCGGGTCCACGAGGAAGGTGGGCGGGTGGCGTTGCCCCACCCGCCCACAGTCAGGAAGGAGAGGGAGGGGCAATGCCCTCCCCCCGGGATGGAGACTCGGCGGTCAACACTGAAAGACCGCTGGGTCCCAAGCGCGGAGGGGAGACCAGTCGGGGATGCTGATGAATTGCATCAGCTAGTTCCGGGTCCCCGCCTGCCCCTCCAGACGCGCGGAAGGCCACCCCTGGGGTTTTAGCGGGTAAACTGGCGATCATAGCCGGGAGTCCCGCATAATCTCCGTCTCTCCCCCGAGGATGGGGGTATGCATAAAGCATTTCCCCAGGGTTACCAAAAAAAAAAAAAAAAGGCTCCCAATGATGTCATGACACTGGTTTAGGATTATTCATGTGACGACTACATTCTTTACAATTTTGTACCGTATTTTCGATATCTTTATCAATACCACGCCACCAAATATAATTTCTTCCTAAACCTTTCATTTTAACAATTCCTACATGTCCAGAATGTAGTTCTTTAAGAATTCTATCTCTTAAAGTTTTTGGAATCACTACTCTATCTTTTCGCAATAATATTCTATTATACAAAGCAAATTCGTGATCCTGTAACCCTAACTTTTTCAAACTTTTTCCGGTTTCTAATACTTCTTTTATTTTCACAAGATCAGTATCCTTAGACGTTTCTATTCAAATTTCGCTAGCTTTAACTGGCAACATATTTACAGTTTCCATAGTATAAATATCCAATGCATCATAATTTAATAAACTTTTCTCTTTAATCGGTAATCGAGAGAACATATCAGCATTACCATGATTTTCAGTTTTCTTATACTTGATATCAAAATCAAAACCTTGAAGAAAAACCGCGTAATGCTGCATGCGCATTGCGCTATACGCCGGTAAACCCTTACGTGGATTCAAAATTTGTGTAATCGGTTTATTATCCGTAAGCAACGTAAAATGAGTACCATATAAAAAATTATGGAATTTTTTTATTCCGAAAACAATAGCATACGCTTCTTTATTTATTTGCGTGTATTTCTTTTGCGTTTAATTTAAAGTACGCGAAGCGTATTGTATTACTCGTTCTGACCCATCCGGGTATTTATGTGACAAAACCGCGCCGACTCCATACGGATTGGCATCTGTAGCTACAACAATTGGCAGTTTTGGATTAAATGATATTGATATATTATCACTACAAAAAGCCTGCTTGGCCCAGTTAAAAGCTTTTTCACATTCCTGCGTCCACTTAAAACGGACATTCTTTTTTAATAATCCGTTGAGCAGTCTTATAATATCACTTAAATTTTCTATAAATCGACCATAATAATTTATTAAACCTTCAAAAGCTCGAACTTCCGACACATTCGAGGGTCTCGATAACTTATCTATCGCATCCATCTTTTCCTTTTCTTTCTTAATACCAAACTTGCCAATTACATGTCCACAATATGATATTTGATCTTTCAAAAATGAGCATTTCTTTAAGTTTATACGGACATTATATTCAGATAAACGTTTTAAAACTAATTCTAAACTTTCAAAATGTTTTTCTTCACTTATACTTGCAATTTTAATATCATCCAAAAATACAGTAATATCCGGAATATCTTTTAAAATATTTTCAATAGTTCTCTGCCAGATTGCAGGCGCTGATGCCACCCCGTACATGAGCCGGTTACATTTATATAAGCCCTTAGGCGTATTAAGTGTAAGAATCTCTCTATCTTCCTCGCATAATTCTAATTGTAAGTAAGCCTGCTTCAAATCTATTTTCGAAAATATGTTACAACCCGCCATTTTGGCGAATAATTCATCATGGGTCGGTAATGGATGCTCATCAACTACAATACACGGATTTACCGTGACACTAAAGCCACCACAAATTCTCATGCTTCCATCTCCTTTCAATACCGGAACAATAGGAGTTGCCCAACTAGAGGCTTCTACTCGTTTTAAAATCCCAGCTTGTTCCATTCGATCAAGTTCATTTTCTACTTTACTTCGCAATTGGAACGGAATTTGTCTACTTCTAAGAAACACTGGTTGCACACTCGATTTCAAATTTAAATGGACTTTCATTTCCTGATTGGTGAAAACTCCTCACTTGTTAAATTTGGATATTTCTCTAATAAATTCTTTAATCGACTATCTGACTCTTCTATTAAATTTAATGTCTGAATTTCCTCTAAACTTTCTTTCACTTTACTCAAAATTTGTAGTTGATTTATCCATTCCCGGCCCAAAATCGGTTGCCTATCATATTTAACTACATACAAATTTAAATTTCTAATTGCATTTACATCTTTTACCTTAACTTCAACAAAATCTATAGGCGCAAAATTCTTTTTACAATAGGATCGTAATTTTAAATCAGTTTAAAAAATTTCTAAATTAGGAAAATTTGAATTTATCCAATTATAGCCTACTAATGTTACCGCCGCTCCACAATCTACATCAAACAAAACCTTCCGTTGTTCTACGAAGAGAGGAACTGTATATTTTGACCTAAACTTTAAATGTTCGGATACCTTGTCCACTGTGGCTATGTCCTCGACATAATTCGTTTGTTCTTTCTTTTTGCAAACTATTTTCAAATGACCAAATCCGCCACATTCCAAACATTTAGTACTCCGAGGAAGAGAACAGGAGGGCGCCAAATGATTTCTACCGCACTTAAAACAAACAATTTTATCAGACTTATGACTATTTTTCATGTGCCTAAAATTTCCTTTCGACGAAAAAGATTTCTTCGCTTCCGGTTTCATGGACGGCACCGGCCTCTGGCGTTCCTTCTCTTTCCCCTTCCTTTTGGATTTGGCTCTTGTTCCAATGTAGTCCACAGGCACTAAGGGCCCTGATCCTTTTTGATCTTCTTTCAATTGATGAATCCCTTGATCTGCTTTTTCCATGGAGCAAGCAATATTAAGGGCTGACTCCATTGTCAGATCTACAGTTTCCAATAGTCTAGCTTGAATCTGCGGGTATTTTATCCCAAAAACGAATTGATTGTGTAACTCCGTTTTTAAATAATTTTAAATAATTACAAATTTACAATGTAAAGAAAGTTTCTGCAAGGCCGCTATATACTCCTGTGCTGACTCACCATCCTTTTGTAAACGCTTGCGATAAGTATATATTTCCGCAATTTCTAACGGTTCTGACGCATAAAATTCTTCTAATTTTCTACATAATTCTCCAAATGTCTTCTCATACGGATCGTCCGGATCCAAACGATCGCATAGAATTCCAAACGCTTCTACTCCAATATAATGTAGCAAATAAGCCACCTTCTCTTCTTAGACCGTTATTTTGAAGACCTTGAACGAACCTTCTAGACGTTGTAACCACCGTTTCCATGTTTGTGTAGTCGGATTGAAATTTTCAATTTGCATTACATTTTGCACCTTTGCACAACTCATAAATCTGGTACTCGCTTCTGATACACTGCCTGCTCGAGTGATAACACCACTTGTTGCCATAATTTATTAGAGAAAAATGGATTATTTCTCTTTTCTTTTGGCCACGTGGCGTATCGCTTATCTCCCGCGCAAATCACTATTTGTTTATCAGGATCCCATCCTCGTCGCCAATTTGTTATATATTTAATAGTGATATAGAGAAGATAGGTGCACGGTCTTACAGAAAACTACTCCTGATATTTGCTTAACTAAAAGATCTCCCTTTATTTCTGCAATTACTCCAATATATATATATATCTCGACTAGATTGTGTTCCCGACTCAACTGTGTCGTGTCTCACGCAGGAAGGCAAGGACGAATCTGTTTCATCCCTACTTTCCTACTCCTATTTTTCAGGAGCGTAGGATAAGAATTCTATACCCTTTACAACCAAACAATGATATACAGGGTGATCCCGAAAAACCTTTCGTCTGTAAAATGACGTATTCCTGACACCATTCTAAGACAATTTTTCCTTTGGCAAAATTTCGTCCGAAACTTAGTTTTTGAATTATTAAAGGAAGTAGTTAAAGTATGACGGGTCGAATACAAGAGGCAGGCAAGGGTGGCGCGATTCACCGTCAGACGCGGGTGCTTACGCGGGGCGCCTGCTGCGATCAGCTGGTCGCTATACACATACAGACACACATGCGAACACATACATTCTCTCTCTGTCTGTCTGTCTCTCTCTCTCATTCGCTCACTCACCTGTAATTTTTTTTTTTTTTTTTTACGAGAGAGGGGAAAATGCATTTTACGCATACCCATCGGTCGATCCAGTGAGTTATGTGGGACTCGAGTACCAAGTCGAATTACCAACTCGGTACTCCCTACCCACTAAAAACCCCTCTCTTTTCACGAATTTCCTTTGACACACTGTCCCTCTGACTTCCCGAGATCTGTTTTCACATAACGTCAAAAAATAGATATTATTACCTTGTTTGATGACTTTTGATGTATCACTGTAATTGCTTGAAGGAGAAATGAATTTTCCGATAGATCGTACGTTCTCAAATTTAACGTAGATATCACGTTGCAAAAGACAAGAAATCCACACTAAATTATTAACTGAAAGTTTTTCTTCTTTCATGAACTGTATTCTTTTATAAACTTTAACGTAATCACATTTATTTACTCACTCGATGAGACGAGAAATTTACTAATTACTCTATCACTAATCACTATTAATCACTGTCGAATAATAACTGTTGGCGATTAAAAATCACTCGATGATAGAAACACGCGCGGACACGTTACTACACGAAGCGACGACGCGACAATGCGACGATTACTCGGCGACTGCAAGCAGTTTTTTGTCATGGTAGGTTGCGGTAGGGTAAGGTACTACTGGCGCTATCGAACGCGATCATGTGTTCGATTGAAGAATGCGGTAAACATAATAAACATTTAACATATTAATATTATTATTATCATGAATGAGTGTGATATTCATACATCGTATATCTATTTAAAAATTAATTAGATTAAATAAGTGTTTTTAAAATATTTATTACTTTTACTATTATCATATAAAATATTAATATTAAATATTTATTTAAGATAATAATAAAAGTTTAAAAAAAAATGTAATTGTTAATTGCAAATTACATTTTTTCTTTCGAAACAATTATGTGTTTTCATTACATCAATTGATTCCTCTTATTATTTTGTACATAAAAGTATCAAGGTAAGATAATCGAAAAATGAATATTTTACAAGATATTTTACGGTTTATGTAAAATTAAGAAATGATTTCAAGCCTCATAACTCGGAAAGTACTTAATGAAAACTAACTTAATTGTAGTGTTTTGTAAAGCTCCCGAGATGAGCTATAAGAATATGTAAAAGTATATAGGGTGTCCCATTTAAAAAGTTGGAGGTCACCTTTACGTGGCCTTCAGGTGACTCTTCAAGGTCAAACTGATGGCACCATCTTATGTCCTCCTTGAAACCATACAACTTTTATCTGAAACATTTTTCTCTAAATTGCTTCATTTCCGAGATATAAATTTGTAACACTTTACGTGGGCCACCCTGTATATCAATAATTATACACATATATATATATATATGTATATATATATATATACATATGTGTGTGTGTAGAAATTTATATATTTGACTGCGCAGTCATAATTATAGTTACGTAGACATTCGTTACATTTGCCTGCGTAGACATAAATATAGTTACGCAGAAAAATATTCCCTACATGTATAATTATATATATAATATATATATTGATATATAATTATACATGTAGGGAATATTTCTGCGTAACTATATTTATGTCTACGCAGACAAATGTAACGAATGTCTACGTAACTATAATTATGGTTGCGCAGTTAAATATATATATATATATATATGTATATATATATATATATATGTATATATATAAAGTTTATACGTTACGTCCAATTCTTATTACATTACAATTTTCTTTAGTGTTGATTGAAATTTAAAATTATGTATGAATCTAAGTTGCGATCAGTACTTAATATAATAAAACATGTTATGAAAAAGTTTATGCGATACCCTTTACAGTTTGATAATTAGATATAAATATTTATAGTATCCTCTCAATCTCTTTTGAGAAAGTTTATTTTCAGTATTCATTTTCATTTGCAGTTCACTTAAAGATGGAAAAGAGTTTCATCCCACTCTCTTCTAGACTTTCCATAAAATGATAGCTGTCTATTCTCTTTATCATGATTAATATATAATATTATGTCAAAATATATTATGTCTAAACAGATTAATGTTTCACGTCATATTTACGTTTTGATGAATATTACAAAATTCACAATCTACTTGGTTGTTGTTAAATGTTACACACACAAATCTGTGTTTTTATTATATAATACTAATAAATGTACTTGGCGTTGCAACGCTACCGTGTCGCTTGATAATAACTTTTAATATGTCACTTCTCTTTTTTGTTCCGTACTATACTTTTATTTATTTACTTATTTATTGATTAGTTTTTTTTATTTTTATCATTTTTATTTATTTATTATTAATCTGTGTTTTTAAACAATAGTAACCTAACTGCTTAACGTGTCACTCCTCTTCCTTGTTACACTATTCCGCTATACTTTAATAATTTCACACGTCTTCACACAACATATAATTTGTATCTTGTTAAAGCATTTTACACACCGTATAATCGTATACGCACGATGTGAACGCCGCTTGACAAACTCGCTTTGCTTGTGTGCGTGCGAGCATACGTACATGAGACTGAAGAAAATCCGGGAGAACGTAAAATGTCACAATTTTGATATGCGATCATCATTTCTCAGGATTGATTGCACCGATTTTATTCAAACTGGTCGCAATCGAAAGCTTGTATCCACATTATATAATAAAAGTGCAGTTAGATTTTTGCTTAAGGTCTTAGTTTCAGAAATATCTTAATCGAAAGTTTACATGACGTGAAATTCCGGATAAGGTACTTGGTAGCGCCGCGTCGAGAGCAGTGACTCTCAATGCTCGGATCCTGTTTTTTATGTACTTGGCGTCGCGACGCTACCGCGTCGCTTGATATACCGGAATATCGATCCGTCCTTTATTGCCGCAATAAAACACATCGACGGGAGAAACGTCGGTAGGAGAGACGGAAAGTCAAATTATCTCGCGTCGCGCGGATAGAGCGCAAATGGAGCTGTATTCTGTACATACAGTGTAAATATTTCTCGTGAATTCTTTCTCTTCCGCGACTTCTATGCAACATGTATCTCTTTCGAATTGATTTTTCAAGTTCACGAGAATGCGATCGATGTTTATGGTTTGCATGTCAAAAAAATATTTAAAGAAAGTCATAGAAAGGTGTACATAATATGGGTTTTCGAAATTAATTAAATTATACCGTTATCGAGAGAAGAATTTGCATTCGTTACACGCGATTCTATCGGTTTTGCGAGAGAAACCTCTGTAGTGAATTGTCCTACAGAATGTAACACATACCCGTTTAATCCTTTCTTTTTTTTCGAGGGGAAATCCATCTTATGGATACCCCGTCCGACGGGCCAGCCGGCCGTTCAAGGCAAGCTGACCCTTCGTGTCTAACGGGTTATGCTGGGCTTTCCCGGCCTGCCCATCCAGACCGGCCAGGCCTACCAGCTAAAACCCTTCGGAACCGTCTTGGCCGCTTATTGTCCAGTTCGGGAACCGCTGCGCATTCTACCTAGCCGCTGAACCGGCTAGCGCATGTATATGCGCTGTCTCCTCTTTCTTCTATACCCTACTCTCCACCCTTATGTCTTTGTTTTATATTGTCTCTCTTCAGGATCATATGATCTTGGATCATAGATAAGTCTATCCGATAAGTATGAGATAAGTGTAGGTATGAATGAGTGGGTGGGTAGGTGAATGTATGAATGTGTGAATGTATGCGTGAATGAATGTTAAATGAATGTAAGAATGAGTGAATGATCGAGTGAATAAATGAATGAACGCTTGTATGAATGAATGGATGGATGAGTGAATGAATGGATGGGTGGGTGGGTGGGTCTTTGGTTGGGTGGGTTGGTTGGGTGAGTGGGTTGGTTGGGTGAGTGGGTAAGTGGGTGAGTGAGTGAGTGGGTGAGTGAGTGAGTGAGTGAGTGAGTGAGTGAATGAATGAATGAATGAATGGATGTATGAATGTATGTATGAGTGAATAAATGAATGAATGAATGAATGAATGATTGAACGAATGTTTTAATTAGTTTATTTTAAGTTAATCGCTTCCTATTTCAGCTTCTTCTGAAGAAGGTTCCGCTTCTGCTTCGAACTGTCGTTCTTGTTTTTCTTTTTTTAGTATGACCTTTTCGGCAAACCGGTGTGCCGCTGATCAGTTATCCTTACTCGTTACCATTTCTTTTGCCAGGGACTTCAAGGTAAGTTTATCTATTGAGATGTTGATTCTTTCTAAAAGTTCTCTCCTCTCTTCGGTCCATGCCTCGCACTCTATAAGAGTATGCTCTGCTGTATCTCTTTCGTTACTGGTGCAATGAGAGCAAATATCTGTATTCGCCTTTCCAATCCTATTCAAAAAGGCGTAGAAGATTCCATGTCCCGTGAACAATTGGGTAAGCCGAAAGCTCATGTTCCCGTGTCTTCTGTTAATCTATTGTTCCCATATCGGTAGTATGGCTTCGCGCGTGCGCGCTCCTGCCTTGCTTGCAGGTACTTCTTCCACTTATCTAGTAATCTTTGTTTCTCTTTGTTCATAATCTCTCTATCTTCTTTCTTACTCCTCATATTTTCCATTTTAGTATCTCTTATTTTTTCAAAAGCTCGTTGTCTAGCTTCTATCATCAGGTGGTAGGGCGGAATTCTCGATAGCATCGCCGCTGCATCTAGGGATACCGTCTTATACGCGGCTATCATACGTTGGGATATATTTCTATGTAGTCTTCTAAGTGTATCCTGTACTTTGCCTTTAACTATTGCCCTGTAGGCCCACACAGGGGCGGCATACAGAATAATAGATGCCAATACATTAGCGTACAAATGTCGCTTCTTTTCTGTGGATCCACGGAGGTTAGGCATAAGGCGCCATAACGATCTGGTGACCTTTGTGACCTTATTGTCGACGTATTCCATGTGTTTCCTGAAGGTGAGCTTGTCATTCAGTATCACGCTTAAATACTTCATAACTCTCTTAGATTTGACTGCTTCATTATCGACCGTGATAGTTATCTCCGGTGGTATTTTCCTAGTAGGAGTGAAAATCACTATTTCTATTTTAGAACTAGATATTTATAATTTGAGCTCTTTTATCTGTGTTATTGTGCGTGCTATTTGTAATGTAGCTTTTCTCTTAGCGCTTTCTACAGATCTACCTATTGCTACGATCATTGTATCGTCGGCATATGCCATCAATCGGCATCCACTTTCTGTATTAGCTCTTAAAACCTTATCGAAGGTTAAATTCCAGAACAGGGGCCCTAGGACTGATCCTTGGGGTACTCCTGCTTCCACTGATCTAGTCAATGTTCCCGTCCTTATTTACATATATTAATTCCCTATTAGATAAGTAGTTATAGATAATTAGTTGTAAGTATTCTGGGAACCTCTTCTCTCTCATAGCCGAGCAAATGTCAGCCCATTGGAGAGAGTTAAAGGCATTAGAGATGTCTAAGCCTATTGCTATAACTACTCCTCCGTCTCGTTTGTGTGTGAGTTCGATTAACTCTCTCAATTCGATTATCGCGTCAATAGTTGATTTCTGCCTTCGAAACCCATATTGATTCGGGCTTAGATTAGCCTCTGAGTGTTCTTCCATCCAGTTTGTCAATCTATCGACTAATACCTTCTCAAATATCTTACTTCCCATAAAACATTAAAATATACATAGTATATGCGGTATATATACATTTATGTATATTGTATATTCCATGTATATACCTCATTTAGCAAATACACATACAATGTATGTGAAAAGTATATGCAAATGTAACCGGAACTATGTACATAATAGATCCATAGTATATACATATGCACATGATTAGTACAATCTATGTATATACATTCTGTATATACATTTTACATTTAGTATGTACATACTGTGTATGTACATCTGTATATAAATTACATATCAAATAAACATTAAAATAATATACTTAGTATATACATCGTATATACATTTATATATTTCATGTATATACTTCATTAATCGAATAGACATACATTGACATATGATATGTATGTGCAAATGTAATCTTTACTCTGTATATACATAGAAGATCCATGGTATCTCTCTCTCTCTCTCTCTCTCTCTCTCTCTCTCTCTCTCTCTCTCTCTCTCTCTCTCTCTCTCTCTCTCTCTCTCTCTCTCTCTCTCTCTCTCTCTCTCTCTCTCTCTCTCTCTCTCTCTCTCTCTCTCTCTCTCTCTCTCTCTCTCTCTCTCTCTCTCTCTCTCTCTGTGTGTGTGTGTGTGTGTGTGTGTGTGTGTGTGTGTGTGTGTGTGTGTGTGTGTGTGTGTGTGTGTGTGTGTGTGTGTGTGTGTGTGTGTGTGTGTGTGTGTGTGTGTGTGTGTGTGTGTGTGTGTGTGTGTGTGTGTGTGTGTGTGTGTGTGTGTGTGTGTATGTGTGTACAGTCATGTAGAAGAGAAGCAATTCTACTATATATTTTATGCTTTTACTAATCTACCTATATTATATATATACTATATTATACTATACTATTATTATATATACATATACATAAAAATCATGTAAAAGGGAAACAACACTACTAAAGAAAAAACAGACTTAAATAAACCACACATATATTGCATATGTAACTTCGGATACAATTATTTATGTCTTTATAAAAACATAAATTTTTCTTGAATATATAATATTGAATACAATATTATCCATACATGTAATCTCGAAAATGGATAAAAAAATTATTTTTTGATATTTTTGGAAATTATAGGCTATTTTATTAATTAATACATCTTGTTATTGTAGTTATATAATTATTGTAATATAATAAAAAATGTAAACAAGAAGAAACTACAAATATTAAAATCTATTATTATTTAAGCAAAAAGAAAATTATTTAACATGTAAAAATAAAAAATTGCACAAATTAATTTAATTGATTTAAAAATTTAAACAATAAAAAAACTGCAAACATGTTTTAAATTTTAAAAGAAAATAAAATATTAAAATCCATTTTAAAGTAAGCAATAAGAAAATTAGATTACATCTAAAAATTAAATTGCACAAGTTAATTATTGATTTATAATATATAATAAAACAAAAAATAGATTAAATTATATATATATATATATATATATATATATATATATATATATATACAGGGTGACCCATTTTAACTTAGGCAGCCAAATAACTCGAAAAATAAGCAAGATAGAGAAAAATGTTTTAGACAAAAGTTGTATGGTTTCGAGGGGGCCATAAGATGGTATCATTGGTTTGACCTTGAAAAGTCATTTGAAGGTCACGTGAAGGTCACTTCAATTTTTTTAAATGGAACATCCTATATATTTTTGTACATTCTTGTAGCTCATCTCGAGAGCTTTCCAAAACACTATAATTAAGTACCTTTTCGTTAAGTACTTTTTGAGTTATGAGGGTTGAAATAATTTCTTAATTTTACATAAACCGTAAAATATCTTGTAAAATATTCATTTTTCGATTACCTTACCTTAATAGTTTTATGTACAAAATAATGAGAGGAATCAATTGGTGTAAAGAAAACACATAGTTGTTTTTAAGAAAAAATATGGAATTGTTAATTGCAAATTACATATTTTTTCTTAAAAACAACTATGTGTTTTCTTTACACCAATTGATTCCTCTCATTATTTTGTACGTAAAAGTATTAAGGTAAGATAATCGAAAAATGAATATTTTACAAGATATTTTACGGTTTATGTAAAATTAAGAAATTAGCCTCATAACTCAAAAAGTACTTAACGAAAAGGTACTTAATTATAGTGTTTTGGAAAGCTATCGAGATAAGCTACAAGAATATGCAATGACAAATAGTAGGTTCCATTTAAGAAATTGAAGGTGACCTTTATGTGACCTTCAAATAACTCTTCAAGGTCAAACCAATGATACCATCTTATGGCCCCCTCGAAACCATACAACTTTTGTCTAAAACATTTTTCTCTATCTTGCTTATTTTTCGAGTTATTTGGCTGCCTAAGTTAAAATGGGTCACCCTGTATATATATATATATATATATATATATATATATATATATATATATATATATAATACAGAGTATTACATAAAGTGTTGCAAGTTGTTTTCTTTGCCAGTACTAAAGATTAACTTGAATTTTTTTATTAAATGGAACAAGATACCTGAAAATTTGATGGATCAAAAAAAATAATGTTTGGAGTTTTTAAGGAACAAAAGGGAAACTTTCCTTTTATTTTTCTTAAATAGAACTACTATAATTTTTTTATATAAATCGATTTCTTGCAATATTTAGCATAAAGAATAAGAATAGTATATGATCAAAAAGTGAATAGATATTTTGTACTTTAATATGACATAATAATCTTATATAAACAATAAAATATCTCTCAAAATATTCATTTTCCAATAATCTTATCTCAATATTTTTATGCATAAAATAATGGAAAGAATCAATTGATGTAAAGAAAACATAGTTTTTTTCCAGAAAAAATATGTAACTGCTAGTTGCAATTTATATACTTTTTCTTGAAAACAACACGTGTTTTCTTTACACCAATTGATTCTTCTCATTATTTTGTGCATAAAAGTGTTGAGGTAAAATCATCTGAAATTGTGTATTTTAAAAAATATTATATAGTTTATGTAAAATTATGCCACATTAAAGTACAAAATATCGTATAAAATATTCACGTTTTGATCATCCTACCCTTATAACTTTTTGTGTCAAATATTGCAAGAAATCGGTTTATATAAAAAAAATATAGTGGTTCCACTTAAAAAAATTAGGAGAATCCCCTTTTGTTCGTTAAAAGCCTCCGACATTTATTTTTTTATCCACCAAATTTTGAAGCTCTCATTTAATTCAAAAATTCAAATTAATATCTCTAGCAGTTGCAGAAGAGACAGCTTATAATACTTTATGTAAAATACCTTGTATATTGAAATAATATTATTACTTAATATTAAGCATGAACTTTTTACGTCAAAATTTCTTTTCCATTGTTAATGAGTCGACTCTTCAGTTCTTTCATCTTCTTCAGACATGATGTTTTTATTTTTGTTATTATTGTTAAAGCGATCTTTGCTTCTTACAAGCCACGCTTTTATAAAACATTATTTCGGAATCTGTACAATCTTGAGTGTTCTTATTAAGTCGTACAGCAGCTGTAAACATTTATACAAGATATATATATAGAAAAAAAAAATATATATATATGTATTTATTTAAAAAATATATATATATATATATATATAGTATATCTTTTATGTTATAAAGTATTAAGGCATACGCGTGCTTGTGCCACAATATATATATATATATATATATATATTATTTTAATATATATATATATATATATATATATATATTTCAAATATATTTTATGTAAAATACATAAATATTTAAAATTATGTCACACGTAAATACACATACAACAATTATGTCTAAATTGCTTTATTTTCTTTGTTAATCTTTAAGATTCATACTAACTCCCTCAACCAAATAAGCAATCCATCTTACTATTTACTACACGTGTGTTTTGTGCACAGGACACGCGACAGTATCCCTTAATACCTTATATTAAAATTAAGTATGTGTTTGTATCATATTTAATTTTAATTTTTATAATTTATATGAAAATTATAAAGCATTATTTGTTTTTCCAGTTCATATAGTTTTATTAAACTGAATTAAAATTAGATCATACCACATTTTTAGTAACATATAAAATATAAATATATGCCGATAAAAGTATATCAAAATATGAATGCTTGCAAAGATGTACTCGTTTTGAAATTTTATTTCAAATAAAAAAATATTAACGATTTTATACAAAACTTTTTTACCATATGTTTGGCTATTAGATAGGCTATTAAAAGCAAAAACTCTATATTGCATTATAATATATGTTACAGAAATAATTATAATTTTTTAAAAAGTCTCGTTGTTTATGTGTATATGTCAATAAATAAATAATAAAATATTATAAGTTTATGTAATATTTATAATATAAAATAAAATATAAATATACCTTAAAATAAAATTATTTACAACTTTAACGAATACACATGATACTTTTCAATTATTCTTTCTTTATTTTCTTTCATTTCATTATGTAATATTAATGTTTCCACTTTAAAAAATACTTAATATTATTTATTTTTTGATAAAATTAGACAAAAAGACTTTATAAAGTAATTTAATAACTTACAGATAATAATAGATGCAACAGCTAAATTTTTGAATACCTTTTTTTTCTTTGCTCCTTCCCAAGAATAAGACATGCCGACTTCATTAGTAAAAACCCGATACATTATCCTTCGTACAACTTCTTTAACGTTAAGTCCTCCAATACGACTTAAATTTTGAGACTGGAATGATAAGAAGATAAAAATTTAATTATTTATATTTATTATTCAATATAATATATATATATTTTCACAGACCTTTTTAAATATAGAAAATATTGAATATATTACAAATTATTTATATATTTATATATTTATATTATTTTTGTATATATATAACCTTACAGAGATTTTTTTAGTTAAATAATATAGAAAAAAAATGTTAATGTAGAAAATATAGTGCTAAATATAGAAAATATTGAACATATATTATATATATTACATGATTACAGAATATTCTAATATGATATATTAATTCTTTGACACTACTGCACTCTTTATTTAGTAGAGAAATATTTTGATTTCTCTTACCAATATTGTTTTATTTTGTTCGGAACTCATTAACCAATCTTCCAATTGAACCAAAGCGTCATCATTTACTGGGAACAATTTGATAATATCGGGAGCCTCACTACATGCAGATAATTTATTCGTTGCATCTGCTTTATTTTTCAGTACAGCATTCATAATTTCAGAAATGTCATCTATTTTCAAACTGAGAATGTACAATTCTCTCAAAACCCGTTTTTGAAATTCTAAAATGTAAATAATTATATAATTGTAAAAATATTGTGTAGTAATATTTTCTTACATATAATAATACTTTCTTCCAGAATTTAATTTAAAAACTCTCTCTCTCTCTCACTCTCTATTTATTTATTTACATATAGATAGTATAATAAATTATTAAATATCAAAATACCTTTCTCACTAATGTTTTGTTCAAAAGTCGAACCAGATTTATGATATAGCGATGCAGTTTTCACTATAGTTCCAGATGTACAAGTAGTATGTGTATTAGAAGTAGAAGCTTTGAGCTGAATATTCTTATCAATATTATTGTCTACTCTCATCTCTAGAAAAATGTAAATTAAAAATACTTTTTTCGCATATAATTATTAAACTTTTGTATGTATAATATACAATAACTACTACAAATAATTAATAGGGACAAAATGCTAATAGAATTTTAAACTTTTTCCTGTATGTTTTTGTATTTTTTTAAATATTATTTTTATTATAAATATTTTCCCAAAAATTGTCTAACTTATTTTGTATTATAAAACATTGAATTAATACAATAACATATTGAATGAATATAATATATGTATTATGCAATTATCGTGTTTTTTACTTACTATCGCTTGAGTCACTTTGTTCAATTGGAATGTCAGGATATCTTACATCATCTGATGAAGATATTTCTGTTTCAGTGGACAATTCGTATTCATTATCAGATTTGTTAGAATGCCTTCCATTTTTCTTTTTATTTCGTCTATATTTTTGTTTTAATTTTTCATTGTTGGAGGAAAGATTGTTCGTATTCCTTGCCTTATTAGCTTTCTGTTGCGCTGTTTTATAATTATCTATAAAACCATATGTTAAATAAATAATTTAATTAATATTAAATTGTAAAAGTGAGAAATCTGTGTTTTTACTTCAAAAATAAATTATTAATAAGCCATGAGTATATATAATTATTACTTATATAATACAGTTTCTATATACATATATAAAGATTTCTAAAATGATTTCTAAAATATATTTGTGCCATATACAGGGTGAGCCATTTTAATTAACGCACGCAATTATTTCGGAAACAAAGCATTTTAGAGAAAAATGTTTCAGACAAAAGTTTTATGGTTTCGAGGGGGCCATAAGATGGTATCATTGGTTTGACACTGAAGAGTCATTTGAAGGACACGTGAAGGTCACTTCAATTTTTTTAAATGGAACACCCTATATATTTTTGCACACTCTTGTAGCTTATCTCGAGAGCTTTCCAAAACACTATAATTAAGTACCTTTTCGTTAAGTACTTTTTGAGTTATGAGGCTTGAAATAATTTCTTAATTTTACATAAACCGTAAAATATCTTGTAAAATATTCATTTTTCGATTATCTTACCTTAATACTTTTACGTACAAAATAATGAGAGGAATCAATTGGTGTAAAGAAAACACATAGTTGTTTTTAAGAAAAAATATGGAATTGTTAATTGCAAATTACATATTTTTTCTTCAAAACAACTATGTAATAATGAGAGGAATCAATTGGTGTAAAGAAAACACATAGTTGTTTTTAAGAAAAAATATGGAATTGTTAATTGCAAATTACATATTTTTTCTTCAAAACAACTATGTGTTTTTTTTACACCAGTTGATTCCTCTCATTATTTTGTACGTAAAAGTATTAAGGTAAGATAATCGAAAAATGAATATTTTACAAGATATTTTACGGTTTATGTAAAATTAAGAAATTATTTCAAGCCTCATAACTCAAAAAGTACTTAACGAAAAGGTACTTAATTATAGTGTTTTGGAAAGCTATCGAGATAAGCTACAAGAATATGCAATGACAAATAGTAGGTTCCATTTAAGAAATTGAAGGTGACCTTTATGTGACCTTCAAATAACTCTTCAAGGTCAAACCAATGATACCATCTTATGGCCCCCTCGAAACCAAACAACTTTTGTCTGAAACATTTTTCTTTAAAATGCTTTGTTTCCGAAATAATTGCGTGCGTTAATTAAAATGGCTCACCCTGTATATTGGATATCAAATAAAGACGAGGAACATGGCTTTGAGTAAAAATTATCTTGCTTACTATATCTGTATCCTAATAAGCATATAGAGGTTTCATAAGAAGCAAAATTTTTAATTTCAACAATTACATTATTTTTTAATTCGACAAATCTATCGGCTATTTTTGAATTATCTAAATAATAATTATTTGTCTGTATTTTTCTGTATTGTAAACACACGATGTATGACTTGTTGTAAAGGCAAAGCAGATTTACGAACCTTTTTTTTTAATTGTTGCATATAATTTTCAAAAGGGAAAGCACTAAAATTATCAAGTGAGCCATATAATTTTACACAGTCACTTAAATGTAAGAAGTTATGTATGTTGTGTGATATAAAGTCTGGACCGTAAATTTTAATAGATTGACAAATATAAATTTTCATTAAACTATTAGCATATAACACATAATTTTCAAATCTCGAATAATATTGACTGATCATTATAGAACTTGCAAGACTTAATGTAATGAAATTATTGTAGACTTTGGATGACAGAACTTCTTTTAAAACTATAGGACCAGCATACAGCAAAAAAGATCTAAATTCCGTAGCTTTATACCTTTTACACTCAAGTATAGAACGTGTCTTTCTGGAAAACTCGTGAGGAACATATCGTTTTAATTTTAGAACATTTTCTGAAATTTTATTAACATCACGAGCTCGTAATTTATGCGGTTGTTTACCATAAATCCATCCATATCGTTTGTGACAAAGAAGTCTTTTCATGCCACCTAATAAAAGATTATGCATATAATCTATTGGAACACTGTCTATCATATTAAAGTTCGGTATATCTAATAGCATACTTCTACCAATATGATGTTCTGGTTGAGCAGTAGTTCTAAATGAAGTATCGGTTCTTTTACAAAAACGCTCTGTTTCAATAAAGCATAATACATGATTAAATAATTCACCTTCTTGGTCACATTTTGTACATGAAAAATGGCCTGTATGATTTTTAATAGCTAAAACAAATGATTTTGCCGGTGAATCACAAATCAACATTAAAATTCGGAATTTATATGTAACAGAATTTATTAATATTCCGTTAGTCGATAGATGAATAGATTCATTTATAAAATCTTTAAAAAAATCATCAGATTTTGGTTTTACTGAACCATGATATAATGCAACTAAAAACACTTGATTTATAAGAATTTTTATTGATTTTACCGAACATAAAATAGGCCAAAACGAGCTATTTGAACTTTTGCTTAAAGGTAAACCATCAATATTGATAGCTAATAAGAACTCTTCATTTTGTTGTATGCTGATTTTATGATTTATACAAAACGAATTTAACGTTTTCTCTATACCAAAATAAAAATATGTCCCACAACCTATAGATTTTACATTTATTTTTCTGGGTGTTTTGACAAGTGTCTGGGTGTTTTGACAAGTGTCCTTGGATCCTTTGGTATATCATTACATCCCGGTATTTCTCGTATTATAGGAAGTAGTTTTTCTAACGCCGCTAAAGTTATATTTTCGTTTATAGCCCATGCAGCTAGTTTTGAAGTTAACGATACATTATTTTGGGCATTATTACTATTGTTATTATGATTATGTTCAATATTATTTGATGATTCATCGACATTATTAGTAGATAACTCATTGTTGTATGGAATATTAACGTTTATATCATTATTTGCACTATCAATAGTAATATTATCATCTGCGATTTTTCTAATGTTATTAATATTATGAGAATCGTTAAAATTATCTGATAGAGAATCACAAGATAACACTGAATTCTTGCTAATTAATGCTAGAGATCGATTAATCTTATTTGTAAGCTTTCTATGAAACTTTATTTTATTCCTCGTCTCTGACTTATTCATGGCTATTATTATTAGGTTAGACTAAAAACAGAAATGTTCGAGTATCAAGTATTTATATTATATTTTATACATATATAATATATCGTACTTACTTCGAAAAGGAAGGTTTCGTCCAATAACCATATACACAATAACCGAATATGATATATAAAATATGTGTATCACACTACAGAAACTTTTGGCGGGAAAAAGGTATTAACAATCGCGAAATGCAGGCAGCGCGAGGTCTTGGCTTACCGTGGCGACTTGGCAGTGAAGAAGATAAAACAAATGTGAATCGCGTATGTAATGCGCATGTGATGCGCAGAGCACTTTGCACATCGCATGTACGCGCGGCCATATTAAAAGCTATTTTATTGATGCTCAAATAATAAATTAGTATTCTCTATTATAATAATAGAATTTATAATAGAAGATACTGACAATTTATTTTCTATTATAATTAATATATATATACGCAATAATATATTAAAAATTAAATATATATAATAAATATTTAATATATTATTGCGAATATATATATTAATATATATATTATATATATTGTATATAATATATTTATATAATTATATATATACAGGATGTTTCATTTTAATCCGACCAGTCGAATATCTCGAAAACCAAGCCCGGGAGAGAAAAATATTTCAGACAAAAGTTGTTTGGTTTCGAGGGGGCCATAAGATGGTATCATTGGTTTGACCTTGAAGAGTCATTTGAAGGTCACGTGAAGGTCACTTCAATTTCTTAAATGGAACCTACATTTTCTCATTACATATTCTTGTAGCTTATCTCGAGAGCTTTCCAAAACACTATCATTAAGTACCTTTTCGTTAAGTACTTTTTGAGTTATGAGGGTTGAAATAATTTCTTAATTTTACATAAACCGTAAAATATCTTGTAAAATATTCACTTTTCGATTATCTTACCTTAATACTTTTATGTACAAATTAATGAGAGGAATCAATTGGTGTAAAAAAAACACATAGTTGTTTTTAAGAAAAAATATGGAATTGTTAATTGCAAATTACATATTTTTTCTTCAAAACAACTATGTGTTTTCTTTACACCAATTGATTCCTCTCATTATTTTGTACGTAAAAGTATTAAGGTAAGATAATCGAAAAATGAATATTTTATTAGATATTTTACTGTTTATGTAGAATTAAGAAATTATTTCAAGCCTCATAACTCAAAAAGTACTTAACGAAAAGGTACTTAATTATAGTGTTTTGGAAAGCTCTCGATGTCAGCTACAAGAATGTGCAAAAATATATAGGGTATTCCATTTAAGAAATTTAAGGTGACCTTTATGTGACCTTCAAATGACTGTTCAAGGTCAAATCATTGTTACCATCTTATGGCCCCCTCGAAACTAAACAACTTTTGTCTGAAATATTTTTCTCTCCCGGGCTTGGTTTTCGAGATATTCGACTGGTCGGATTAAAATGAAACACCCTGTATATATATATAATGTTATTTAATGTTTTAACATATACACATTATTAATTAGAATATAAATTTATATATATACACACATACATATATATATATATATATATATATATATATATATATATAATTTATATATTATATTAATATTATTTATATTTATAATATTTACTTATAATACTATATTATATCATCTTATATATTAATAATATTATTATAATTTATTATATTGGGTGTCTCTTAAAAGTGAGCCGCTATTTTAGGAATTGCATTCTACTCATCGAAATGAGCAAAAAAGTTCATATAAACAAAAATCCAAAATTCATTTTTGCAGTCATATTTAACTTGAAACTTAAGTAAGATAATTACAAAGCGTGTTTTAATATATATATATATATATATATATATATATATATATATATATATATATACACATAGAGAGAGAAAGAGAGAGAGAGAGAGAGAGAGAGAGAGAGAGAGAGAGAGAGAGAGATTGATCATAATTTATGTACATACATCTTACGTACAGCAAAGTATATATGTATTATGTATGTGCAATGTATGTATTTAGAGATTGCATAATGTATGTACGTATAATGTACAGCAATGTATATACATCTTACGTACAGCAAAGCATATACATATTATGTATATGCAATGTATGTATTTAGAGATTGCATAATGTATGTACGTATAATGTACAGCAATGCATATACATCTTACGTACAGCAAAGCATATACATATTATGTATATGCAATGTATATATTTAGAGATTGCATAATGTATGTACGTGTAATGTACAGCAATGTATATATATCTGACGTACAACGAAATATATACATATTATGTATAGACATTTGACATACATTTAACATACATTTATTATATATACATATAAAATACATCAATGTATATACATATTATATATTGTTATGTATATCCAAATCATGTATATGAAATGTATAAACATTTTACATACAAGATATTATTTTCATATCATGGAGAAAATATGCATATTCATAGAATGTCCGATGTTATATGGGTTACTTCTGATAATAAGCATATTGGCCGAACCTTAAGGCGCTCGGGATCTATTACATCTTTCGGAATAAGAATCAACTGTGACTTCTTCCATTGTGTCGGAAAAATTCCATTTTTTAGGCATATAGTGAATCCTTTAGCCAGGTGTTCCATCATATCACCATTTATATACTTTAAATACACGGCTTTAACTCCATCGACACCTGGAGCTATATGTCGTAAGCCTTTTCTTCACTATGCGAAATATTTCCTGAGTCGTAATGTCATATTCGTTTCTCCATTGGTCTGCCATATCTATCCTTTCTTTTTCCTTCTTCTTTTTCGGGAATAGCGAGTCCATTGTATCTTCGAGAACTGTCGTGTCTAAGGACTCCGTCAATGTAGGTGAGTTACGTCGTAGCTTATCTAGTACAAGTCTGTAGGGGAGTCCCCAAGGGTCCTCCTCTATGGACTTTATAAGATCTTGTCAAGCTTCCGATTTCGCTTTGTTTATTAAATTTTTCAACTCTTTCTTGACTTTCCTAAATTCTTTTTCTTTTTCTTTTTCCAAGTCTTGTACTCTATCCCTCTTTCTTCTATATCTTTTCCATATTCTTCTTAGTCTGATACACTCTTTTCTTTTGTCACTGATTTCTTGACTCCACCAGTACATTGCTTCCGTCTTTCTGAATTTTGTTGACTGTCTCGGCATCGTAGAACCGCATGTTCTTCCAAGTATTTCGTCTATTCTCTCACTGGCTTCCTGAGGAGTATGTTGGTATTTCTCCTCAAAGTCCTCTGTAGAGCACTCCCAGACGAGAATTGATTGGAATAAATCCGGATCGAATTTGGAGAACGTCCATGCGATTCTCGTATTTCTTTTGTTTACATCTAATAATCTGCCTATTTTAATAGCGAATGTAATGTACAAATGATCTGACATTGATAACTCTTCTTTCTCTACTTTCCAATTCTGTAGTGATCAAGTCTGCTGAACACCATGTGAGATCGACAATCGATGTTCCTTGTGGTCTTATTGGACTATTACTTATGGACTATTGTTCACTAATCTCAGATCTAGGAGATTTGTTCTAGAGAATTCTATCAGTTCCTTTCCTCTTCGGTCTTCAATTGAGGCGAACCATACAGGGGATTTAGCGTTATAGTTCCCGCATACAATTACTTTATAAACTTCCTTTTTAACTATTGTTTTAATTTCATCTAGCATTTCTATGTATTCTACTTTTGAGCTATTGGGGGACGAGTAGCATGAGATGAATACGTGATCTTTATATTTGACTGCAAGTGTATGTTGACCTCTTTGGACAAGTTTACATGGAATATTGGTAATTCTCCTGTTCCAAAAGACAGCTGCTAGACCATTCTGACTTGAGAACCAATAGTCTTTATTAGAGCAGTTATATGGTTCTTGTACTGCAGCCAGTTCAATCTCCTTTTCTAATGTTCATTGATTTAACAGATCTTGGGCCACTTTTGCATGATTAAGATTTACTTGCATCATTTTAATTTCTCTAGTCTTAATCCCATTTGCATCTCTAGTCTTAGATCTAGTCCTAACTTTAATTTTAGCCTTCGTTGACTTTCCAGTCATCATCATTGTTTATCTCCATTCTTTCATTTACATTTCTAATCTTAGATATTTGTCCGTCTTCTTCTCCTTTTTTATCTTTTCTTTGATCTGTTTGAGTCCTTGAACCATTCCTATTGCTAATACATATAGCAGAGCCGACGCGATGCTTCGGCTCGTGGCCTTCTTCTTTGCATATTATATAATATGCCTCTTTATTGCACCACTTAACTTGATGTCCTGCGGCTCCGCATTTATAGCATAAGTTCGATCTATCTATTTTTGCTTTACACATATGCTTTAGGTGCCCTAGTTGCCAGCATCGGAAACACTGTGCAGGCCTAGCCTTTAGTAGTTCTATTTGGATCCTAGACCATCCTATACGTATCGTTTTAAGGTAAGCCAATTGGATGGCCAGCGTGAGTGGACATTGGGCCCACACTATGCGGAGGCCGTTCCTCATAGCCTTTATTTCACCTATCTTGATGACTTCCGTGACACATTTATCTATATCCGCCATTAGCGTCTTAACCTCTTCCTTTGTTATGAAATCATCCAGGCCAAACATTCTTAACTCTCCCTTAATTACAGGTCTGGAAATTTTTGCATCCTGGTGAAGTACATCCTGTAGCGCTTTAGCTAATTTGTCTGCTTTTTCATCCCTCTTTCCTCTCTCTCCTGTTACTTCTATGAGGATATTTCCCATTGCTGTCTTCCTCAGTCTAGTATTCTCAACACTAATTTCTTTGATCATAGGATCATCCCTCGCTCTCCTGAGGGCTTCAGCATAGGAGAAGTTCTCTTTAACTCCTTTTATCGTAATCGCTGCCGATCTTGGAAATCTTCTTCGAGTCTTCGGTGCTGTAATCCTCTCTCTTCTTTCTTGTTCCTGAATTTTCTTTACCTTCCTATCCTTTTTAATATCCTTCCTATTCCTCACCGTTTTCCGTTCTTCCTGGTTGTTTCCGACTTGTTCCTTATTCGTTTCTCCTCGTGGTGGGACTACTTGGATGTTACTAACAACTTTAATGTCCTTCCTATTAGTTCTCTGCGGCAGAGGGGGCCAAAGTAATTCCCCTTCTCCGCTATATCCTTCCTTACTTTTTCCCTGTTGTACTTCTCCCATCGTACCACGCTCCTTAATTCTTTCCCTGTTTTCTTGCATTTCTTTGATTAATGCTTCTTTCTTTTGTTTCAGGCGCTGATCATCCGTCTTGGGGGCTCTTGGACCGCGCGGACGTCGGGCATCGGCTTCTTCGGGACAACGGAACTTCGTCTCCGCAGGACGACGGAGCTCTTCAAGACGACGAAATTCGGCTTCTTCAGGTAAGTTCTTTCCAGGTACCTCTTCGGATGGGTGTATGGTAGCATCCGATTCTTCCCATGTAGTAGTAGTAGTATCCTCTTTGTTGTACACTCTTTTCCAAATCGCGTCCAAATACGCATCCCATTTCCTCTTAATCCTCTTTCTTTTTGGACTCTCTTCTTTATCCTCTTCTTCCTTATGTTTCTGTTCCAATCCTTTGATTTTCTCTTTTAAGCTTTCTATCTCCTTCTTCATGTCGTTTACTATTTGTGTAGCTGCTCGACTTCTTTTTCTCGTTTTTGCGTTTCCTTCTTTTTCTTTTTCTTTCAGTCTCATTTCCAGCTCTTTATTTGTCATTTTTAATATTTTAACTTCCCAATCTCTGTCTTTATCTGTCTCTTTTTCTTTTCCTTTTTCTTTTTTTTTTTCTTGTCTGCTTTTCTCATTAGAGCTCGTACCATCACCTTAGAGTCCTTTAGTCTCTTTTTAATGATACCGGACATGTCTCCTTTAATATTCTTACTCTTTTTTCTGATTTCTTCTATATTTTCCAGATATTCCAACACTCTAGCCCTGCCTCAGCCGGTGTCGTTGCGTTGAAGCCTTCGCTGTCACTGGAGTCCGACAACTCGTGAACATCGAGATCTGTACGCCTACTACCTTTTTTTCAATCTTTTTGGGACGGCCTCTTCCTCTCTTTACTTCTTTTCTTTTAACTCCGTCCTCCTCTTCTCCTGAATCCGCTCTTTGCCGCTCCTGAGGAAGGCCTCGTACAAGGATACAACCGACCTATAGTCTGTTGCATTCCCCCTGGAGACTGAGATGATGAGGGTATCTTGCGATCCTCCAATCGATTCTTCGGGCCCTTCTACTCTCTCTAGAGGAATGTCATCGTCTTCCATTATCCTCTGCTTACGGGTAAAGAGGTTTACCGACTGGACGTTACATTCATCTTTTTCGTCCGAATCTAAGAGCCTCTTTCGTTTTAAGTCTTCTTTTCCGACCTCCTTTTGCTCATCTGTTTTTTCTGAGCCTTCTATAAATGTGAAGCTCTTAATCTCTCTATCTTCTCTCTCCATCGTTTCGCCTCGTTCCATGTATTGGTCGCCGGTAGTCAATTCTTCAGAGGCGCCCGACGCTAACATCTCCGATAGCCCTTTGTCCGATGACGATGATAACCCAACAGGGACGATATTGGATCGATCACCGATACCTGGCGCATCCGAAGTACCTGGCATGGTACGGTTATTTTCTTTTTCGGTTGTGCTCATCATAGTGGTTAGAGATGCGTTTTTGATGTCCGGAATGACGCCTCTCCGGGGTGGTTCAGGATACCACCAACCGCCACACTTTCCCATTCACTCTCACACACATACATTGACTATAGTATAGCGAATAGCCGCTCCGGAAGAAAGAGAGGGGGAGAATTAATGATAAAGGGTAGAAAGAAGGACAGAAGATTAAGGATGGGTGGGATGCGCCAGAAGCATACATACTCACACACATTCACACACCAGGATTAGGATACGGTGGGACAAAGGGAAGGATAAACAGGAAGGGTAAGCAGGTGAGGAAGGTAAGAGATATAGAGAAGGATAAAGGAGGATAGGAGGAAGAATTGGAGGAAAAGAAGGTTCGGGTGTTTCACCATCCTTCAATGGCCCCAGATAGCCGGGTTTGAAATCAGAGTTTTCCTTCTCCTATCCGCATTAGGCCAAAGTGCTCGAAAGGAGCGGAATCCCCTCTTCCTCCCCTTCCGGGGAAGGAAGTGCAATGGGCGCGCTTAGTCAGTCCCGACACCCCTCGGCCCATCCCCACACCGAAGCGTAGAAGTGACGGGCCCGAGGTCCCATCGAGCCTCCCCCGGAGCACGCTCCAAGGGAGGCCCGATGGGACAGAGGGTGCCCGGGACCTAAGCTTCCCCACCACGACAAGGTGGCGCCCGTCGGGAAAGTTCCCGTTTAATTCTATTGATAAGACTAACGAACGACCGGCTGCAAAAAATGCAAAAATTTCGCGACGGCAAGTTTTAACGATGTACCACGGAGAATGCATGCGAATTTATGAATAAACCGTAGATATTTTGACAACGCAAACATATGTATGCTAAATGTAATTCTCTTGGCTATATTATACGTCAGTATTCGTATAATGAGATACAATACGTCTTTTTCAAAGATTTGATTTGTAAGTATACGATAAGTGTATTGTGATATAAAATAATCTCACATGTATTGATCGATTTTATACAGACTAGAAAAATGATCATAAAAATTCATACATTAGTACACGAAGATATATGTGTGTTTGTCGTACATACACATAAGGAAAAACTCGATCTAAGTATTACTGAAACCTGTTTGAAGTAAGGAAAAGATTTTTTTATATAAAGAAGATTCAACGTGTCAATCTCGACTGAAAGAGGAACTTTGACGCTTGTATTTTAGTTGGCCAAAAGGTACCGATTCTGCCAAGTGACTTTTACGTCGCAGAATGTAATAAAAATGACTTTTTTAAGGGAGAGATACTTTACGTCAGGTCGTATTTCTTTCGCTCCGAACGCGAGAGTTTTAATCGCAAACGAGAAATTCGAAAAGCTCCACGGTGCGTTATTGACGGCTCTTTACCGTATCGATCACGTCTCGATCGTCCTACTTTTCTCGTATGCCCGCCGGTCTAGACGGATAAATTGCGTTGTCGACATGCGTTTAATTGCACGTTCATCGGATCAGCGTTGGTCAAATGTAAAATCGAATCAGTGCGATGCGATTGATGAAATAACAGATTGCTTATTTTGGATGTCGTTTAATAGAATGTAAAACTAAATAGCGGATATTGGAGAAATCAATTATATCTACATTTTATTTTAGAAAATGTGATAAACTTTTTATTTTTTAGTATTTCGTCCATTTCTCAATCATATTCTTTCGCGAAAATATGCTGTCGATTTCTTTCACGTATTTGATTGTGTTTTATACAATTATTATGAATTAATGATACTGAATAGAAGGCTGGCGACAATGGATCATAAAGTAAGTTGCACTGAATAAATATAAAACAACAAAATCTTAATATATGACAATTTGTCTAAAATAAATAATGTATAATAAAAAACAAATTAAAATTGTATTTGCACGAATCATTTATTATTTTCTATTTATGCAAGAAAACGTGCAACCATTTTTTTGGCTTTTCGTATATTAGCCAATTTATCAATGATAAGTAGACGAGATAAGTAGGTGAAGTGACAATTTATGCGGCTGTCATACTCATGGAGGAAATTATTACAGAGTGTCTCTATAGTGGCACACAGGTGCATGTCTCTCGTTTCGTGTGTCATGGTGTTTCAAGAATCTTGTCGTGAGATTTTATACCTTTCCCACGTGTGTCGAGTAGTGTTTTTTAAAGAGAACAAGCTAGAGAAAAATAAACAATCATAGAATCCACGGCCGACGTTATCGATCAATTTCATGATCGCGTCTTTAATGATCTCTAAAAATCCGACTGCTAAATAAATATTGTAAGATGTCAGCACCTATCAGTATTATAGCAGACGATATTTGCGAGGGCGCAAACCGCCGATCCTGCGAACGCAGCGCTACGCGATGGCGCTGTTATACCGGATATGATGAAACATTCCTGATCCTTCGAGATCCTTCGATTTGAGGATCTTTATCCGGGAAGAAACCGGAGCTACGCACTTTTGCTCCGAACTGCGAATAAAGCACACGCATTATTTCGGTCGAGTCAAAACTATTGTATCTTGTGCTTTAAATAAAGAGTGAATAGTGTCTTGCAAATTTAATAAGACTGTCATACTGTTACTTTCCTTTATTCATTCGAAAAAACATTATAGACCATTTACAATATCAAAGAATAAAATAAGATGACTAACCAGAAGTGAATATTTACTTTCTTCGGTGTGGATCATGACCGAGACATCTTTTGACGTTTTGCTCTTTTTACTTACTTGTCGAAGCGAGGATCAAAAGGATTATTACATCTTTTTTTACGTTGTATGACGGAAGCCTTACAATATTTTATTCACAAACGCGATAAATTACTGGCGGATTCTTACACGAATTTTGAGTTATGTATTTATGGAATTGATAAATTTTTATGACACACATGTGGAATCGCAAACTTGCCAAAACTTAAGCGAAGAGGATCTAGAAATAAAAAATTCAGTAAAATCGATTCTCTGAAAATATTAACAGAAAGTAAAAATTAATATGCGATATTTGCTCTCATCGGAAACATGATCGATTATTTTCACGCCATTTCCTATGATTATCGCGTTTTTTTCCAATCACGAAATTAATCCGCAGTGCAACAGGATATACCGCTTAACAAACGTCGACGATTGCGATTCCATCCGACATACAACGGTAAATCTCTCGAATCGTCCGTACGCGCACTCCATTACAGTCTGACATCGTGGACACCGGATAAGCTCGTCAGTAGGTATATATAGGGAATTCTAATCCAGGTCCTCTCAGGGGGGGTAAGGCGCGAGGGGTACCGCAGCGCGGGGGAATGACGTCACGCGGGACGGAGGGGATTTCGGTGGCGCGGAGGCTGCGGGGCGGGGGTACGCTTGTTTCGGCGCGTGTTGGATGTTTTATCGCAAGTATAAGCAATATTATATAACATACCCGGTTGATAAACGATATAAACAGTATTACATATGCCGATGTCCGGTTTATAAACAATATAAACAGCTGCATTCCTTTGAAAGACAACGCGTGCGAGAGAGAGGGAACGATAGCACGAAGACAACGCGTGCGAGAGAGGGAACGATAGCGCGAAGAGAACGCGTGCGAGAGAGAGGGAACGATAGCGCGAGGAGAACGCGTGCGAGAGGGAGGGAACGATAGCGCGAGGAGAACGCGTGCGAGAGAGAGGGAACAATAGCGCGAGGAGAATGCGTGCGAGAGAGAGGGAACGATAGCGCGAGGAGAACGCGTGCGAGAGAGAGGGAACGATAAAGACTTATAACTTGCGCGAGAGAGATAGCGCAAAGGATGGAAATATGTGCGAAGGAATTACACCATGATTTAGTAAACTTAAAACTTTATTCTTGTTTTACATATTTTTTACGTACTATGTGGACTAAAAACTAAAGCTGCCAGCTCGCAATCGATGAGTTGATGCTTGTTGAAAGCGTCACTCGCGCGTATTACAATCGATACTTCTTTCGGATTTATTACAGTGGACGCGATATTGGAGAATTGCGTAAACTTGACGTCAACTGTTTCGATAATTTTATCCAGTCGATCAAAAGTTACATCTATGTATTGATCGAGATCGAACATACGATGTAACGTCGATTCGATCATCATCATGCATACGTTTGAAGATTCGAGACTTATGAATTTAACGTCGTTAATCGTACGAACTCTCACTGTTAGCGGTCCAACGCTTATGAAATTGTAGTCATCTTTAGAGTCGTTCCGAAGGAAATTTTGAATATTGCGACGTTGCTCGTAGAGTCCCTTCCACGTTTCGAGAGATAATATCAGTTCCTTTCCCCGATGATCTATGGCAATCTCTACGTAACTCGGTGGACCCACGTTGATACCAATTTCGAGGAATTTGAATTCCGTAGCTGTCAATGCGTATCGTCTACCTAGTATACGAACCGCACGACACTCCAACGAAATACTAGGGAAAAAATTAAAATTAAATAATAGTAATAATACAATTTGTAAAAATAGAAAAATAGAAAGAAGTTAAACGAAACTTACTCGTCACATTTGTTCTCAAACGATGGAGTTTTATCACGACTCGGTACATAATTATTCACGCGTCTTCCGACGCCGCTGCTGCTGCTGCTGCTTCTTTCGACGTAGTACATTTCTTTGGTGTTATGAAAAGTGAACCACGAGCAGTTAACGCGACACTGATCGTACAGGAATTAACTGAGTATACGTGACGCTCATCTTCCAAAAATATAATGTAGTGGGGAGATCAATGCTTCTAACGCTCTGAAATTTAGGAGAAGGGGGAGACGGCGCTCGGACAAAAAAATTCTTAGAAACGCAAGGAAAGGATTAGGGAGGGGAAATAAGAGATAACACATATTAATGTTTACATATTTTATTTTTCTTGCAATTCTTTCTGGCGTTGCGACCACCAGTTAAATATTTTGAATACATTTTGTAATGCGCAATTCTTAACATGTTTTCCACATCGCATACTATAGGTAATATCTAATTTATTTAGAGAATCAATATCTTCGTAATCTGCATCCAAGGTTTCAATAATATAGCCGTTTCCCGCATCGTCTAGTATATCGGTCAGCCATTTTCGCTTTTCAAGTCCTTTAACGTACACGACAGACGATTCTTCTTCTTCTTCTTCGTGTATCGTACCAACAACAGCTATTGTAATTACACGCTGAGCCAAGCCATACGGAAGGTTTCCGTCTTCCCATTGTAATCCATGATGATTTCTAATCACCCATGAGACTTGACATCGCTCAGATTTTGTAAGCACGGTACGGGACTTGCGAAAAAGTAATGCCAGAGAACATATCCCTTTCTCAGAACCGCAACTTCCTTCACGACAAAATTTCTCCCGACAATAAATCCTTGTAGATCCACAAACGTTGGTACGGACATGATGAGATCTCTCGTCGAGAGGAATGACGAAACTCTAAAACCAACGCCTCGCAACACTGATTTATATCCTGCACCTCTTCCCCTCTCTCTTGTGTCGATATTGTCGCGAACACTTAGGTGATTTTGCGTACAACGTTGGTCAACGGATTGTACTGGATCACGCGATCGTGTATGATGAGACAGTACGCAGTGGTATTCGTCGGCACGTTCTCCTTACACTCGAATTCCAATCTCACATCCACGGTTGCGCTCTTGACTGATTCGTTTTGTCGAGAACAATCGATAATCACGAACGGACCGTTACGTAGAAACATCGAGATGGTGAGACTCGGCTCGAGATACTCGTATCCGTATTAATTCTTGCAGAAGCGCGTGTACGTGTCGTACAGAATGGACCATCTGTTTTTATCGAAATCCAAATTCATATCGTCGTACGGATAACATTCCAAGTTCAGATAGAGTTTCACGTTGATCAATTTGCAGTCGTCGAATCGACTCGTATCCTCAGACATAACATTCTTCTGGCCTGTTTGCAGAGCGAAGACAACGTAGCGTGGTTTCTCCAGCTGAGTCATGGTCTTAATGGCCCACGAATGCTTGATTGTACGCTGCAATAGCGGATACTCGTACAGATCCCACGAGCGAAAACCCATGCTGAGATATCGTGCGCTTTCCAGAGCACGCAGCATCGACAGTTTTTTAATCTTTCTCAACAGCACGTGTGGCATTCGCCATTGTATCTTGAATATGTTGATCGCAGGCTCCAGCGTCGAATCTCCAAGCAGACAATTGTTGTCGTTGCGCGATCGTATTAAGATCAATTCGTGACGAGTGTTAATCACCACGCGTTTGTAATCCTCGCAAAATCCCAATAACATGTAGAGCGGTACGCAAAAATTGAAGTGTCTATTCGCATTGGTCGACGCATCCCAGCCGGCGTTCCTCATAATCACGCTTCTATCGGATGATACCGTTACATAGTTTTTGAGCGTAGTAGTTATTCCTACGTTTCTATTGCGATCAATCTCAACGCTATCGAGTTCGTATCGAATCTCATCGAACATGAATGCGACGCAATTATTTCCCAGTGCCACATCACCTCCTTCAGGTGGTGGTCTATTTTTCGTTAGTTCTCCCTCGATGTATAGGAAACTCTCATACGGTAACGTATACAGATCCTGTTGTTGTATGGGTATTCTTATCTCGTCACTGTATCCGAACGTTGTATTGGCGAACGGGTTGTACGTGTGAGTCTCGATCTTGACGATACGATTGTCGAAGATCGGTTCGTCGACCGATGTTGAGGATGTCGATCATCGTTCAGTTGTTTCGCATCGCGAATCCCAAAGATTGTAAAAACGCAACGTTCGATGCGCTGAGTTTCTTTTTCTTGGATGATTGGATATTAGTGAACGTCGACGTTGTTGTCGCTGGCCTCGTAAAGATTGCGTTATCTCTCACGTCTTTCGATCCGTTCAACACGAGCATCTCATACGTCGCATACGTACGTTATCGTCGTAGCCGTCGTACGTGCAATCTTACGGTAATCTCTTCTCCTCGAAAATCGAGCAATCGTTCGTTCTGGTCGACAACGCGTAACGTTAAATCCGTAATGCTCCGCGCGATGATCGGCAGGTAAATGATCTGCGCCGGTGTTTCCGATATCTTATATCCCGGTGGTACCCTCGGTGAAAATTCATGTATCGTATGAACGAGTTTGCCGTTGTTGTACGCGCCCGCGGTTACGTTACATTCTACGCGGATAATATTCACGTTGATAATGTTAATCGGCATGTTCGATTCGTACCATTTTCGCGGCTCGAGAATACGATTCGAGAATCCTAGCAGCGATCCAATGTTGTTGGGCTTGCTAAAGTTTATTCTGTATGCGCATTTGATCTCGCTCCTCATCGTATTGTAATTAGCGCGGAGCACTATCGGATATTCTCCATCTTCATAGTCACCGGCGTCAATGTGTTTCTTATCGCGATGTTTCCGTGAAATTGCATGTTTCAAAAATGCATGTATATCTCGCAACTCGTAGGATCCCTCGGGAATCGTAATTTCCGCGTCGTCTTTGCCAAAGTAAAATTTATTATTCGAGGAATTCACATTCGGTATCGTGTGATAAGTCTCAAAATCCGTTAGACCGAGCTCGTATGCATCGTCGCCCAAATCTACGGCGGGAAAGAAGTTTGCCGCGAGAACGCTACTCTTCCCAGTCAACGTGAATGTCATAGACATGTTGGCAAAACTGTTTAACGAATACTGAGTTAAATAGCGCAATATCCGTCTTTAAATTCGCATGAATCGACCGTTCGAAGAAACTGCAAGCACAATTGTCCGCAGATGCTCTGATCGTAAGTTTGAACAGGTGTGTAATTGTACTGTATCTTCGTTACGTTTCGTCCGAAATATCGCACCAATTCATTCGGTGGTCGAAGATAACCGAAACTGTCAAAATATATAACGCGATTCCCCCTCTTTGCGTACGCTACCCAATGAGTACCTGGTCCTTCGACGTTATCCAAATTTACGATGCCGCTCTCGTTTTGATATATACCACCGATCGGTAAAGAGTCGCGCATGAAAACACCTCTAAAATATGGAATGCGCATACATTTCGCCAGTTGTAGCAATTGTACGTTGGTAGTTGCGCCTTGCGGCATTTTTGGCGTCTCTTTGACGTTTTTTTTTCTCGTTGAGGCTCCTCGTCCGTATTCGTAAGGAGCGAGATATAATCCGCGACCTTCCATGGCGTGATTGTGACGTAGCATCTCTTGCAACTGACGTTGCGCGGCTTTTCCGTCGTTCACCGCCTTCGCTACACTCGCCGCTCCACCGATCAGGGAGCGCACCCAACATTGGTAGAATCGGCAATGCACCGCCGTATTTCGCTACCGGAAGTTCGCCGTTTTTTTCTTCGTCTTCGTCCTCTTCAGACCCATACCGAGCTTCGTCTTGGCTTTCATCGCTGCCCAGACAGCTGTGGCGGCGGCTCTCTCACCGAGAGTCGAATCTCTCGCACCGATGCGATTTCGCGCTTTCTCGGCAAGTATCCTATCCGCCGCGTGTCTCTCGGTGAGATCGTTGCTCCGAGAGTATGCTATATCGTGTTCACGACACGCCGCGTCCAATGGATTGATACCTCGATCGCCTCTGGCTAATCGCTTCTGCAACCGCGTGCCTGGACCGCAAAACTGATAGCCGGGAGTATGGAATTCGATCGGAAGCGCGTTAATCGCACGATATAAGAGACCGCCACCTCTTACAATTCTCGCTGACATTCGTCGCAATCTTTTATTAACGGTGGCGGACCGTCGATGTGTGTTCGCTGCCACGGCTGATTGTAATGCATGCACGAACGATATTGTTGAACCTCCGAATCAGCCTTTATATATTCTGGAAACTTGTCCCACAATCGTTCCACGTAATCACCAAAATTTTGCAGTAAAACAATCTTTGGGATATACTGCAGTTGTTCAGCGGTAAGCCGGAAAATGTCTCTTTTATCCGACAGAAGGAGAAACATTTTTGATATTGAGCGGTTTCGAGTCGAAACACCTCTATAAATAGGTCTCACTCGAATACCTCCACCGGCACTTATTTGGTCAGCGAGCGACCTTTTCAAGGATCCTCCATGGCAATCGGCATTGCATCCATCGAGCAAGATACCAACATCGCTCTGGAGTCGCATATCACTGTGTTAAAAAGCAGCATTAGGTGTGAGGTCTGGATAGCTCAGTGGTCTAGAGCAGTTGCCCGGAAAGCGAAAGACTCGGGTTCGATTCCCGATCCAGCCACTTGCGCCTCACATATTTTTTTAGTCTGCGAATATTGTTTTCTAGCAATTATTCGTTAGGCTGAAAAATGTGTGAATGCTCTCTCCACAGGATATGCGTCAATGCCGTTGCCACGGATGGATTCTGTGGCTCGTTGATCAAATGGGCGTAAAGACACGTCCGACCTCCTCCCACATACATCCCTATCTTTACTGGACCTATAAATAGGTCGTCACTCGAACGTCGACTGCTTCTATCTCTGTCAGACGTACGCGAGAATACCAAAACATCTTATACGCGACAACGCGAACCTGCTGATCTTGTTTAAACAGGACGGTACCAACTTGAAACACGTGTACAATGATCACGTGAATACCGACATGTCGTACGAGGATTTCAGTGAATTATGTCGTACTTGTTGGCAGCAAAAGTATTGATTCCTAGTGATAGACAAGGACAGCTCGCTTGCGAACGGGCGATACAGAAAAGAATTTAACGTGTTCGTGATACCGCAAAACGATTAGTCGCTGCCGACATTCTGTCGAGAGGAGTGAAACGCTCGACACTCTGTTGACATGGCTGGAAGCGATAATATTCGCGAGCGTGAAAAGATTGCGAGGGAGATTGAGAAAACGAGCGAATCGAACCGCAAGAAACATCGCGCTTTGAAGACCGGTAAGATCGACGAAGATATCGCGGTCAAGACCCATTTTGAGCCTATTATCGAGACACTACAAAAGATCGCCGACAACTCTAGCTCAATCGCGGTTAAAAACGAGCCGGAGAGTAACGCTTTACTAGATGAACCGCCGATAACCTCTACACCGTCAGCGACAACGAGAATCATACAATCCACGATACCCGAATCACTCGCAATCGAAAATGTTTTCGAAACCACGGGCAACCCGCTCGAAACATCTGTTCGAAACATGTTACAAACGTCGGAAGGTCAAGAAGTGTTACGATAGCACTTGGGGCCACTGGGACAAAAGTACAGCGCTCTCCTTAGTGGCGACGAAAAAAATGAGACCGATCACGTGTACGGTGTCTATTTCAACGAGAATGAAATGCGTCTCGGTAACAAACGATTCGACATTGATAAAGATGACTCTATAATCATAGACAAACTGAGTGCATTGGTACACCTGGATTATACGAGTTAATCTTCAAGAGAATTCCCGATGACGTCATATACACTGAGGACGATATGCAAAAATATAAGAGCATATTAATGGCGACGAGTGCGCATAAACGCAAATATGATGCGCAAGGTCGATTAAATAGCAACAAGGGATACAAGTATAAACAAATAATCGCACCGCTGATGTCGATCGAATCGAAAAAGAATAAATCCGGAACGGAAGTATTCATGCCTCTCGCGATGACGCTAACCGACAATAAGATCGATTACGTGCACTGAGACGACCCCAACGAGCTAGTGGATCGCCTACGATTGCTCGACGCTTCGCGCCAAGCTGGCCACAACGCTCACGACAACGAGATCCTGTCGATTATAGAGGAACTTCGCGAAGTCGGCCTTATTATAAATTAAACGGTGTCTCGACAAAACTAATCAGTCGATCGATGTCACTCGCATCGAAAAAAATGCCTACCAACAAATTTGGATTATTCGAACGGAGAAATGGAGAAATCAGCACAAGCGATCATTGGGGTAAATTGGTGACGAGTTACTTGCGTCAAAACGCTCTGTGTCGCGTCGCTACGGACTATGACACGAGATCGCGCAAGATTCGCCGTGTAACGCAACCTGAGGCTGATACCGATGCAGTCAACAAACTGTACGTGGAACAATGCGTTAAAACGTTGAAGAATCAACAGAAAGAATCAGACGAGAAGCTGACTGCGTTTGAGAAGGATATGCGAGCTTTGCAGACTGCGATAAATGAGCTTCGGCGTGCGATTAACACTAATTCAGAAATGGCTATCAACCTGTAATGAGCTTTAGTGAACGGCTTAGGAGCGGCTATTGTACAATTATTGAACATCTACAAAGGCTTATAGAACATCTACGAAGGGTTATCGAACGGCTATGAATAATTATCGAACGACTACAAACGGTTATCGAACGGCTATCAAACTACAATGAGTGGCAGTGATTGAAGAGGAAACGGCCGCGAACGAGGCTACGAACAATTCAAGAACAGCTGCGAACGAGGCTACCGATACCTCAGGAACGGCTGCGAACAAGGCTATGAACACGTCAGGAGCGGCTACATACGAGGCGGCATACAACTCTGGAACGGCTACGAACGGGTCAGAAACGATTGCCAACGTGGTTACGAACGGGTCAGAAACGACTGTGAACGAGGCTACGGACTACTTAGAAGCGACTACCAACAGGGTCAATCACGGCAACAAACGGGTCAAGAACGGCAACAAACGGGTGAAAAACGGCAGTGAACGGCTCAGAAACGACTATCGAACGTCAACGAACGGGCCAGGAACGTCTATCGAACGTCTATCGAACGTCAACGAACGGGCTAGGAACGTCTATCGAACGTCTATCGAACGCCAACGAACGCCAACGAACGGACCAGGAACGTTTATCGAACGTCTATTGAACGCCAACGAACGGCTACGAACGGGCCTGGAATGTCTATCGAACGCCAACGAACGGCTACGAACGGGATAGGAACGTCTATCGAACGACTATCGAACGTCAACGAACGCCGATGAATGATAAAACGTACGGTGATACTCGGGGCATATATCATTTGATCGACGAATCGAAACAACGATGGATCGGCGATCGGGAATAACCGAGGAAACGAAGAAACAACATAGTTTAGAGAAACGGCAGCTGGTGAACGAACTGTACGCACCGGCGAGAAAAAATTTTCCCCGAAGACACGTCATAGTGTGGGGATACGATGACCTGTGGCAAACTGACATCGTCGAGATGCGTCCGTACTCTCGTTTCAACAGAGGTTACCACTACATACTCACTGTCATCGATGTGTTGAGCAAGCACGTGTTGGCCGTACCATTCAAGAGTAAAGGCGGAAGCGAGACAGCTGACACTATCGCCGAGATAATTCGAGATAGCAAGAGGTGTCCGAGAAACATACAGAGTGATAAGAGGAAGGAATTTTACAACGCCGACGTGCAACGACTCATGCGGAAACATAACATCAATCACTATTCTACATATTCGGTATTGAAGGCATCGATCGTTGAGCGATTCAATCGCACGCTGAAAAACGACATGTGGAAGATGTTTACGCTAAACGGATCTTACAAGTGGATCAACGCGTTGCCGCGACTCGTATCGGATTACAACGCGCGCAAGCATCGAACGATCGGTATGCGACCCGTCGACGTTACCCCCGCGATCGCTGAAAGACTCTTGACTACGGTGTACAACCGTGTAAATATCGCGGGTCCGGCGAAATTCAAAGTAGGTGACTCGATACGCGTTAGCAAGTACAAGGCACTTTTCGAGAAAGGTTACACGCCAAATTGGACAACCGAGGTGTTTAAAATTGTAAAGGTGCAGCATACTAATCCCATAATCTATCTACTTGAGGATTATCGTAAAAAATCTATCGCCGAAGCGTTCTACGAGCACGAGTTGCATCGCGCGAATTATCCGGACGTATATCTCGTGGAGAAAGTACTGCGCAGAAGGGGTGACGAGGTTTACGTGAAATGGCTGGGATTTGACAATTCACACAACTCTTGGATACATAAGGACAATGTGATTTAATTCATAGTGTTTATTTTTCATTTTCAAAAAGAAATATATGTGTACAACATAATATTTGATAAGTGAAAATATACATAAAATCTTTATTAATATTTCTTTCAATAGTATATGTATTTATTCTTAATATAAATGTGTAAGATATGCATTACATAAAAAAATATATGAAATATAAATGTGTAAGATATGCATTACATAAAAATATATGAAATATAAATGTGTAAGGTATGCATTACATAAAAATATATGAAATATAAAAATACAAAAATCTTTATTAATATTTCTTTTAATAGTATAATACACACACACACACATTTTACATTTTATAAAGTTATCCTATAATGTCCCCATGGCAGTGTATCGGTGGTTTCGGGTACGATATATCGCTTGTCATCGTACGGACTCAGAGCAGTTTTCGTCTCGCGGACGGTATATACTTCGTGCAATTTAGATCTTATACAGGACTGCTGTCGCGTCATTTCAATTTCATCGTGCAAACACCGCGAGTAATCATCGAACGTTATATTACGCGCTACGACATTACTTTGACGCCATTTGCCTTCTTCGTGTCCTTCCTACCGTACACTTTCACCGCGTACATTTTTGCTCTAAGCCCGACGAATTCGGTCATTATCGCGCCATTGTTTTCATCCTTCATCAAGCCCGGTACTTTTTTGTTCGCGAGCAGTATACCATACGCATTGCCTACAGCATAATCGCTCGTATCGAATCTAGCGATATCGCGCTTCATGTTTTCATACACATCGACGCACTCGACGTGATATATTAGACTATCTGTGTCGGTGTACATTACCCGGCATTTGTCGCGATACAGAGGAAACATGTACTCGTGGTGAAATTCGTACAGACACTCTTTCGATATGTCGAGTACATACTGACGTGTGTAGATTGGTTTATAAAATTTTACTTCCAGTTTGCGCAATTTTACGGCGATTAAATTTTCCGAAAAGACGCTTCGACTATGGAAATTTGGTTTGGCGATCATCGCTTCTGCGCCGTATCGTCCGTCCCACTTTGTCAATAATTTTACATCGACACGATTACGCACATTTTCCATCCTTTTGCCAAATACCGCATTGTTCATTAATTTGTATAAATTTTTTTTAAAATCATTTTTCGCGAGTGTTCTAAACTGTGTATTTAATTCGATATAACTGCGAAGCCACGGAGATTGTGTAAATTGTAATACGCGATATATTTTTGTTACACGAAGACCGTGTCGCGTACATTGCTGTAGGTTACGGTAGTGTATCACGTAACGCTTCTTATCGTATAACGGCTTGTCGCGTGTCGGGCAAAACGGTAGGTCAGTGTGCGTATCGTGAAGATGTTGCGGGATCGACTTCGAGGATATAACCCGTAGGCGAATCTAACGCGATAGATGCTACGTCAAAATTCGACACGTCATCGACCCATCGAAAATCGGCGTAAGGCAACACAACAGGCCGGTTGACACATTGCTCATCCGTATAAATTATTAACGTCAAAATACATCAAGTATGATGGTTTCGATGGATCGTACGATTGCATGTACTTGTTATTAGCGCGAGCGTATCTGTTGGAACATTCTCAGACCACCGCGTATACCGCGTTCGATAAACATAACCATATCGATGTCGGTAAGCAATTCGAACGTAATCTTGGTATGCTTCAACATGGCATCCCACGTGTATCCGGGAAGAGTATAATAATACGCGGGGTCGAGTCCGTAACTTTCGATGCAACTATCGCGAAAGTTTTCAAAAATATCGGCTAATAACAAGACGTCGATTTTCAGGTACAAATCGTTATATTCGCCTAGCGTTCGAATGAGAATCGCGTCCAGATATTCTCGGCGTGCGCGTAATCGCTCTCGGATATAGTTTCACCGGTCAAAGAACTGTAAAACGATTCGCGCGGTTGTAAACACGTATCTTGCAACCTATCTACAGAGTCGACGTATTCGTACGGAAAGACGCCTTTCCATGTTAATAAATTGAAATTTTCTGCAAATAAATTTTGAAATTTAGAATGTAAAATTTTGAGTTTATCTTTCTCTAAAAAAGATGTCAATTTGTCGAGACTTGCCGTAAGAAATTTGTATGAATCGATGAAGCGTAATTTTACATGATTTTTCCAATTGTCTTCCTTAAGGTTAACATTTTTCGTAAACGAAATATATTTTTCCTTGGTTATCGGAAGTAAATCGATTTTCTCTTCGAACGCTGTGGCTATATCCTTGATAATGAAATGCTCATCATAACCGGATAAATTGTGAAAGGCTATGGGAATGCAAAAAGATTCTTTGTAATTTAGATTGCAATTTGAGTGCGCGGGACCTCTGTACCGTCCGGTTAAATGACAATGATCGCGCACGCGTGTATCATCTTTTTGCGTAAACGGTTTTTCACATATATGACAATGCGTTGCGCTGTGAAATTTTTCCCACTCGTCCGATGTTAAATTTACCATGGGGACATTTGTCGTTAAAATAGTCTTAACGCGAATTGCTAAATTTTGAAGTTCTTCGACGAACCACGAAAACGCAATCGGTACTGCAACGAAAATGGTACGCGGATAACGATTCGTCGTACGAGCAATGTACATAATACGCTATACTAAATACCCGATGGTGTTGGTACAAATTTTGCTGTTCTTCCTCCATCTTGGCCAAAACGCATTCCAAGTCGGCGTATACGATGAATGGAAGCCGCTCTTTCCTGTTGTAGTTGTTGAACTCGAGCCACTTGTCTTTATCGCTCGGTAACCGGATAGCGCAGTCGTTCATCTTTCCACAGTCGACCGTATGTGACTGCAGCTTGTCGTTCGAACTAAAATAGTGCAAGCATCTGTAAATTACAATTTTATTATAAGATTTTTTATTTTATATAAATTATTTGATATAATTAGATTACGGGAAAGAATAGAAAGACTAGAAATAGGAGAAGATATTGACTCGGATCATCACCCAGTAATTTGTTGGATAAGGGAAGAAGGTAAATGGGAAAAGGGAAAGAGTACGAGACAAGGGGGCAAAAGGGGGATATGGGACGAGGAAGTGAGAGAGAAATTTAGGAGGGAAATAGGAGGGATAGATATAGGAGGGAACGAAAGAGAGGTGGGAGAAGAGATAGAGAAAATGAATGAAAGAATAAAGAAAGCTTTAGAAGAGTGTGGGAAAGGAGATAATAGGAGGGAGAGAAGAAGACAGGGGTGGTGAGATAAGGAATGTGTAAGGGAAAAGAAAAAAGTGAGACAGGAGTTGAGAAGATGGAGGAAAGTGGAAGAAGGGGGAGAAAGATATAGAGAAGAAAAGAGAAAGTATAGGGAGATGTGTAAAAGGAAAAAGAAGGAGGAGGGAGAAAGATTAATAAGGGAGGCAGGAGAAGCGAGAATAGAAAGCAAGGTATGGGAGATAGTAAATAGGGAGAGGAGGAAAACGAAAGGAGTAGATGAAGGGATGAAGATGAAGGAATGGAAGGAACATTTTATGGAACTGTTAGGAGGGGTGGAAGAGAGAGTTCTTAAAGGAAAAGAGAAAGGAAATAGAAGAGTGCAGGAGAGAGACATAAAATGGGAGGAAGTCAACAAAGTTATGAATAAATTAAGGTTAAATAAGGCAGTAGGTTTAGACGGCATACCAAATGAGGTATGGAGATATGGAGGAGAAGAAATAAGAAAATGGGTTTCGAAGATTTGTAATAGAGTATGGAGGGGAGAGGGGTGGCCGGAGGGATGGAAGGAAGGGATAATCGCGCCGATAGTGAAAAAAGGGGAAGGAGATAAGGTTACGGATTACAGGGCAGTTACACTCATGCCGACGCTGTATAAGATTTACACGTCGATTCTGATGGAAAGGTTAAGGGAAGAAATAGAAGAAAAGGGTATAATACCGGAAAATCAGAGGATTTAGAAAGGGAAAGGGGGTAACGCATATGTAATGAATTATTTAGCGCAAAGGCAGATTCACAGGGAGAAAAAGAAGCTGATAAGCGTGTTTATAGATCTAAGAGCGGCCTTCGACTCGGTAGACAGGGAGGTGTTGACAAGAGCTCTAAGGGAGAGAGGGGTTAGAGAGGGGTTGGTAGAGAGAATAGAGGAGATATTAAGGGAGACAAAGAGTAGAGTGAGGATAGAAGAAGAGATAAGTGAGGAATTTTGGACGGGGAGAGGTGTAAGACAGGGATGTCCGCTAAGTCCGCTGTTATTTAATATTGTGATTGCAGACTTGGAAGAGGATATGGCTAGGGGGAGATGGGGAGGGATTAAGCTGGGAGAGGGGAAGATATACTCGATGGCATATGCGGACGATATGGTACTGGTGGCGGAAGAGAAAGATGAGATGAAGGCAATGCTAGCAAGAATGGAAAGATATATTGATAAAAAGAGGTGAATGTGATGAAAACTAAGATAATGATATTTAGAAAGGGAGGAGGTAGGAGAAAAAGAGTTAAGTGGATGTGGAAGGGGAAGGAGATAGAGGAGGTTAAAGAGATAAAATACTTAGGATATGTCTTTCAATCGAATGGCAGACAAGAGGGACACATAAAAGTCAGAGTAAGAAAGGCAATGGGAATTATGGGACAAGTGTGGAGCATAGGGAAAAGGAAATTTGGGAAGGACGTAAGAAAAAGAATATGGCTGTTTGATGCGTTGGTCTGGACGGTGTTAAGCTACGGAGCCGAGATTTAGGGATGGAAGGAAAGGGAAAAAATGGAAAGAGTGGAAGAAAGATTTTTAAAATGGATACTAGGAGTAGATAGGAGGACACCAACATATATGGTAAGGAAAGAACTAGAAAGAGAAACTTAGAGGTAGAGCAGCAAGAAGGGTGTGGAACTTCGAGAAAAGATTAGAGGAAGGAAAAGGAGGTAAATTAGCGAAAGATTGCTTGGAAGAAATTAAGAAAAGGTTAGAGAAGGGTAGAAGGGTATCAAACTGGGAAAAGGAGAGAGAGGAATTTTTCAAAGGAAAAGGTTTAGAAGAATTAGCGTGGAAAAGGGAAGGAGAGGAAGGAATGATAGGGTATGAAGCAGTAGAAAGGAAAGAGAAGGAGGAGCAGAGAGAGGAAAGGATGGAAAAAATAGAAGTGTCGAGATTTAATAAATGGTATAAGAGAATAAGGAGTGAGGGAATACCAGAGTACCTAAAGAAGGGTTGGTCGGAGGTGAGATAGGAAAGGGTGGCAAGATTCAGGTTAGGCAATGAAATAAGAGAAAGTAGGTATTGGGAAAGTGAAGAGAAAAAGGAATGTAGAATGTGTGGCAGAGAGAGAGAGAGAGACATGGGAACATGTATGGGAAGAATGCGGGAGAGGAGAGGGGGGAAGAGGCAAGTTGGCAAGAGGCAGTGGAAAGAGTATTAGGAGAGGAGGGGAAAGGTGAGGATTAGATGAAAGAAGTGTTAAGGAGAAGGGGGAGGAATAGAGGAGAGAGGGAGAGGGGGAGAGAGAGAGAGAGGAAGAGAGAGGAGTGGAAGAGCAGAGAAAAGAAGAGAAACGGAAAGAGCTCGAGCAAAAACCGGAAGCGGAGGTCCAAACTAGGCTAAGTAGAGCAGGGTTTTAGCGTGTGTGTGTGTGTATATGCAGGATTAAGAAAGGAGTAGAATAAGTTAATATAAGTTAGAATGTAAGTTAGAATAAGTAGAATAAGTAAGAAATGTAGGATAAGAAAGAAATAAATGTACGCTAAGGGATGTATTTAATTGTAACCCCTTTGGGGAATCAATAAAGACATATCTAAAAAATCTAAAAAAAAATCTAAATCTATTTGATATAATTATTTTATATTAAATATATTTACATACCGATCGCAGATATATCTTTGACCATTGTGTTTGCTCAGTTGCGAGCTCACGAGTCGGGATAAATTTTTGATCCAAGCGAAATACCCGACGTTGTTGCCGTCTTTCACGTACAACAAGTTGACGTGTTTATCCCGTTTCTGCTCCGTAAGACGTATCGGGACAATGTTGTTCTCTTTCTCGATGCTGTACACGTTGATTGAGATATTGTTTGCAAGTTCAAATTTTTTAATCTGATTTACAGTCACTGGAAACTCAATGTCCCGGAGATTCAACACTGTTGCGTAATGTGGGTACGATGATTCCCATTCCGTATGATTTTCAGCGGGATATAGAGCGGCGACCACTGCCCACGCGAAACACGCATTGTCTTTAGATTGCACGTTAATCACCGCTCTCTTCGCCGTAATCTCTCGCGACAATTTAATGTGACATCCCGCGCGCATAAGATTATATTTATTTACATTAACAGTCAAATTGAGTATTCGCGACAGTGTCCACCCGCTATCACGTTCCTGAAATTCTTCCAACGATGCTAGGGTGGGTTCGATAACGCGCCGTTCGTACCACTCGCGTAAATCAGACGTGCGAAAGAGTTCACAGTTTCTCGTTGATACTTTTATTCGCACGCTTATCACCCGACACAAATTCACCGTTGAATATAGTATTCACTTTTATACAATTGTGTCTTTTTATAACGTCTTGCACTTGCTCGAGCACGATGTCTGTGGCATCCTCGAGAAATTGACGAGGTTCGATATAGTTTGTGTTAATCACAGCACCGGTCAGAATACGGCTATCGAACGCGGTATCGATCTCTCGCCAAACGAGTCTTTCCGCGTTATTGTCGCCACTGTAATCACCATCACTGGGTATAAACCGTCTCTGCAATCGAGTCTTTGCACCTTCGAGTCGCGCGATTTTAGCTACTAGAGATTGTCTATTTTCGATCGAGAGTCGCGGACGCTTGACACGACTGCGTTCTTCGAGCTCTTTAATAAATTCCTCGCAACGCTGCAGCCATGCAAAATACTCGCCCAAGGTTGCAATTTGGTGAGATCGCTCCACCAAATCGTGTTCAGTCTGCTCGTTGTTTTCCATTTTTCCTGTCTTTTTCACACTACGTCACAGTTTTCTACGGAGCACTTACACGTGACTTTTGCACACGATAAGCAATACCGTTCGCTATCTTGAACGTGATAGAGCTTACTAAATAATTATAACGTTTATAGACACTTGGATGCATACATCGCCAAATTTTCATATCATTATCGTCACAATTTTTTTGGATCATCGCTACGTGTCTAGGATCTTTCCAACTCTTATACTGCGAAGTACGCAAATTGTTTATCATCACCAATTCTACGCACTTCTTAATATCTATATAAATATTAATGCACAGAGCTTTGCCTAAACGATAGACCTTCCGCATAATTCTCCACGTCTAGTATAAGTTCTCCACGTCTATACGTTCTCCACGTATAGTCGTAATAGTCCTTTTTATAGCCAAATTCTTCTTCTTCTTCTTCTTTCTTACAATCATCGAACATTCGTCTATTTTCCCTCTTGCAGAGTAAGGCTAATCAAAAGGAGGTTCAAGGTGGACACAGACCCTTTGTCCTATGACATGTTTACTAGTTCGTGATACGCGTAAACCGAGTTCGCGATCGCGTAGAAAATGCACCGATGATATTCGTTGCACATTCATAAAATTTTTTTTACCCTCCAGAGCATCGACGATATCATCTTTATAATAATCAAAATATTCAGAATCAAAATGTTTATCATCGTCCACAGTATAATTATAATCACAATTATAACGGTACATATTGAAATTAATTTTTTCTCATGTTGCTCGTACACTTTATACAGTCTTATTCAATGTTTTTTCACAATGTGCAAATTGGGCACATATTGCACGGAAATGTTAGATACAACGGATTCCTACAATTTGAACAGTATCGGCCATCCATCGCATCAAGTGTCTCAATTATATGTTTTCTAATAGCATACATGTTTTGACTATCCACGCCTTGCAATGCAATCATACACGAAGGACATACAGCTAAAGCACCACCCGTGGAATAATAAAAGTATATGGTACAAAATTTTGTACGTCCGTTTAGAGCATTAATTTCCGCAACAGACACTATTTTGTTGATATATTCCGTGGAATTCTCACTGCAGTCACTAATGCAATCACTGTCAGCCGACAACGCGTGATCTTCGTTTACTTCCATTTTTATACATTAATCGCGCAAAATCTTTCTAACAGAACACCGCTATACTTTTACAACCGACGTGTCGATGGGCGTTCAAATCACGTACTATGATTTGATGCGCTTCAATCCTCCTTATATATTTCGTCTAAACCTTTCTTATCTTTGTGTTTAATACATAAGTATGATGTATCAATCATTTATTTACATCTCAGAAAGAATTCGTGCGTATCACCTTTGCTTATATGAACGGAGGAAGCAAGGGCGCAAAGCAGCCGAACATCGGCGCTGATACGTTGCAATTCTTCCTACAAAAAATGTGTAAGATGATTCTGGAACGCCATTTGTTTATATTGTTTATAAATTCACGCGACGCGTAATTCAATGAGAGAGATAAGGTTACGTCGAACGAAAAAAATCTAGAATTACTTATATTTGGGAGAGGGAGTGTACCGCGAGAGCACAAAGCAGCCGAACATTGGCGCTGATATATGAGCGGGGGAAGCAAGGGTACAAAGCAGCCGAACATCGGCGCTGATACGTTGCAATTTTTCCTAGAAAAAGTGTGTAAGATGATTCTGGAACGCCATTTGTTTATATTGTTTATAAATTCACGCGACGCGTAATTCAATGAGAGAGATAAGGATACGTCGAACGGAAAAAATCTAGAATTACTTATATTTGGGAGAGGGAGTGTACCGCGAGAGCACAAAGCAGCCGAACATCGGCGCTGATATATGAGCGGGGGAAGCAAGGGTACAAAACAGCCGAACATCGGCGCTGATACGTTGCAATTCTTCCTAGAAAAAATGTGTAAGATGATTCTGGAACGCCATTTGTTTATATTGTTTATAAATTCACGCGACGCGTAATTCAATGAGAGAGATAAGAATACGTCGAACGGAAAAAATCTAGAATTACTTATATTGGGGAGAGGGGGTGTACCGCGAGAGCACAAAGCAACCGAACATCGGCGCTGATATATGAGCGGGGGAAGCAAGGGTACAAAGCAGCTATCTTTGTGTTTAATACATAAGCATGATGTATCAATCATTTATTTACATCTCAGAAAGAATTCGTGCGTATCACCTTTGCTTATATGAACGGAGAAAAACAAAGGCGCAAAGCAGCCGAACATCGGCGTTGATTCGTTGCAATTCTTCCTAGGAAAGAATGTGGAAGATGATTCTGGGGTGTTTATATATTGTCAAGTACCGGAGTACCATAAACACTCGAGTGGTCCATTTGTCTATACCGAGCATAGAGAAAGACCTAGAAGGGATCAAGAATGGTTAACGTATGTCGTTGTGCAAGCGCTGTGGCAACTAGTGTGGCCCTTCGATGCACAGAGAAAAACCAAGGATCACTGAGTCGTCTCCGAGTTTTGTCTGAGAGAAGAACTACGCGAGTTAAATCGCATTTCTTCTTTTTCAAGTGTGTGTGTACGGTGATTATATTGCTAATTTTCATTGGATTATCATGGATCGTATTATTGAATATTATTCGCTATGGAAGAGGAGTTTCATAGACCTCTTATTTTTTGTAATATTAAAAGTGGCATTCGTATGGAAGGTAGGTAGTGTTTTTGTGAAAAATTGTTCGTATGTGTATGTGTATGTGTATTTTTTAATACATTATTTTATAGTTCCAGGACGAAGTTCAAATTCCAGGATTTATAAATATAGAACATCGCCAGTGGGTGCGCATGGTGCGGCGGCAAGCGCGGGAGGACTTTTTAGATATGTGGGGCGACATCCCGGAGAGTCGTCAAGATAACGAGGTAAACGGATGGAGATATCTTGACATTTTTGACCTGCGGCTGTTCTTCGGGATGGAGCCCCTATATGATGAAATATGTGATATATCGATTGCACGATATGAAGAGAGAAGAATACTGGAAGAGGATAGAGGACGGTTAGAGGTCTGGCAGAACTTAGTAGCCCCAGGGAGCTAAGGTACATATCTCTTTTTTTATTATTATTATTAATTATTAACATAAAATAAGTCTTTTCTGTTTCTGTTTCAGGTGCGGTTTATTTGATATCTATATTTCATATTTTTATATTTCATATTTTTATATTTTTATATTTTTATATTAATTTTCTATATTTTTATATTTTTATATTAATTTTTATATTTTTATATTTTTAAAAAATTTTTTAAATTTTAATTAAACACACAAATGTATAATAACATACACACACTTTAATAAATTTTATATATTATATCTTAAAAATTGCAATTATTTACGCGCCTTTCCCTTGCGTTCCCATCCTTCGTGCTATCTCTCTCGCGCTAGTTATAAGTCTTTATCGTTCTCTCTTTCGTACGCGTTGTCTTCGCGCTATCGTTCCCTCTCTCTCGCACGCGATCATCTCGACCTATTGTTCCCTCTCTCTCGCACGCGTTCTCCTCGCGCTATCGTTCCCTCTCTCTCGCACACGTTCTCCTCGCGCTATCGTTCCCTCTCTCTCGCACGCATTCTCCTCGCGCTATCGTTCCCTCCCTCTCGCACGCGTTCTCCTCGCGCTATCGTTTCCTCTCTCTCGCACGCGTTCTCCTCGCGCTATCGTTCCCTCTCTCTCGCACGCGTTCTCCTCGCGCTATCGTTTCCTCTCTCTCGCACGCGTTCTCCTCGCGCTATCGTTCCCTCTCTCTCACACCCGTTGTCTTTCAAAGGAATGCAGCTGTTTATATTGTTTATAAACCGGATATCGGCATATGTAATACTGTTTATATCGTTTATCAACCGGGTATGTAATATAATATTGCTTATACTTGCGATAAAACATCCAACATGCGCCGAAACAAGCGTACCCCCGCCCCGCAGCCCCCGCGCCTCCGAAATCCCCTCCGTCCCGCGTGACGTCATTCCCCCGCGCCGCGGTTCCCCTCGCGCCTCACCCCCCCTGAGAGGACCAGTATTAGAACTCCCTATATATACCTACTCTCGTCGATCCTCGCCTAGACAGCAAACACGAGCCGCATTGACGGATGCATTTAGGTAGCTCGCGAGTTCGCCCGATTTTTCGGACGCATCGTAGAACGATATGAGAACGAGCCGACCGCGCGTCGTATCACGATGGAGAATGGTGGTCAATAAAATAACACTGCAGTCCATACCACGTAACAATATCCAAATATATATACGTATGTATATCTATAGGATACCCCGTATAATTTTCTTTTATTTACGGATTTCTCGACCAATTTAGAGTTGATCTCTTCAAGAATGTCAAAATATCGTTAATGAAGTTTCAGTTATCGAAAATGTATTATCATGCATCGTGCAAATAAATAAGAAAGCACTTATTCTTCGTTCACTCTTGAGAATTTCAGTTTGAAATTTAAAAGCTAAAAGAAAAATATTAAAAGAAAATAGATCGACTTCGAAAATTGGCAAAGAAATCCAATGAGACAGGGAAGTGCGAAGTATCCGGCGTACCCTGTATACATGCGTAGAAATAGACGGATGAATATATAATATAAATATATGTAAATATATAATATCACGTGACCAATCCCGAATAGTAGACCGTTGCCTTGGTCATCAGCGTCACCTCGTAGTTCCCATCGGCGCTGGAATCACCGAAGAAACGAGCCGAGTGTGATCACGATGGGCTCGGAGAGGTCTCCGGATGCTGCCTCTTTTTCAAATTTCTCTCTCTCTCTCTTCCTCTCCACTCTCTCTTTCTCACTCTTCTGTATCTTTTGATATTTACGAATCATGTATATCGGACGCATTCACACGATTATCATGGTACATTTACCGCTTCGACCAAAACGACTTTCCGATCGGAGATTTCGAAATGGAAAACCGATACCTCGATCAACTCGCGAAGACCCGATAGTTTTAAAAATTTATACAGATTTCAGTTTTTTTCTCATCTTCAGAGTTATATAATATAATAATGGAACGGTTATGCTTTTACTAAAGTTAGAGAATCACTTGATGTTTCTTTCGAGGCAAGATTTTGATCAGAATGATTATTTATAATAACGTTGATTTCTCTATTATTTTAAAAGAATATTCGATTATACATGTAGAAACCGACACTTTCTCTCAATTTACAATGACTCATTGTCCATGACAGCGTTATGTTGGGGGCTATATGGCAGCATCCCGAGTAGAAAAATTTCTGGGAAAAACTTGTCACTATCCAGAAATTGACCAGTTTTTACTGGCTAAGATTAATTAGATAGTAACTGTTCAAAAACTAGCCAGAAATATCTGACTATTGTTTTATAGCCAGTTACTGTCCTAAAACTAGGCAAGAAATAATGGTAGGTAAATACTGGATAGTTTCTGTTCAGCGAAATCTCCGAAAATACTGACTATAATTTTTTAACTCATTCTTGGTCAGTAACTGGGCAAGAAAAAATCGCAAGTAAATGCTGAACAATCTTTGTTCAGCGAAAACTCTGAAAATACTGGCTATGGTTTCTTGACTCATTCTTGGTCAGAAACTAGTAAAAAAAATGGTAAGTAAATATTGGGCAGTTTCTGTTCATCGAAAACTCTGAAAATACTGGCTATGGTTTCTTAATTCATTCTTGGTTAAAAACTAATAAAAAAATGGTAAGTAAATACTGGGCAGTTTTTGTTCAGCGTAAATTTTGGAAATATTGGCTATGGTTTCCTGACTCATTCTTGGTCAGAAACTGGGCAAGAAAAAATGATAAGTAAATACTGGGCAGTTTCCATTCAATGAAAATCCTGAAAATACTAGCTATAGTTTCTTGACTCACTTTTGGTTAGAAACTGGGCAAGAAAAAATAATAAGTAAATACTGAGTAGTTTCTATTCAACGAAAACTATGAAAATATTGGCTAGTTTCTTAACTCATTCTTGATCAGAAAATAAGCAAGAAAAAATAATAAGTAAATACTGCATAGTTTCTGTTCAGCGAAAATTCTGAAAATACTGGCTATGGTTTTTTAACTCAATCTTTGTCAGAAAAACTTGGAATATAAAAGTTGAATAGAGGAAATAGAGTCTATAGAGGAAATGTAAAATAAAAACATTAAATATAAAATTAATAATGTTTTTTAATTATAGATGACATTAATTTTGAAAAAAAAAATTATACAACTTAGAATATTGCATTATAGAAATATAATAAGGAAATAAATAACAAATTAATGCAATATTAACAGCAATACCAATACTCTAAATAAAAATGTACTTGATAATGATTTTAAATTATTTAATTTTTTTAATTTTTATTTTTAGATTATTTAATTTTTTAAATTTTTATTTTTTAAACATTACATAACTTAACAAAAATATTTTTTTTTTAGTATTTTTTTTATTTCTTAATTTTGATTAAGTCTCCACTTTCCATTATTTCTTCTATGTGATCCGTATTCTATGTGATCGATTATCATTTCCTTCATTACTTTCTTTATCGTTTTCTTCATGTACCATATCAGGTACTTTTAATTTTGCTTTTCTTCCTAAATTCCAATCTTTAGCATTGCTAATAACATTTCCGAGAACTTTGTGAAAAAAGTTTTCTGTTATATTGATGTTTGCGCGGTTAAATATATCTAAAAATAAAATTGAATGAAATTGAAAATGCAATATATATATTTACGAATTAAATATTAATCAATAAAATCATTAATGTTGATTATTTACCAAATAATTCTTTGCAGAAATATATTTTAATAAAAATATGTTTGTCTTTGGTCTTTTTCACAGTAAATTGCATTATTACATCCTTTGTGAAATATTTTCGTAATATAATTACGACATTCCTCGATATGCTTAAATTATTGTTGATTAAGATATTAATTGATTTTGCCTGAAGATAAATATATAACAAAATATTTATATTGATATATTATTATATATTATATATATATATATATATATATATATATAATATATAATATATATAATAATATATATATATACAGGGTGATCCAGAGCAAACGTTTGTCTTTAAAAAAATAAATTGTCGAGTCTATTTTAAGACGATTTTCCCTTTACCAAAATTGTCTACGAGGCTTAGTTTTTAAATTATTAAATAAAATAGTTTGCGAATTACGGAACGAGTACAAGAGGTAGACAGGGACGGCGCAACTCACCGTCCGATACAGGCGATCATGTGGGGCGCTCGACGCGATCAGCTGATTGCTGCACACGATGAGTGTAACAATCAGTGTGTGTGTGTGTGTGTGTGTGTGTGTGTGTGTGTGGTGTATTTATGCACGCGTATCCACACATGCACCGTACTCTCTCTCTTTCTCTCTCTCTCTCCCTCTTTCTCTCTCACTCTCTCACTCACTCACTCACTCACTTATTCTTACCTTAATAATGAGATTCTTCATACTGCTGATAAATAGCAGTGCCCAGTGTGTTGCACGATAATAATCGTCGTCGACGAGACGTCGTTTCTTCAACACGCAGTCTGACACATCGTCAAATAAGCGAAGTCTTTTCTTTCATCACTTTCGACACTTTTACAAATTTACTCGCGCACTTAATCACTCACGATTGATAAAAGGAGGAATTTACCAACGGTTACAGTACGAATTTAATAAGCGATTAACGCATTTAATTATTAATTACACACTCGATTAAAGAAATGCGTTAACAGAACGCGATACTCGATGCAAAGCGCGCGACGCGACGACCGACGACAAGCAGGTCAGGTTAGTACTAGCGCGTAATGCTACACGATTATGTTTGGCAGCGCTAGAGGCAATTTTCAAAAAAGATATGCATATCTTATACAGTGCATGTAAGCATATTTTAACATTTAATTTTTAATTTGTAACATTTATATGAAAAGATCAATCAAAGATAAGAAAAAAAAATAGAACAGAAATTCTACGATTAAGTAAGGTTAAGTAATTCTACAGTATAGTAAGTGTTTTTGTAATATTTATATTGAAAATTACTTTGAATAAAATCAAAAATTAAAAAACGTTTAATAAACAAAATGGTTGCATTAACAATTAATAATGTTTTATATATAAGTTATCATACTAAACTATAATTAAAATATTTCTATACATTATAATTCATTATGATATTTCTTTCTTTTCTAGTACAAAGCAAACATTCAAAGTATAATGGAAAGCTATAAAGAATATAGAAAAAAAGGACCAAATAGAGAACAGGACCGTCATCAATTATTAATACACAATGAGGATTGCAATATTATCTCTCAGCCCCAAGAAATTTATGAACGCAATTATTATGTTCCACTAGACAACAATACTAATTTAAATGAAGAACTTGGCAAAATAGATATAGATATTTCTGATTCGAACATTGACATAAATTATCTGCATGTACAACAAAAAGACGAAAGTGAATATCATAAAGCGGAACAAGTAAAAAATAATGAAGACTATAACGTAAAAGATATTAACGACATACGTAAGCTGTAAAATGTAACATAAATCAAAATAATTTAGAAGAACTTTTAAATATTTTACGTCGTAATAGTTACCCTAATTTGTCCGTCGTAATAGTTACCCTAAATGTGCAGACATTTTTATTTACTAATGAAGTTTCTTACAACATACGACCCTGGTAGAAATTAAATGCAGTTTTTGATTGGTTATTGAGCAGTTATGCTGACTTTTCTCCAATAATTGAACAGCAAAACTGTTTAGTATCCCAATCAAAATGTAACGCTTTTCGTGCAATTACTACATAGAAAAAGTGTACAAAATCTGATTTCAGTTATTTCACAGTAAATGAACAGTAAATAGAGAAGAATCTATATAATTTAAATGACATAGCCAGTGATAAATTTACTTAAATTTAATGTATTATTTAAAATTTTGATATATGTAACAAAAACTTTAATTATATATAAATTTATTTTTATTTTATCTTCATATTATTATAAGAATACATATGATATAATATGTTTATACTATTTGTTATCGTATCGCTGAGTTTTTTCTCGAAAGAGAAACGGTTTTCGGACCAAATGATCTCACATGAATTGAACGTAGTTTCATAAATTGTATTTTTAGCAATTTATTAACTCGAAAAAGAAAGAGTTTCACAATAGTTTTGTCGTATACTGAGTAATATCAGTCTAATCGTTAATCGTGGTTATGAACGTACGGCGCTCCGGAATGTGCTCCGAAATCCGTGACACTTTTGTACCAGCTTGAAGGACTCTATTTTACAACTTGATTCATTGACTGTTGTATCAGCCGATAATTGATTCAAATAAGTAATTAGTATGACCACTATCACGAGATATACTGCTCGGCACGACCGTACTCTTCGAACCTCAGAACACTCTGCTATCCCTTCCTTCCCTTCCTTGCTACTCGGAGCACATTCCTTACGGGCCTTTATATCTTCCTGATTGATGGAGCCATCGATCGGTTTCTGGTTCCGTTTCAAATTAATCCGCGGATTTCAAATGTCGAAACATACCGCCCGCCTCGGATATTTTATCCGAATTAAAACGGCTTGCCGCCCGCCATGGCTTGGAAATTTATCTTACATTTTAAATGACGCTTAAAGTAATACAAGTAACGCACAATAATACATAATGGCACTGGCTATAGAATTATATTATATAAATTCTATTGTGCTCGTAAACGCAAACAAATAATGTCACATTGCGGAAACATATAATTGAGAAATTAGTATGCTGGCATTACTGGTGCGAGTATGTTATAACTTTTCCTTCGGTGCGGATTGAGTTTGATCATTATTTATGTCGACTGGTAAAAAACACAGCTTTCGGATCGATCGTTTATATGTTGACCCCGCTGTTTTAACGGTAACGACGCGGATCAATCCGTCGCGGCCGGGGTGACAATCTGTGATTCTACCTAATTCCCAATGACTTGGAGGAGTTATCGGGTTTTGCAAAAGAACAATACGCCCTTTTTTGCTAGTCCTTGTATGTTTCGCCATTTCGGACGCTGTTGTAGGGTATGTAAATAGTCGTTTGACCAGGCCTTCCAGAATCCATCGCGTATTTGATTTAATAATTGCCATCGAGTTAAACGATTTTCTTTCTCTTCGAGAAGCGAAGGTTGTGGGATTGATTCAATCGCGGATCCAATCAGGAAATGCCCGGGCGTTAATGCGGAGTAGTCATCATAATTGTCAGATTGCTGTATAAGGGGGCGTGAATTTAAACAAGCCTCGATTTTGCAAAGGAGCGTGTTTAATTCTTCGAACGTTAGCGTGTGAGTCCCGATTACTCGTTGCATGTGATATTTGACCCTTTTCACATTTGCTTCCCAGAGCCCTCCGAAATGAGGAGAGGCAGGAGGAATAAAATTCCACGTAATTCCTTGGCTAGCTAATCGATTTTTAATATTTGGATCGTGAATAGCGATGTGCCAAGCGATTGACAATTCGCTTTGCGCTCCTCGAAAATTAGTAGCATTATCTGAGTAGAGTTGAGTCAGAAGGCCGCGTCGCGCACAAAAACGATCGAAAGCGGCAAGGAACGCGTGTGTCGTTAGATCGCTACGAGTTCGAGATGCAACGCTTTCACGGTCATACATACAAAGAGCGCTATATACGCCTTTTTTGTTTTATAACCGCGCCCTGGGTTCGCTTTGATTTGAATGGGTCCCGCATAATCGAGCCCACAATGGATGAAAGCGCGGCTTGATGGCCGAACTCGGAAATCCGGAAGATCTCCCATTAATCCGGTGTTCATTTTAGCTCGCTCGCGAGTGCACACAACACATCGATAAAGAGTAGCTCGGATCGTTTGTCGAGCTCGCAATATCCAACATTCTTGACGCAAGATCGATAAGGTGAGCTGAGGCCCAGCATGTAACGCTTGCAAGTGTGTGGATTGGATAAGTAACGACACGATAGGATGTGCTCCTAAGACTACCGGATGTTTTGAGTTGTCAGGGAGATCCGCGTTTCTTAGTCGTCCACGGATCCGTATTAGTCCGGATTCATCTAAATAAGGATTCAACGTGTTGAGGTTGCTAGTCCTTGGGACATTTGGTTGACTTTGTAGTAAGTGATATTCTTTCGGGAATAATTGTTGTTGTATAAATTTTAACCAGAAATCGCGTGCTGCTCTGATTTCGGTGGAAAGCAAGAAGGGAATCGTATTTTCCATTCCTTTATGGATTTCTTTTCTAGGTTGAGATAACGTACGTGATTTAAAAGACCGAATGAATTTTAGGATATATGCTGTTACTCGAATTAATTTAATCCAGAACGAAAATTTGGTTGATAGTTCCCAGTCGGTTTTGTATTGAACTATTTGTACCGAGACGTCCTTGCGTTCTTCTAGGAGCTGTTCGGATTGCGATTTGGTCGTGTGCGGCCACTGATCGGGATGTAACTTGAGCCATGTAGGGCCATTCCACCATAAGGAATTATTAGTTAGATTAGGAGGGCTGACTCCTCGGGAAACTAAATCGGCTGGATTTTCTTTAGAAGGCACGTGATGCCATGTTGCTTCTGGCACGTGCGTTTGTATCGAATGAACACGGTTCGCAACGAAGATTTTCCATCTTGAGGATGGGTTTTTCAACCACGTTAATGTCACCGTGGAATCTGTCCAGCCATGGTAGACAACGTTTTTTAGATCTAGATTGTTTTTGATAAAGGAAATGACGCGAGCTAGCAGAACGGCTGCACACAATTCCAGTTCGCGGTATGCTCATAGGTTTGAGGGGCGCGACTTTCGATTTTGCGATTAGTAGCGTGACGTCCACTGATCCATCAACCTTAATTGTTTTTAAATATACAACTGCTCCGTAGGCCGAATTAGACGCGTCCGCGAAGCCATGTAACTCGATGGACATTGTGTCGGAACCGTATCCTGTCCATCTCGGGAAAGAAATTTCGCGTAAGCTTTCTAATTGGTGATAATATTGTTGCCATTTTGTGAATAATTCATCACAGAGGATATCATCCCATGCATAACTTTTCAGCCAGAGTTTTTGTAAGAGAATTTTTGTTGACACAATGACAACCACCCCAGCAGGTCAAAAAATTTTGCAATTGTGGAAAGGATCGACCGTTTGGTATTCGGAACGGAATCAGAAAGAATTACTTCAAATTGAAAGATATCAGTGTGAGGGTTCCATTTAATGCCCAATATCTTTACATTCTCGTCACTTTGAAGAGACTTTGAATGAGCTAAACCGTGGTCAGAAGGATCAATGCCGTTTAAAAGTTTTGGCGAATTACTTGCCTATTTTTTAAATTGGAAACCGGCTTTACTGAGTAAAGCAATTAAGTGTTCTTTGGTGCGCAAAGCTAATGGAATGTCGTCAGTTCCAAATACGCAGTCATCAACGTACGTATTTTGACGTAGAACTGGAACTGCCAACAGAAACTCGGAACCTTCGTCAGTGGCGAGTTGTTGTAGGACTCGAAGGGCTAAATATGGAGCACTGACCGTGCCATATGTGACAGTCGTTAATCTATAATCTTGTACCGTGGTTTTATTTGGCGGACGCCACAGAATTCTTTGATAATCTGTGTCTTGTTTGTCGACCAAAATCTGTCTATACATTTTAGCTATATCGGCAATATAAACGTAGCGAAATAGACGCCATCGTAACAATATTGCCGAAAGATCTATTTGCAATTTGGGACCTGTCATAAGATGGTCATTTAACGATAGACCGTTTGAAGTGGGATACGATCCATTAAAGACTACTCTTAGATGGGTGGTGATACTCCCTTCCCGAATTACCGCGTGATGGGGAAGATAGATTGTTTGACTTTCGGAATTTTCTGATGTGCAAACCTTAGACATGTGGCCTAAGCATTCGTATTCCTCAAGGAAGTCGTTATACTCCTTTTTCATTGTGAGTTGCGAGTCTAAGCGAGCTTCTAATTTTTGATGCAAAGTGAGAACTAAGGGCCTCGATTTTCCTATACTCAAAGGGGGGTTGGTTTTAAAAGGCAAATGAACCACATATTGACCGTTAACATTTCGATAATGAGTCGATAAAAAGTGGTCTTCACATTGTTTTTCTTCCGGCGATAAGAACGAGTGCGTAGGGATTTCTTCAATCTCCCAGAAGCCTTTTAACAGTGAATCTAGATTCTCTTGAATATTACAGTGATAATTGTGAATCGACCTGATCAAATTGGATGATTGAGAAGGGGTTGGTCCTGATAAGAGCCAACCAAAAATGGATTGTTGAGCAAAGGGTTCATTTTTTGATGGTGGACGAACTCCAGGTAATAATATCGAACCGTATAAGTCCGCTCCGATAATAATATCAATTGGATCTGAACTTGTAGGATCCGGATCTGCTAATTCAATTTTGCGGAGAGATGTTAGATTGTGCAAAAGATTTGACCTGATTGGAGCATAATTTGTAAGCGAAGGTAGTATTAATGCGTTGACTGACAGAGTCGGACGGAAGGAGTCGGACTCTATTCGATTCGCGGCTATATGTATTTGCGCTGTGTGTCGAGCTTGCGATTGAGTATTACCGATTCCGACAATCGACACGGATACCTTTTTTCGCGAGAGTCGCAATTGCTGTGCTAATCGTTCGGTTATAATAGTAGTTACGGATCCTTGATCCAGCAACGCTCGCGCTATAGTATTTCGCTATAGTTTTTTTAAAGCTAGAATCGCGATTTTGGCCTTGTCGTTGAGAACTGTTAATGATCCAGCGGAATCAGAACTCGCTTGCGGAAGATTAATTAAGATATGTATATGTTCCTGTACTAATCTACGTTTATTATTGTACCGCGCATTGAGCAGACTCCACGCAATTTCAAAGTTCGCGTCGGTTAAAGCTAAGTTCTTAATGACGTTGCTCGCTTCGCTTTTCACGCAAGAATTTAAGTATTGTAAACGATTGACTCCTACTAAGTTGGAATTATTAATAATTAAAGATGTAAATTGATCCCGAAAGGATTCCCATTCGCATACGTCGCCGGAAAATTTTGGGAGGTTGATCCGGGGTAGTCGGAAGGTCGACCTTGTTATGAAGCTCTGATCCGTCGGATGCTCTACTGAAATCTTTGGATTGCTTCCTACTTGCGTGTCTAACTTATTCTGCTATTCAGCCATAAAATCCGTGGTCGTCAAGTATGCTTCTTCACACATCCGATAACGATCCTGGGTGAAGTACGTGTTTCGTGTACGTTAGTTTCGCGGACTTCCTTCGTTGCTAAGGCGAGAATTTTGCCATGAAGCATTTCGCAGCGAGAAAAAGCTTCTGTCACTTGGTGTAATCGATTGCGTACTATACTAGCCGTTAAATTATTTTTTCCTATTTTTTTGAAATTGTCCAGTGCCCTCTCGACAGAGTGCATAACAACACTCTGTTGAAATATTAATTCTTCCATGGTGTTGCTGTCTTAACTGCGATGGAAACAACTAGCAGATTTAATTTGAATTTTGTAAGAGAGTTTATGCAATTTTAGATTGTTAATTAAAGTGTTCAATTGTAGCTTGATACAGGCCTTAAATGTCGAAGAGTCGCTGTCGATATTTGTGTTTAAGTGAGCATTGCTTCGTTTTCCCTTTATTGACCGAAGACCAGGATGAGTGTCACTGCTTTAGGACGTCCTTTCGTATTTGCGTCTGAGTTGATCGGATCCTCGAGATGAGCGTCGCTGAGTTGGGGGATCCTTATGATAAGAATCAATGTCTTCCCAGCTTATCGATGTTTGTGTCCTTGAGATCACCGATCCGGCTCGAAGGACCAGAAAAAATGTTATCGTATCGCTGAGTTCTTTCTCGAAAGAGAAACGGTTTTCGGACCAAATGATCTCACATGAATTGAACGTAGTTTCATAAATTGTATTTTTAGCAATTTATTAACTCGAAAAAGAAAGAGTTTCACAATAGTTTTGTCGTATACTGAGTAGTATCAGTCTAATCGTTAATCGTGGCTATGAACGTACGGCGCTCCGGAATGTGCTCCGAAATCCGTGACACTTTTGTACCAGCTTGAAGGACTCTATTTTACAACTTGATTCACTGACTGTTGTATCAGCCGATAATTGATTCAAATAAGTAATTAGTATGACCACTATCACGAGAGAGATATACTGCTCGGCACGACCGTACTCTTCGAACCTCAGAACACTTTCTGCCATCCCTTCCTTCCCTTCCTTGCTACTCGGAGCACATTCCTTACGGGCCTTTATATCTTCCTGATTGATGGAGCCATCGATCGGTTTCTGGTTCCGTTTCAAATTAATCCGCGGATTTCAAATGTCGAAACACTATTTATAATATATAATATTTAAACAGGAACATATTATCTATTTAACTGTGAATAATATCGTTATAATATCGTTATAATTGTTCACATTAGTAAATTGTATTAATAGATTGTAAATTTTTAACCATTATTATTTTTGTCCATTTTTTATTTAAATTTATATTATTGTTAAAACATTTATATTATTATTGTTTGATATTATATAATGTCAAACAATAATGATATAATTATTTTAACCATAATATAAATTTAAACAAAAAATTTTCTTGAAATATAATGGCTTATTCTTCCGAATTATCAGATTCTGAATCATGCAATTCATTTAATTTCTCCACTTGACTTTTAGTCCTTACAAATTCTATTTGATCGTTTGTATTAACAAAGAAAAATGTATTCATTTCTTTTTGAGAATCAGATGTAGAAGGAGCAGATGATGTTGAAATACTTTTAATTTTTTTTCTTCCACCATGCCAATCCCGCATTTGATAACACTTTTCCTAAAGTGCTCAAGATTTCCTTTTCAGATAAACATTTATCCACAGTACTTTTATCTAGTAATATAATATCTATAATATTAAAAATTAAATGAAATACAATATATTTTATTTTAATACATAAAAAAATATGAAAGAAAAATATGAAAAATATATTAACTTTTCATGCAATGATAAAAAATCATATTGCACATAATAAACTTATCATTAACTTTTTTAGACCCAGTAAACTTCATTGCGATCTCTGCTGTCATAAACTTTTTTAACATATTTACTAATGATTTACTTACAACTTGATCTTTATCTATACATGTTTTAAGAATGTTATTCTAAAAATAATATTTGAAAATATAATTTTTCAATTACACTTATTATAATACAATTCAATTAAAATCAAAATTGCAAATTGAATCAATAAAAAATTACAAATAAATATATATTATAATTTAAGAGGATGCCGGAGTCGCAGCCGAACTCCGACGGGTAGGCGCCCTCATTTTAACATAACTAAAAGTGTCAGTACATTACCAACACTTATAGTTATGTTACCGACAGTATTGTCTAGAATAAGGCATGCGTATTTTAGAAAGAGCAAAATGAAAGCTTTTCTTTAAATTGTGTTTATTGGAATAAAAAATATGTTGCATTTTCACAGCTCTATCATCTTGCACAAGCAACGATTTTAGAGCATAGATCTATCTTTATTGCATACATATTGCACAATTCTACTATTGCTCTCATTAGTTATGTCTTTATATATATATTATAATAAAAATATAATTATATATATATATATGTATATATATATATATATATATATATGAAAATATATAAAATATGTAAAAATATATGAAAAATATAAAAAATATATATATATATATATATATATATATTGTCAAAATACTGATATATATAAAATTATATTGTGATATATTTATAAATATTATTTGTAAATTTTACAAATATACAATATTGCTTGAAATAACTTATACAATACATTTAATATTATTAGCTTTTGATTATATCGATTAGTAAACGAGTGCATAATTTGTAATTTGTTAAAAAGTTATACGCAAATATCCTTTTTATTGTATATACAGAATGTCATAGCGCATTATAAATAAGCGCTTGTAGAGCGCAGTAAATTGAACAACAGTCCCATATCATTTTGCCCGATTGTCGAAATAATAACAAAAATGTTGAATAAAATCGGACGAATGTGTGTGTGTGTGTGTGTGTGTATGAGAGAGAGAGAGAGAGAGAGAGAGAGAGAGAGAGAGAGAGAAACGTTCAGCCGCTCGTGCTACAATACGGGCCAGACATTTTGTCGGCACGCGGCAAGGGGAAAGTCAGCGCGGCGCGGCGATAGCGGTGTAAGCTCCCCCCTTCGCGCGTGCCGACAAAATGTCTGGCCCATGCTGTAGCACGAACGGCCGAACGTCTCTCTCTCTCTCTCTCTCTCTCTCTCTCTCTCTCTCTCTTTCTCTCTCTCTCATACACACACACACACACATTCGTCCGATTTTATTCAATATTTTTGTTATTATTGCGACAATCGCGCAAAATGATATGGGACTGTTGTTCAATTTACTGCGCTCTACAAGCGCTTATTTATAATGCGCTGCGACATTCTGTATATACAATAAAAAGGATATTTGCGTATAACTTTTTTAACAGATTACAAATTATGCACGGCTCGTTTACTAATCGATATAATCAAAAGCTAATAATAATGTATTGTGCAAGTTATTTGAAGTAATATATTGTATATTTGTAAAACTTACAAATATTATTTACAAATATTCACAATACATTTGTTGCCTCGAAATAATATATTCATATCGAGAATAGAATGGACCCCTCCATCGCCCATTCCCGTGAGACGCAACCATTAATATATGTATTTTTTTCGTCTCTCCGATATATGCAAACGAGATATTTGTATTGAGACGTCTTTTTCCAACGATATTCATTTTGGAAAAGGCGACAGTCTATTTTCTGCTACAATTTTAAAAAAATGTTGCCTCATATATTTCACATTAGTGGAATATTTCTCCTTACAAGGATTTCCTCCTAAGGCTATAGTTGTAGCGAAAGCTGCAGCATAAATTCCACAGGATATACTATCAGGTTGTGCTTGAACCTTTTCAAATATTATATTATTTTTATTTATTTGTGGATAACGGCGATGAATATAATTTTTTTCTTTAGGCACCAATTTATCGTATGTACAACCAGGTAAACTATCGTACACTCGAAGTTTGGTGCCGTCAAAAAAAATACATCGCCAATGATGACTACAATTTCCTCCAATAATTTGTAAGCTTTTGTCGCTACGACTTGCTACAATTATATGAGGATATTCCAAATATAGCACACTTTGTGTTTCAAAATGAGAATCATCTCTTATAACGCGTAAAAGTAGGTCTAATGATTCGTCATTTATTTTGCTATCTATAGGTAAAACATTATCCTTTACTATATATAAAGGAGCAACTGAATTATCTAAAAATTCTCGTTGCTTTTCTACATCGTTTTCAGTTAGTTCTCTGTTTTTGGAGTAACTAACAACGATGCAATCGTCATCTTGTTCTGCACTCGGAGCAGTAACAATAGTTGCTTCCATTGTTAAAATATTCGAAACATTTATTTGAGATTCGAAACATTCATCTTTTTGGATAATGTTTTCGTCTTCTGAATTACATTGTTGAAGACTTTTTCGATTAATAATTTTTTTCGCTGCTTCTTGTTGAGCTTCAATTATGTATCTTGGATTTCTAATTGGCATATGCCTATTATGCCGACTATCCACGATTTCTGGAAGCATGCAATCATAATAGAAACGTGTTAAAAAGGGCAGCATTTTATTATTCCAAAATACATTGTCCCTATTAACACGTACTATTTTCATGCTTTTTGGCGTCCATACAGCGAAAATACAATAATCTCGCTGCGTTATATTTAACTGCCCTTGAATTTGATAGAAAAATCGATGATTCTGATTCATGTTATTTGAATTTTTCTTATCAAAGATGCCTTTTAGTTGAGGCAGCGTTTTTATGGCATCTTCCGCTGTTAATGCTCAGCTGACAGAGGACATTTTATTTCTACCAGACCATCTTTATCAATGAGTCCATCAGGAGAAGCACCTAAGCATGGATTTTCAATGTCAATGAATAATCCGCAAGTTTTAATCTCCTTTTTTAATGTTATGGTCAATTCTGTTTTCGCAATATTTTCTTTCTCGCGACCATATTTCATTGCCGCGGTATCCATTGAAGGAGGAAATAAAATATTTTTTACAATTGCGGCGCAAGACGTTGTCGATCTCATGCGACATACGATTCCAAAATTAGACGCCGTCAACATTTCCTGCCTCAATGAGTGCCACAAATCAGATTCACTTTGCTCCACTGTATCACGTTCAATTTGTCTCCAATTTTTGGCATTTTCAATCAACTTTTCCAAATGATTTTGTCGAAGTTGCTCAAAAACATCAAGTGACAGATCCGGTTTTTGTGATTGCGGGCCATAATGACAATCTGTTCCTGATTCCCGCTTAAACTTTTTTTGCCTTCCATTCATTTCTCGAGATTCTCTGGCAACTTTTGCTTGTCGTCGCTTTTCCAAAGTCTCGATAATAGGAGGAACACTTTTACATATATTTTGATGCACTTGCGTGAGAACTTGTTGTGTATTATATTGCACAACCGCCCCCGCAATTCTAGCATTATAGGAGCCTCGATTACCAAAATTGATGCGTTTTCCACCAATTTCTTTGCAGATTATCGAGTTGAACGATTCTGCAGGATTATTGGTTAATTTCAGCAACAAGCTATCAGAATAAGCGCTTAAATATATCATAGCACTCTCTACTTTTTGATAAAGACCGTGCAACTTGAGAAACGGTACATAATTTTTCTTCATTTCGTCAGCACAGTCACAAATACGACCGCGTTCTTTACAACGTTTATGTTCACCAAATATATGACTAGGAATATTTAATATATCTTTTTGCAATTCCATAGCCTTATAATGATCAGGCTGCTCTTCTTTTCCTCGTAAATCGATTGCTTTTATCACTTCTTTTCGTATCTTCAAAATATTGTTTTTTATAACATTTCGTAGAGAAACGAAACCACGCTTTCTTTGCATTTTTTGCTGAGTTGTTTCTGCTACAATCCTCAACTTTTTGCACAGATTGCGAAGCAAATGATTTGTACATTCAATTTTTTTCACGGTAACCATTTGTTCGCGATATGGTCTGCTATCAACGATGGTCTGATATACGCTGCTATCACCATCGGCAATAATTGTTCTATAGATCATTCCATGCATTTCCAGGCTACTTTTAAAGCCTTCTACTATGGCGTCGCTCTCCATACTTGTGGAGCTTGCGTTACGATCGAAATTTTTGTAACATTTATGGTGTCTTGGTTCGATTCTATTTCTTTCCGCCATATCACATATCGTGCAAAATTTATTGCGGACACTGACAAAAAGAATCTTTTTTGTGCGGTAACCAATTATTGCACCAACGCCGGAAAGAGAATCGTAGGCGTTGCCGTACGATCTCTTCATCCAACTACCATCCGCTATAACAGTTATATACGGCATACCGTTTATTGTTTCTTTTCTTTCGAGAGCGAGTTGCTTTTCAACTTCGCCAGCTATTTCCATATTTTCTATAGCTGTTTTCTCAAAATCATTAATTACCTTTTCTCGATATTTGATATAAGTTTTATCGGTCATACATGGAATGTTTATAGCTGCACACAGCTCTTCCAATTGGGCAAAACCAATTCCAACTGTGATAGTTCCTGCTACAGCAGCCGTATTAACGTCCAATGTTTCCGGCTCTGTGGGTTCTGACCAGATATTGGCTTCATAATTGCACATTTGGCATTTGAAGAACAATTGCGTCATTAATCCATTACGACGAGAATTTATGAGTTTCCAATCTTTAAATTGGCACTCTATTCCTCGCGCATGATTATCAAATGTTCTGTGGATTTCATTCCACATAAAAGAGATGTCGACAATGCGACGGCCTTCGGGCATGTTTTCCTGAATACGATTTGTATCCAGAGGACCATTATCGATAAGAAAATTATCTTCGCAAAGTTGTACATTTTGATACCTATACATACCTGTATCTGAAGTTGACTCCAGGCATTGCATTGTTTGGGTACTAACTTTTGAATCCATCATATCGGGAAGAGATTCTACCGACTTCTCAAAATCGATGGATTTATCGCTAGTACCCTTCATGCTCCTGGAGTCATTTGTCTCTTTAATCTGTTTCAATAACTGTCGCCTGTAAAAAAAGAAATGGATTAATATTTTGTATAATATTGTTATTATATAAAAAATAAGATGTCATTTACTTTATCACTTTATGTAATCCTGAACAAAAATAAAAAATTAAAAATAATCTCTGAAAAATAAGTACAGTCCTTAGCTTATACAATTATTACTGAAAATTATAACTATGACACGATAGATTATGTTTAGACAACATACAAATCATTTTATTGAAAAAACCAAAGCGTACATGCAAACCGTATTACATTTTTTTTAATAACCAGCACACGAATAGTCCGCCTCTGGATATATTTTTATAACCAGCACACGAATAGTTCGCCTCTGGATATATTTTTTTAAATAACCAGCACACGAATAGTTCGCCTGTGGATATATTTTTATAACCAGCACACGAATAGTTCGCCTCTGGATATATTTTTTTTAAATAACCAGCACACGAATAGTTCGCCTGTGGATATATTTTTATAACCAGCACACGAATAGTTCGCCTCTGGATATATTTTTTTTAAATAACCAGCACACGAATAGTTCGCCTCTGGATATATTTTTTTAAATAACCAGCACACGAACAGACCGCCTCTGGATATATTTTTTAAATAACCAGCACACGAATAGTTCGCCTCTGGATATATTTTTTTAAATAACCAGCACACGAACAGACCGCCTCTGGATATATTTTTATAACCAGCACACGAATAGTTCGCCTCTGGATATATTTTTTTTAAATAACCAGCACACGAATAGTTCGCCTCTGGATATATTTTTTTAAATAACCAGCACACGAACAGACCGCCTCTGGCTTTAAATAATAGAAAAATATGCCAGCCCACGAGTAGACCGCCTCTGGCTTTAAATAATAGGAAAATATGCCAGCCCACGAGTAGACCGCCTCTGGCTTTAAATAATAGGAAAATATGCCAGCCCATGAGTAGACCGCCTCTGGCTTATAAAATGTGTTGAAGAAGCAAAGGACTGTATTCTTATTTTCCAGGTTTTGTTACTTTCATGACTAAATATATATTAATAAACTAAATTAATATTTAAATATATAAAAGAAAATATTACCATTTCATTATTTATTTTCGAAAAAAATTAAATGTATTTTATTTATGGGCAATAAAATAATTTTTTAAATTTTAAATAATAATAGAATAATAGAATCTCTTATTTTTTCGTTAATGATTATTTTGTAATTTTATATAATAATAAAATAATAAAATCTTTTATTTCTTTTTTAATGTATAAAAATATATAAATTGTAAAAATAAATAATTTTTTATAATTAACTCCTGAATCTAGAAATTTTCAAACTGATAAATTAAATAAATGTATCAAAATCATGATCAACAAAGCAAGTAAATAGAAAATATGCCAATATATGGTCGAACTACATCTTTTTATGCCTAATAATATTTCTCGTATACATTTTTCTTTTTTCAAATTACGCGCTGTTATTGTTGTTTGTGAAACCTTATATATGTGAACTTAAAGCTACGAGTATAATCATAAAATAATAATTTGATAATCAATTTAATAATATCGATACTATCTTACATATCTTTAAAATCACTGCAATGAATATGTTGTGAAAAAATCTTCGTTAGTGATTTTAAAAATATGTATAGTATTAGTATCGGTATTATTATTGATCATCAATTATGTGACTGTACTATTTTAATTTCAACTTCAGATTATATTTCGAAACCGATAGTAACGGCACATAGTTTGCGAAAAAGGTGATAATTATACATTAATTTACATAAACAATTATAGGAATAACAAAATCTATCTAATATATCCTTCCCGACCAGATATTAGTATATTATCTATTTACTTGAAGTATACAATATAAGTGATACTGAATTATTTGTTCAAATAAATTTTTATTCGTTCAAAGAAAATGCAACATACAGGGTTTGTCAAAAGTGTGGAAACCCCTAAATATCTCACAAACGGTGCATTTTAGAAAAAAATGTTTCAGGCAAAAGTTGTTTGGTTTCAAAGGGGCCATAAGACGGTACCATTGGTTTGACCTTGAAGAGTCATTTGAAGGTCACGTGAAGGTCACTTCAATTTTTTTAAATGGAACATATATATATTTGCACACTCTTGTAGCTTATCTCGAGAGCTTTCCAAAACTCTATAATTAAGTACCTTTTCGTTAAGTACTTTTTGAGATATGAGGCTTGAAATAATTTCTTAATTTTATATAAACCGTAAAATATCTTGTAAAATATTCATTTTTCAATTATCTTACCTTAATACTTTTATGTACAAAATAATGAGAGGAATCAATTGGTGTAAAGAAAACACATAGTTGTTTTTAAGAAAAAATATGGAATTGTTAATTGCAAATTACATATTTTTTCTTCAAAACAACTATGTGTTTTCTTTACACCAATTGATTCCTCTCATTATTTTGTACGTAAAAGTATTAAGGTAAGATAATCGAAAAATGAATATTTTACAAGATATTTTACGGTTTATGTAAAATTAAGAAATTATTTCAAGCCTCATAACTCAAAAAGTACTTAACGAAAATGTACTTAATTATAGTGTTTTGGAAAGCTCTCGAGATAAGCTACAAGAGTGTGCAAAAATATATAGGGTGTTCCATTTAAAAAAATTGAAGTGACCTTCACGTGACCTTCAAATGACTCTTCAAGGTCAAACCAATGATACCGTCTTATGGCCCCTTTGAAACCAAACAACTTTTGCCTGAAACATTTTTTTCTAAAATGCACCGTTTGTGAGATATTTAGGGGTTTCCACACTTTTGACAAACCCTGTATAATAAGATTTATTAAAATATTAATTTATACAATTTGAATTAACTTACATAATGTAGTCGTTTAGATTATAAAAAAAATTAATATAAAAGGAATTCTTTAATATTTTTCCATTTCATTGTCTTCTGTAAATTATCTTGTATTACTACGGAAATATATTTATGGAAAAGTTGTTCTGCAAATTTCAGTATCTTTTGGTTTTATTATTATAACAGTTCTGATACTGATTGAAACTGTTATAATAATAAAACCAAAAATGATAATGAAATTTGCAGAACAACTTTTACATAAATATATTTCCGTAGTAATACAAGATAATTTACAGAAGACAATTTAATGGAAAAATATATAAAGAATTATTAACTTTTAATGCTTTTCAGGATTATCACTTTTATATTAATTTTTTTTATAATTAAATAATATAATTTTTATAATTAAATTGTATAAATTGATAATAATAATAATAAATTTTATTTATATATGTTGCATTTTGTATTAACGAATAAAAATTTGTACAAATTATATATATATATATATATATATATATATATATATATATATATATACAGGGTGACCCATTTTAACTTAGGCAGCCAAATAACTCGAAAAATAAGCAAGATAGAGAAAAATGTTTTAGACAAAAGTTGTATGGTTTCGAGGGGGCCATAAGATGGTATCATTGGTTTGACCTTGAAGAGTCATTTGAAGGTCACGTGAAGGTCACTTCAATTTTTTTAAATGGAATACCCTATATATTTTTATACATTCTTGTAGCTTATTTCGAGAGCTTTCCAAAACACTATAATTAAGTACCTTTCCGGTAAGTACTTTTTGAGTTATGATGCTTGAAATAATTTCTTAATTTTACATAAACCGTAAAATATCTTGTAAAATATTCATTTTTCGATTATCTTACCTTAATACTTTTATGTACAAAATAATGAGAGGAATCAATTGGTGTAAAGAAAACACATAGTTGTTTTTAAGAAAAAATATGGAATTGTTAATTGCAAATTACATATTTTTTCTTCGAAACAACTATGTGTTTTCTTTACACCAATTGATTCCTCTCATTATTTTGTACATAAAACTATTAAGGTAAGGTAATCGAAAAATGAATATTTTACAAGATATTTTACGGTTTATGTAAAATTAAGAAATTATTTCAAGCCTCATAACTCAAAAAGTACTTAACGAAAATGTACTTAATTATAGTGTTTTGGAAAGCTCTCGAGATAAGCTACAAGAATGTATAAAAATATATAGGATGTTCCATTTAAAAAAATTGAAGTGACCTTCACGTGACCTTCAAATGACTCTTCAAGGTCAAACCAATGATACCATCTTATGGCCCCCTCGAAACCATACAACTTTTGTTTAAAACATTTTTCTCTATCTTGCTTATTTTTCGAATTATTTGGCTGCCTAAGTTAAAATGGGTCACCCTGTATATGTACACACATATATATATATATATATATATATATATATACACACATATATGTAGAATTATTTTAATGTCGTAACATAATAAATGCAAACAGTGATTGCTATTGTCAATTTTTAGACTTCATAAACAAGATAAAATTAAATATCAAATCAACAGACATTAAAACAATTCCTTTCAATTTAAATAAATAAACCAACCTTTGTATGTGACTTTTCTTCCTGGACAATCTGTATCGAAACAGAGGAAAATGCTTGGCATCATATTTCTTCCCCATTGTAAAAGAATCACCAGAATATCACTTATATTTCACTGACAAATGAACACTTCAAAATATATAAAACACTTAAAAAAATACTAGATACCACTATAAAAATGTAGAATTATATTATCTTATAGTATTATATTACAATATAATACAAAAATACACGCAATAGCTTATGCAGCTTCGCGTGGACAATGACCTATCTCAATCTGACAATGAGAGATATCGAATCGCACGTGAAACAGCAAGTACACAGCGTGTACAGAGATAACGCACACAAGCGAAGCCGCGTACATGTGAGCTCGGCTCAACTAGCTTTATAGAAAAAGATAAATATATGTTTTTCTGTTTCCTTTCTACCAAGCTAAAAGCGACGGGTGACGGGCAACACGCGACGCTGCTCGCTTCTTGATACGATGATATGACGACGTTATGTGTTTGTCAGCTTTTTTACATAATATTTTTTTACAGTGATAAATATATAGGAGAAATATATAATACATTTAGCAATTGTATAAGAAAATATTTTTTTCACATTAATTTATAATTACATTTCGCAATAATATTAAATGTCTCACACATAAAATACTTTTTAATAATCAGCTTCATATTTTTTTATACGTAAAATGAATAAAAGGAATAGTTTATAGTGCATATTTTTAGTATTTTATGCTACATTACATTAAATAAATGTAGCATTAAAAAGTAAAAATATGCACTATAAACTATTACTTTTATTGATTTTAAAAATATCAAGTTACGATTATTAAAAAATATTATGTGTTGGACATTTCATATTATTGCGGAATGTAATTATAAATTTATGTGGACAAAATATTTTCTTATACAATTGGTAAATGTATTTTATATTTATCATTGTAAAAAAATATGATATAAAAAGACTGAAAACATAACGTCGTCATATGTATCAAAAAGCGAGCAGCGTCGCGTGTCGCCCATCGTCCGTCGCTTGTAGCTTGGTAGAAAAGAGACAGAAAAACATATATCTATCCTCTTCTATGGCTGCGGTCGGGAAGACGCTTTGGATGCTTTGTAACATCATTCTATCTTTATTCTCATGGAATGTAGAACAAAGATAGAATGATGTTTCAAAGCATCCAGAGTGTCTTCTCGACCGCAGCCTATAAAGCTAGTTGAGCTGAGCTCACATGTACGCGGCTTCGCGCATGTGTGTGCTTGCGTACGCTCCTTTAGCAACGTGGCAACGTGTACAATCTGGCATCATTGCTCGCTACTGCCTCGTGCCTCGTGCCTCGTGCTCGCATTCTTTTGTCGCCTTCGTTGTGCAGCCCGTTTATCTATTCTACGCCGCAATATATGATGCGTAAATGTAAGTAAATAATATCTCTCATATTATTCTTTTTATACTCTTTGGCTGATGGCAGAGAACGAGAGTTAGCGCTTACGTCTGTCGTAATCATGGACGTAAAGTAAGACAGAGAAAAACGTATACATAAGTAACATATATATTTTTCTCTGCCTTATTTTACGTCTATCACTATGACAGACATAAGCGCTAACTCTCGTTCTCTGCCATCAGCCAAAGAGTATAAAAAGAATAATATGAGAGATATTATTTACTTACATTTACGCATCATATATTGCGGCGTAGAAGGTTACATATAACACTACTCTCATATATATGTATATATATATATATATATACATATATATATATATATGAGAGTAGTGTTATATGTAAATATATATATATATATATATATATATATATATTTACATACAACACTACTCTCATTGCCAGTTTATTACTTTATTTAAATTTAATCATTACAATCTTCATAATTTTTATATTTCTTTTTCAGCACGAAGTGAAGGTGCCTCGCGTTCCCAGACGCAAAATAATGCATCGTCTCAGACATCATCACCCCAGATTACTGGAGTGATGATGTCTAAGACGATGCAAGAAGGACCGGCACCTTCTGAGAGCCAGGAACAAGTATCGCACACTGCCTCACCCCATATACTACGTGAGAGCGACCGATTTAATAAGGTAAATCCTAAATTTTTTTTGTGCACATGCTTCTATACACAGAGACAGAAAAACGTCCGTAGACGCGGTTATAGATATGCATGTGTGAGTATAATAATTTAAAGTTATACGTATATATACGAATCATGCATTATGTACGTGTAAGGAAGAAATCACAGCGAAAGAGAAAATTGCAGGAGATATTTCGATATTATAGCATTATTATAATGATATATACTAATATATTGTTATAATAATGTTACAATATCGAAATATTTCCTACAATTTTCTCTTTTGCTGTATAATTTCTTCGTTACACATACGTAATGCATATTTCGTATATATATTATAACTTTAAGTTATTGTACTCACACATGCATATCTATAACCGCGCCGCCAACGGACATCACTCCTGCCTAGTGTGTGTTCATGAAAAATATATATAAAGTTATGTTTGTTTCAGCGTATCAACGAAGCAGTGCGGCGGGCAGTTAATAAGGAGCGGCGGAAGAGGCATGGCCGTCCATACTTCACTACCGGACCGGCATCAACGCCACCGGCTTATATAATGCCGCCGTCGTCACATCCTTATGTGATGCCGACACCACCGGCGGTATACGTAATGCCGACTTCAACGCCGACCTACTCCGTGGCGCCGGGATACGCAGCACCAGGATACGCAGCACCAGGATACGCGCCATTGGGATAAGCGCCATCGGGATACGCGCCACCGGGATACGCGCCACCGGGATACGCGCCATCGGGATACGCGCCATCGGGATACGCGCCACCGGGATACGCGCCACTGGGATACGCGCCACCAAGACTCTAAATTCCATTTATATATATATATATATGTACACATATATACATTATATAAGATATATAATATATATGACCAATTTTTAATAATTAATTTAAGTTTCAGTGAAGTTTTGACATTATACATACGTCACACTATTAAATTGTTGCAGCAATCTCGAAAGATAATACATATAATAGATTGGAAATTCTTTTTATTTTTACTTAATTTAATTTTTCGTTTTCCTTTGCAGATTGTTGTTACAATTTAATAGTGTGACATAGATATAATGTGAAAACCTTACTTTAATTCAAATGAATTATTAAAAATTGTTTATATGTATTATGTATATTATATAATGTATATATATGTATATGTATATATATATATACATATATACATTATATAATATATACAGGGTGACCCATTTTAACTTAGGCAGCCAAATAACTCGAAAAATAAGCAAGATAGAGAAAAATGTTTTAGACAAAAGTTGTATGGTTTCGAGGGGGCCATAAGATGGTATCATTGGTTTGACCTTGAAGAGTCATTTGAAGGTCACGTGAAGGTCACTTCAATTTTTTTAAATGGAACATCCTATATATTTTTGTACATTCTTGTAGCTCATCTCGAGAGCTTTCCAAAACACTATAATTAAGTACATTTTCGTTAAGTACTTTTTGAGTTATGAGGCTTGAAATAATTTCTTAATTTTACATAAACCGTAAAATATCTTGTAAAATATTCATTTTTCGATTACCTTACCTTAATAGTTTTATGTACAAAATAATGAGAGGAATCAATTGGTGTAAAGAAAACACATAGTTGTTTCGAAGAAAAAATATGTAATTTGCAATTAACAATTCCATATTTTTTCTTAAAAACAACTATGTGTTTTCTTTACACCAATTGATTCCTCTCATTATTTTGTACATAAAAGTATTAAGGTAAGATAATCGAAAAATGAATATTTTACAAGATATTTTACGGTTTATGTAAAATTAAGAAATTATTTCACGCATCATAACTCAAAAAGTACTTAACGGAAAGGTACTTAATTATAGTGTTTTGGAAAGCTCTCGAAATAAGCTACAAGAATGTACAAAAATATATAGGGTATTCCATTTAAAAAAATTGAAGTGACCTTCACGTGACCTTCAAATGACTCTTCAAGGTCAAACCAATGATACCATCTTATGGCCCCCTCGAAACCATACAACTTTTGTCTAAAACATTTTTCTCTATCTTGCTTATTTTTCGAGTTATTTGGCTGCCTAAGTTAAAATGGGTCACCCTGTATAATATATATGACCAATTTTTAATAATTAAGTTAATTTAAGTTAATTTAAGTTTCAGTGAAGTTTTGACATTATATATATGTCACACTATTAAATTGTTGCAGCAATCTCGAAAGATAATATATTGTATTGGAATAATAGCACATAAATTGTATTTTTTCAAATTTGTACACTGTGCTAATGTATGTTTTTATAAGGATAACAAATAAATGTTATCGTATTAAGTATACACAATTTTAAATTTATCAGACCCTTCTTCATACTTTCTCATTCCCTTTTTGCATTAATTGGATTTCCCATCATATTTAGTATAGATTAATTCCTCACTTTTGTTCTTTTTCTATCGTTATCAATAGTACTTCAATCTTTGAGTTAATATCATTTTATAACCCATGTAATAAAATTTTAATAAAATATCGTTTAAAAAAGAATTCTCATTCTTGTTTGACATACAGTCGAAAAACTCATTACTTGGTTTAATCCATCACTCTCTTAATCTTTATTTGTTAATTATGTCTATATAATTCAGCTGTACATCAAGTAAAATATATAAGTATGGTAAATAAAATATAATTGCACTTCTCTCGTAATAGGAAATATTTTATGAATAATTTCTGTACTATTAGAATGCAAGAAGTGGGAGGGACGTGTCTTTATATATATTGATTGATAGTTTATTGTCGCCCCTTGGAGATTACAAGGCGCTTTTACAAGGAGCGTTCCCGAACCTTTAACAAAACTATACCACTTCTCCCCCCCGACCTGGCCATTTTGCGACCATTACAGACTACAATACCCTCACCCACCCTACGCATCCTCCCCCTCCTTGATCTCCCTCCCTCGTCCCCCCTATCATCCGCCTGGCTCCAGACCCTCCTTCTCCCGCCTCTGTTTCCTTCTCGTGGTTGACTGCTTCCTCTGCACCTCTCCCTCTTCTCTCTTTTCTTCTGTCCCTTGTTTCCTCCGTCCAGCCTCTCTTCCTCCCTCGTACTTTTCCTTTCGTTCTTATCCTCTCCTTCCTTTTCCTTCCGGCATCAGATATGGCTGTTCAGACTAGACCGAACCAAAATTAATCCAACATACAAAAAACAGAGGCTATCAACTCCTCCCCTCTACACCCTCCCTTTCCACCCTTTCCCTTCAGCCTTCCCTCCTATCCCTCCCTACCCTTCTTCTTCCGCCCCTATACTCTTCTCCCTATCCCTACTCATCCCCCCTTCCTCCTCCTACCCTTCCCTTTCTCCACTTCCTACCTTCCTCACCCTCTTTCCCTTCCTCCCCTTCTTTCTACTCATCGCTTTCATCCTCTGTTTCCTCCATCTCCTCATGCCACCTATCTTTCTCCACATCCCATCCCCAAGCCCTCCCATCTATCCATATCCTTCTATTCCTTTGTGACTACCACCACCCTCCCCCTCGCCCTCTCTGTCCTTGCCCTCTCCACCAGCTTCCACCTTACCCTCCTCTCCTCCAACGTCAAGTCCTCGTCTACCCCCACCCCCCAATTCCTCCTTATCTCCCATCCCCTTTCTAGCAATTCCTTCTTCTCTTCCGTCCTCCTCATCCTCACAATTAATACTATACCTACGTTCCCCCTTCTTTCACTAACCTCCCCAATTTCCACCCTTCTCCCCAATTCCTCTATCATGATCCCTTCTATCACCCTCTTCCTTTCCTCCGCGCTGCCTCCCTCTACTCCTCTCCACACCACATTCCTCCTTCTTTCTCTCCTCTTCTCCTTCTCTCCTTCTCTCATTCTCTCCCTCCTCTCCAACTCCCTTCTCTCTCTCTCCTTTCTCACTCTCTCCCTCCTCTCCTCAAACTTTCTCCACACTTTCCCTCCTGTTGTCCCCCTGCCTTCCTCTCCTAAATCCTCTCCTTTCCTCTGTCCTTCTCCCCCCTCATCCTTCCTCTTCTTCCTTCCTTCCTCCCGTTCCTCTTCCACTATCCTCCACTCCTCTTCCTTTTCCTCCTCTTCTATACTCTCTTCTCCTCCACTCTCTCTTTCCCTCTCTACCCCCCGTCCCTTCTTTTCCCTACCTACGTCTTCCCCCCGCTTCCCTTCTTTCCCCTTTTCCTCCTTCACCTTCTTCTTTTTCTCCACCACCTCTACTCCACTGTCGTCCACTCTACCACTCCACCTGCCCCTCCTCTCCCCATCTATCTCCCCCTTTCCTTCCTCCTTCTTCTCTCTTGTCCCCTTCCTCCCTTCTGTTTTATTTCCCTTTCCTTCCCCTATCTCCTCCATCTTCCTATCCTTCCCTCGTCCTTCCACTTTCCCGCCTATCCCTTCCATCCGCTTCTTCACCCCCTGCTTCCTTTCTCTCCCTTCTCTATCCCCTGCCTTCTCCTTTTCTTCCTCCTCATCTACTCCTCTTCTGCCTTCCTCCCCCTTACTCCACTTGCTCTTCCTCTCTCCACCCTCCACCCTTTCCCCTTCCTCCTTCTTCTCTCTCGTCTCCTTCCTCCCCACTATTGCATTCCCCTTCCTTAACTTTAACTCCTTCACCTTCCAACCTTCTTCTCTTCTACCCCCATCTTCCTTTTCTCTCCTTTCATCCTCTTCTTTGCCCTCCTCTCCTGCACCTTCCTTCTTCTTTCTAACCTCCGCTCCTTCACTTTCCCTATCGACCTCCCCTCTCTTCTCTAATCCCCTTACCAATCTCCTCATCACCAGTACCAACTCCACCATCACCTTCTTCAGCTCCTTGACCTCTTCCACCAGCTCTCCGCACTCCATTCTGCTGTCCGTTCTTTACTTTTCCTTCCCTGCCGGCACTCCCAAAATTCTTCGTCACCACAATCGATCTGCGCATCGATTCCCCGTCTCTCTATCCCTCGCTTCCTTCAACGCACCCCTGGCGCCATCCATCTGTCACTTGCCTCCTTACTCCAGCCTCTGGCGCCCTCTCCACTCTCCACCTTACTGTATCTCTCTCTCCTTCCTTCTGCCTCCCGCGCCATCTTCACTTCCTTCTCCATCACTCTTCACGCCTCTCCCTCCATCTCCCGTTTCCCAACTCAGCACTTTTCCATATATTTTCTCACTCAAAAAACTCTTTAACCCTTCTTTCTCCAACTCCGCCTCCACCTCCATCCGCTCCCCCGGTCTACCTCCTCCTCTTCCCCCGCTCCCAGCTCTCAACTCTTCCTCCAACCATCCTTTTTTCCTTCTCCTATCGGCCCACACCTCCACACCTGTCACCTCAATACACGTTCGCGGCCGATCATCTCTATATATATATATATATATATATATATATATATATATAAATCTACACAAACATATACATACACACACGCACGTACGCACACATATACATACACGCACATACGCATGAACGTATAAATCATTGCATTATCTCTCTCTGATGCACGATTTTCCCTTCTCGTCTAATAAAAAAATTCCAGCACTCTCTATCGTGATGCTTGCGAACTAAATTTGCTGCTTTTTCCACTTTATTTTACCGACATCTCGAGCACTTGTGGACTGAAATTTTCGGAAGAATGCCATTTATTAATTAGGCAACTAAATTCAGTTTTTATAATTCTACAATGTTCTACGGTACAGTACACAATTGGGGAAACTACTGTTTTATGCATAAAAGCTATAAAACTTTTATAAGAAGCTAATATTTGTACAAGTTGACAGCTCTGACGCCATGTTGCTTTAACGCCATGTCGATAAATAAAAATGTTATTTTATACTTATTTTCTTTCTCAATATAAAATCTCGTACTATATAGAGTTTTCCCGTGTCCGTTTGCGTGTATACTTCAATTCTGGAGAAGGATTTTTAATTCTATACAGGCAATAAAAAATGGCATACTTCCGAAAATTACGGTGTTTTCGTCGATATTACAGGCGACTCCGGCATCCTCTTAAAATTAATAAATATTTTGATTTTGCTCACTACATTTGCACATAGTTTTTCATCATCTTTGAGTCTCTCATTAAATTTTATAAATTCAGTCAAATTGTTGATTGGAAGAGTGAGATTATGATATTGAGAAAATTGATCAGCGTTGTAAATTGAAATTTCTTTTCTTTGCATTAACAAGTTAGTGATGTTTATTATTTTTCTTTCAATGAATTGGACATCGCACTTTTAACTTACTTTTTATGATTTTACTACCTATTTTATGTACAGCCATCTTTTTTTTAAATCATTGGCTAAATTTTTTAATTTATTTTGCTTAATAGTGGTCTCTTTTTTTTCAGTTAAAGTAGCATCATTATCAGATTCTAATGTAAATATATGTTCTCCTTTTTCTAAGCGTGCAAGTTTGTCTACTGCCTCTTCATATGTCTCTATTAAAAGTTTATTGTATATATTTATTTGAAAATATGTATTTATTTTATATATGTATAATACAAACCTGGATTATAACAAAAATAATACTTACTGGCACGCCCTTTTAAAATTACAGAATAAACAGGCCATTCTTCCAATGGATATTCAAGATTTTTTATTAAATCATGTAAATTATACACATTTTCCAATGTATATGGTAGACTTAAAAATCATGTGAAACATTTCTTAGTTTGAGAATTATCATCTATCCAAAAAATAGAAACAATATCAATTTTTTTAATTAAAGGCCTTTTACCTCTTCAAAATAACCCTATTGTCCGTGAAATGACACACTCTTGAGTCAATTCTAAGACGATTTTTCCTTTGGCAAAATTTCGTCCGACGCTTAGCTTTTGAATTATTAAAGGAAGTAATTAACTTATAACGGGTCGGATACAAGAGGCAGGCAAGGGTGGCGCGATTCACCGTCAGATGCGGGTGCTTACGCGGGGCGCCTGCTGCGATCATCTGATCGCTACATACACACACATGCGAATACATACATTCTCATTCTCCCTCTCCCTCTCTCTCTCTCTGCCTCTCTCTCTCCCTCCCTCACTCTCTCTCTCTCATTTGCTTACTCACTTGAAGTTATTATTACTCTTACTTAAATTATTATTTACTTTTTATTATTATACATTTTCACTTTAATTATTATTATTATTTTATATTGTACTGTTTTTTTTTTCTTTAACGAGAGAGGGGAAAATGCATTTTATGCATACTCACAGGCCGATCCGGTGAGTTATGTGGGACTCGAGTAGAAGTCCCAAGTCGAATTATCAACTCGATACTCCCTACCCACTAAAAACCTCTCTCTTTCGCGAATTTTCTCTAACACTGTTTATTTGACATCCCGAAATCTGTTTTCACACAACACCAAAGAATAGTTATTATTACCTTGTTCGATGCATTACTGTAATTTCTTGAGAAATGAATTTTCCGACAAATCGTACTTTCATTCAAATTGAACGTAGATATCACGTTCTAAGGGACAGAGATCCACTCTAAATAATTAATCGAAAGTTCTTTTTTCTTTTATAAACTGTATTCTTTTATAAACTTCAACATAATCACATTCATTCACTCACTCGATAAGATGAGAAATTTACCAATGACTCTATCACTAATCACTATCAATCACTGTCGAATAACTGTTGGCAATTAAAAACCACTCGATTAAAGAAACACACGCGCACATACGTTATTACACGCGATGACGCGACAACGCGACGATATTTACCCGGCGACAGCAAATAGTTTTTGGTTAGGTTTCAAAATTTCATGAAAAAAACGGTTACGTCCGGTGGACTCCACGATTCTTTTCTTTCCTCGAAACGATTTCGTGGAAGAAGGAAATCAAGGATCGACTTGCATTCGGAATGCAAAGCGATTCTTCTTAGAAATAAAGATAGCACTTAGAAGAACGCAACCTCACCCGCGGGTATCGTCATTAAACTTTAACAAATCTAATACTGAGAATGGCCAGTCGAGATAGCGTCAACGAAACTCTAAATAAATTTACGAGTTATATGATGAAAAGTTGTTATGAGAAATTCTAACTGTCCCGTATCTATGGGTACGGCTTTATGTTCCAAGCCTCTCTATCCAAAGAATTTTCAAAATAAAGATCTGGTCCTCGGAAGAGTGACAAATAATAAACGTAAGACAAAACCTTTCGAAATTGATAGTGCACGTGCGCTCGTTCGACAGGCCACCCTCAAGCGTTCTCCGAATCGCCAAATCATCAAGCGATAAGATAATCAGCTCACTCCCACTCTCTACTGGATGGAGCTAAGTCTCGAGCCAAAGGGCTTAACCAATTAAAATCTTAAGAGACCCCTCTCCTTTTAAAAAATCAAGCTCCTTGACCTTAGGAAGGGAGTAATAGAAATCATTTCATTCGCCTAAAAAGATTCCCCACCATCCAGAAGGGAGGAGGAGTAAAATCCTTAAAACTCGCGAGCCGAAGACGCGGACTCACTTCAGTTCACAGTTCATAGTACACAGTTCATTCTTTAAAAATTATCACGCCAGCTCTTCCGTGCAAGTTCAGAGTCTTTACTCACGGTCTTACTAGAAAGATTCTCTCGCCGGTTATACTTTTTTCCAGTTCACATACAATAAAACAAAGAATATATATATATATATATATATATATATATATTCTAAAAGTGCGATCTCTAAACAAACTGTTCACGTGCGGCTGAATCTCACAATAAATTAAGTGAAGTGAGTGAGGTACACTGCGGATTAACCGAGCCCTTCCTCACCAGCTGCCAGCAATTGGACACTTGCGGCTCCAAGCCCGGCCGAGCTGAATTTTGTTTACATATTTCAACGCTCGCTATAATTAGTAAGTCTAATTTAATTTTATTGTCTTCCCCCTCTCGTGTTAACTTTGTAACTGGTTGTCGTTGGGAATGATCCTAGACCGATAGGTAAACGAAAGAAATATTCTACATCCAGCTTTGAGAAATAAGTTTTTTTTTTAGTCAATAATCATTTTTACTTTTCCTTGTCCCACTCGCCTTTCTAATCCACCCATCATAATCCCTCGTTCGCCGGGAATCTCCGCAAGGCGATTCGCGAACAATCCCTCGTTCGCCGGGAATCTCCGCAAGGCGATTCGCGAACAGTAGTTAGCACTAGGAGAATTCTAACGCAGGGATCTCAGGGGGGTGAGGGGCGAGGGGATCTCAGCGGCGCGGGGGAATGACGTCACGCAGGATGGAGGGGGGATGACGTCACGTGGGACGGTGGGAATTTCGGAGGCGCGGGGGCTGCGGGGCGGGGGACGCACGTATAAACAAAAATGGCGGTATTCCTATGAAGAAGATTTTGGGTCTCTCTCTATTCCTCCCTCTCTCTCGCTCTCTCTTTATCCCTTTATATTTCTATCCCTCTCTCTCTCCCTCTCCATCCCTCTATCCCTCTATCTATCTCTTTATCCCTTTTATCTCTCTTTCTCTCTGTATTATCGCAAGTATACAATATTAGTCATAAACTTATATTTTGAGATATTTCGTGGTCCGACGTTTTCGAGCAATCTGTGAATCATAGCGAGATAACAACACATTTTTGAGATATTATACAATATTACCAGTTAACAAACAATATAAATAGAAGTATTCTTTGAAGGATTGGGTGGATGGAAATGTGTGCGAAGAAAAATTACGTCATGATTTTGTTACAATTAAAAATATATATATAATTTATTTAAATGTGTGTTAATAAAAAGTATACAATATAAAAAAATAATAATAATAATATATAAAATAGACCGTCGGGCTATGTTGGGGAAGCCGTTTCTGAAAACAGAAGAAAACATACGCATTTCATTAGTTTAAATTATTTTAATAATTTATTTTAAAATACTTTTGATATATAATAAATTAAGATACTTACAATGTTATCCATCATCTATTTTAATTTGTGCAAATAGGGCACATGTTGCAGGCCAATATTTGATTCAAAGATCTTCTGCACTCTTTGCATGACATATTTTCCAAATGTTCATAATATGTGCATCTATGTTCCCGAACAATACCAGCTTCTAAGAACAGGAATGATAATCTGTAGAAGCACTCGGTACAATATTTGGACTCATCTTTTACATAGTAGTAAGGTATACAACATATCTTCGTGTGATCCAATGCCATTATTTCAGTCAAGTCTAAATTTCGATGTTTAGTGTGTATTAGTTCATCACTACTATCACTCTCATAATCACTGTCTGCTATGGGTTCTATTTCTATTTCCTCGTCTGATTCATAGAGATTATCATCTTCCATCTCTCTCCTCTCTCTCTCCTCTCTCTCTATCTCCATCCTCTCCGCCACAACTGGATCCATCCAATCGTAATCATCATCATCAGTATCGTCGTCGATGATAATTATGTTTTCTTCAGCCATTGCACAAAACCACCGAAACACAGAAGAGCAACGAAAGAAATGATACTCTAGTGCAGCAGACTACCGAAACACAGAAGAGCAACGAAAGAAATGATACTCTAGTGCAGCAGAGTCCTCTTCATTATATTTTTTTTTAACATACACAATATAAATAGAAGTATTCTTTGGAGAATTGGGCGGATGGAAGTACGTAGATAACAACACATTTTTTGAAATATTTCGGGGTCCGACGTTTTCGAGCAATCTATGAATCATAGCGAGATAACAACACATTTTCAACCCTAGGTTCAGTTACAAAAGAATTTTTCTTTTGTGCCTCCAACAATCTCTGAATATCCCTCTCTCTTTCTCTCTTTATCCCTTTTATCTCTCTCTGTCATCTCTGTATTATCGCAAGTATACAATATTACCAGTTAACAAACAATATAAATAGAAATATTCTTTGAAGGATTGGGTGGATGGAAATGCGTGCGAAGAAATTACGTCATGATTTTGACTTAAAACTCTTTATTTATATTTTATATATTTTTCTTACGTACTATGGACTAAAAACTAAAGCTGCCAGTTCGCAATCGACGAGTTGATGCTTGTTGAAAGCAGCACTCGCGCGTATTACATTTGATATTTCTTTCGGATTTATTACAGTGGACGCGATATTGGAGAATTGCGTAAACTTGACATCAACTGTTTGGATAATTTTATCCAATCGATCAAAAGTTACATCTATGCAGTGATCGAGATCGAACATGCGATGTAACGTCGATTCGACCATCATCAAGCATACGTTTGAAGATTCGAGACTTATGAGTTTGACGTCGTTAATCGTACGAACTCTCACTGTTAGCGGTCCAACGCTTATGAAATTGAAGTCATCTTTAGAGTCGTTCCGAAGGAAATTTTGAATATTACGACGTTGCTCGTAGAGTCCCTTCCACGTTTCGAGAGATAATATCAGTTCCTTTCCTCGATGATCTCCTATGGCAATCTCCACGTAACTCGGTGGACCCACGTTGATACCAATGTCGAGGAATTTGAATCCCGTAGCTGTCAATGCGTATCGTCTACCTAGTATACGAACCGCACGACGTTCCAACGAAATGCTACAGAAAAATTAAAATTAAATAATAGTAATACAATTTGTAAAAATATAAAAATAGAAAGAAGTTAAACGAAAAACTTACTCGTCACATTTGTTCTCAAACGATCGAGTTTTATCACGACTCGATACGTAATTATTCACGCGTCTTCCGACGCCGCTGCCGCTGCTGCTTCTTTCGACGTAGTACATTTCTCTGGGAGTTATGAAAAGTGAACCACGAGAGCGGTGTTAACGCGACACTGATCGTATAAGAAATAACCGAGTATAGATGACGCTCATCTTCCAAAAGTATAATGTGGTGGAGGGATTAATACTTCTAACGTTTTGAGTTTTAGGAGAAGGGGAGATAACGCTCAGACAAAAAATTCTTAGAAACGCATGGAAAGGTTTAGGGAGGGGAAATAAGAGATAAAACATATTAATGTTTACATATTTTATTTTCTTGCAATTCTTTCAGGCGTTGCGACCACCAGTTAAATATTTTAAATACATTTTGTAATGCACAATTCTTAACATGTTTTCCACATCGCATACTATTGGTAATATCTAATTTATTTAGAGAATCAATATCTTCATAGTCAGCATCTAAAGTTTCAATAATATAGCCGTTTCCCACATCGCCTAGTATATCGGTCAACCATTTTCGCTTTTCAAGTCCTTTAACGTACACGACAGACGATTCTTCTTCTTCTTCTTCGTGTATCATACCAACGATAGCTGTTGTAATTACACGCTGAGCCAAGCCATACGGAACGTTTCCGTCTTCCCATTGTAATCCGTGATGATTTCTAATCACCCATGAGACTTGACATCGCTCAGATTTTGTTAGCACGCTCCACGGTACAGGACTTGCGAAAAAATAATGCGAGAGAACATATCCCTTCCTCAGGACTGCCGCTTCTTTCACGACAAAATTTCTCCCGACAATAAATCCTTGCAGATCCACAAACGTTGGTATAGACATGACGAGATCTCTCTCTTTCTCTCTTCGATACGTCAGTCGAGAGGAATGGCAAACTCTAAAATCATCTCGCAGCACTTTGATTTATATCCTCCTCCTCCTCCTCCTCCCCTCTCTTGTGTCGATGTTATCGCTTAGGTGATTTTGCGTACAACGTTGGTCAACGGATTGTACTGGATCACACGATCGTGTATGATGAGACAGTACGCAGTAGTATTCGCCGGTACGTTCTCCTTACATTCGAATTCCAATCTCACATCCACCGTTGCGCTCTTGACCGATTCGTTTTGTCGAGAACAATCGATAATCACGAACGGACCGAGTTCTTGAAACGTATAGACGGAGAGACTCGGCTCGAGATACTCGTATCCGTAATAGTTCTTGCAGAAGCGCGCGTACGTGTCGTACAGAATGGACCATCTGTTTTTATCGAAATCCAGGTTCATATCGTCGTACGGATAACATTCCGAGTTCAGATAGAGTTTCACATTGATCAATTTGCAGTCGTCGAATTGAGATACATTCTTAGACAAGGCATTCTTCCGGCCTGTTTGCAGGGCGAAGACAACGTAGCGTGGTTTCTCCAGCTGAGTCGAGGTCTTAATGGCCCACGAATGCTTCGTTGTAAGCTGCAATAGCGGATACTCGTACAGATCCCACGAGCGAAAACCCATGCTGAGATATCGTCCGCTTTCCAGAGCACGCAGCATCGACAGTTTTTCGATCTCGCTCAACAGCACGTGAGGCATTCGCCATTGTATCTTGAATATGGTCATCACAGGCTCCAGCGTTGAACTTCCAACCAGACAATTATTATCGTTGCGCGATCGTATTAAGATCAATTCGTGACGAGCGTTAATCACCACTCGTTTATAATCCTCGCAAAATCCCAATAACATGTGGAGCGGTACGCAAAAATTGAAATGACCATGCGAATAGGTCGGCGGCTCCCAGCCGGCGTTTTTCATAATCACAATTCTATCGGATGATACCGTTACATAATTTTTGAGCGTAGTAGTTATTCCTACGTTTCTATTGCGATCAATCTCAACGCCATCGAGTTCGTATCGAATCTCATCGAACATGAATGCGACGCAATTATGTCCCAGTATCACATCACTTTCTCCTTCAACTGTTGTTCTGTTTTTCGTTAGTTGTCCCTCGATGTATAGGAAACTCTCGTACGGCAGCGTATACAGATCCTGTTGTTGTATGGGTATTCTTATCTCGTCACTGTGTCCGAACGTTGTATTGGCGAACGGGTTATACGTGTGAGTCTCGATCTTGACGATACGGTTGTCAAAGATCGGTTCATCACCGATGTTGAGAATGTCGGTCATCGTTCAGCTGTTTCGCACCGCAAATCCCAAAGATTGTAAAAACGCAACGTTCGATGCGCTGAGTTTCTTTTTCTTGGATGATTTGATATTAGCAAACGTCGACGTTGTTGTTGTTGTTGTTGTTGGTGGTGGTGTTGCTGGTCTCGTAAAGATTGCGTTATCTCTCACGTCTTTCGATCCGTTCAATACGAGCATCTCATACGTCGCATACGTACATGCAATCTTACGGTGATCTCTTCTCCTCGAAAATCGAGCAATCGTCCGTTCTGGTCGACAACGCGTAACGTTAAATCCGTAATGCTCCGCGCGATGATCGGCAGGTAAATGATCTGTGCAGGCGTTTCCGATATCTTATATCCCGGTGGTACCCTCGGTGAAAATTCATGTATCGTATGAACGAGTATGCCGTTGTTGTACGCACCCGCGGTCACGTTACACTCTATACGGATAATATTCACGTTGAGAATGTTAATCGGCAGGTTTGATTCGTACCATTTTCGCGGCTCGAGAATACGATTCGAGAATCCTAGCAGCGATCCAATGTTGACGGGTTTGGTAAAGTTTATTCTGTAGGCACATTTGATCTCGCTCCTCATTGTATTGTAATTAGCGCGGAGCACTATCGGATATTCATCATCATCTTCATAGTCATCGCCGTCAATGTGTTTCTCATCGCGATGTTTCCGTGAAATTGCATGTTTCAAAAATTCATGTATATTTTGCAACTCATACGATCCCTCGGGAATCGTAATTTCTTCGTCGTCTTTGCCAAAGTAAAATTTATTATTCGAGGAATTCACATTCGGTATCGTGTGATAAGTCTCAAAATCCGTTAGACCGAGCTCGTATTCGCCGTCGCTCAAATCTACGGTGGGAAAGAAGTTTGCCGTGAGAACGCTACTCTTCCCAGTCAACGTGAATGTCATAGACATGTCGACGAAACTGTTTAACGAATACTGAGTTAAATAGCGCAATATCTGTCTTTAAATTCACATGCATCGACCGTTCGAAGAAACTGCAAGCACAATTGTCCGCAGATGCTCTGATCGTAAGTTTGAACAGGTGTGTAATTGTACTGTATCTTCGTTACGTTTCGTCCGAGATATCGCACCAATTCATTCGGCGGTCGAAGATTGCCGAAACTGTCGAAATATATAGCGCGATTCCCCCTCTTTGCATACGCTACCCAATGAGTACCTGGTCCTTCGACGCTATCCAAATTTACGATGCCGCTCTCGTTTCGATATATACCACCGATCGGTAAAGAGTCGCGCATGAAAACACCTCTAAAATATGGAATGCGCATACGTTTTGCCAATTGTAGCAATTGTACGTTGGTAGTTGCGCCCTGCGGCATTTTTAGCGTCTCTTTGACGTTTTTTTTTTTCTCCTTGTTGAGGCTCCTCGTCCGTATTTGTAAGGAGCGAGATATAATCCGTGACCTTCCATGGCGCGATTGTGACGTAGCATCTCTTGCAACTGACGTTGCGCGGCTTTTCCGTCGTTCACCACTTTCGCTACACCAGCCGCTCCACCGATCAGGGATCCGAGCGCACCCAACATTGGTAGAATCGGCAATACACCGCCGCATTTCGCTACCGGAAGTATCCGTTTCTTCACCGTTCTTTTCTTCGTCTTCGTCTTCAGACCCATACCGAGCTTCGTCTTGGCTTTCATCGCTGCCCAGACAGTTGTGGCGGCGGCTCTCTCACCGAGAGTCGAATCTTTCGCAACGATGCGATTCCGCGCTTTCTCAGCGAGTATCCTATCCGCCGCGTGTCTCTCGGTGAGATCGTTGCTCCGAGAGTATGCTATATCGTGTTCGCGACACGCCGCGTCCAATGGGTTGACACCTCGATCGCCTCTGACTAATCGCTTTTGCAACCGCGTGCCTGGTCCGCAAAACTGATAGCCGGGAATATGGAATTCGATCGGAAGTGCGTTTATCGCGTGATTTAATAGGCCTCTACCTATTTTCGTTGACATTCGCCGCAATTCTTTATCAACGGCGCCGGACCGTCGATGTGCGTTTCCTGACACGGCTGATTGTAGTGTTCGTAACAGCGACGATACGTCTGAACCTCCGGATCCGCTTTTATGTGTTCCGGAAGTTTGTCCCACACGTAGTGGACGTAATCACCGCACGTTCTCAATAGAACTGCTTTCGACACAAATTGTAGCTGTTCGACGCTCAAATCGCGAATATCGGAAGGATTTGTTAGCAGGATGAACATTTTTTCTCTACTGAGCGACTCGTGATTTCGCGCACCTATAAATAGGCAGGCGTTCGATCCAATCAGCAGTGTTGAAAAAATGAGATTCGTACGACAACCTTTGACGATATGCGTGACAAATTGCGACGACAGATTACGATCAATGGAGGACAACGCGGAGATGCGCAGGCATGGTACGATGCTACCGACTACTATACGCGCGATCGTTTGCGGCCCCTCGAATTGTGGTAAAACCAACGTTCTGATAAGTCTACTGGAAAGTCCGCATGGTGTACGTTTCGAGAACGTGTACGTGTACTCGAAGTCGCTGCAACAGCCGAAATATCGATATCTGGAGAATTTGTTGACGCCGATTGACGAAATCGGTTATTTTACGTTCTCCAATAACAGTGACGTCATTCCACCGAGCGAGGCACGTCCAAACTTGATTTTCGTCTTCGATGACGTGGCGTGCGACAAGCAAAATACGATAAGAGAGTACTTCTCAATGGGTCGTCACTCGAACGTCGACTGCTTCTATCTCTGTCAGACGTACGCGAGAATACCAAAACATCTTATACGCGACAACGCGAACCTGCTGATCTTGTTTAAACAGGACGGTACCAACTTGAAACACGTGTACAACGATCACGTGAATACCGACATGTCGTACGGGGATTTCAGTGAATTATGTCGTACTTGTTGGCAACAAAAGTATGGATTCCTAGTGATAGATAAGGACAGCTCATTTACGAACGGGCGATACAGAAAAGGATTTAACGTGTTCGCGATACCGCAAAACGATTAGTCGCTGCCGACACACTCTGTCGACATGGCTGAAAACGATAATATTCGCGAGCGTGAAAAGATTGCGAGGGAGATTGAGAAAACGAGCGAATCGATCCGCAAGAAACATCGCGCTTTGAAGACCGGTAAGATCGACGACGATATCGCGGTCAAGACCCATTTTAGGCCTATTATCGAGCCACTACAAAAAATCGTCGACAACTCTAGCTTAATCGCGGTGAAAAACGAGCCGGAGAGTAACGCTGACGCTATAATTAAAACGTTACCCATCAAGCGGTACAAGGAGGAAGAGGAAGAGGAGGAGGATACGACACCGAAAAAGAGACAACGATTGAAGGCGAATCGTTTATCGACACCGCATACATCGGATGAACCGCTGATAACCTCCACACCGTCCGCGACAACGAGAATCGTACAACCCACGATACCCGAATCACTCGCAATCGAAAATGTTTTCGAAACCACGGGCAACCCGCTCGAATCACCATCTGTTCGAAACATGTTACAAACGTTGGAAGGTCAAAAAATGTTACGAGAGCACTTCGGGCCACTGGCACAAAAGTACATGGGCGCTCTCCTTAGTGGCGATAAAAAAAACCAGATCGATCACGTGTACGGTGTCTATTTCGACGAGAATGAAATGTGGCTCGGTAACAAACGATTCGACATCGGCGCAGATGACTCTATAATCATAGACAAAGTGAGGTACATTGGTACACCTGGATTATACGAGTTGATCTTCAAGAGAATTCCCGATGATGACATATACACTGAGGACGATATGCAAAAATATAAGAGCATATTAATGGCGACGAGTGCGCATAAACGTCAATATGATGCGCAAGGTCAATTAAAGAGCAACAGGGGATACAAGTATAAACACATAATTGCACCGTTGATGTCGATCGAATTGAAAAAGAAAAAATGCGGTACGGGAGTATTCATGCCTCGCGCGATGACGCTAACCGACAATAAGATCGATTACGTGCACTGGGACGATCCCAACGAGCTAGTGGATCGTCTACGATTGCTCGACGCTTCGCGCCGAGCTGGCCACAACGCTCACGACAACGAGATCCTGTCGATTATAGAGGAACTTCGCGAAGTCGGCCTTATTATAAATTAAACGGTGTCTCGACGAAACTAATCAGTCGATCGACGTCACTCGCATCGAGAAAAAAATGCCCATCAACAAATTTGGATTATTCGAACAGAGAAATGAAGCAATTAGAACTAGCGATCATTGGGGTAAATCGGTGACAAGTTACTTGCGTCAAAACGCTCTGTGTCGCGTCGCTACGTACTATGACGCGAGGTCGCGCAAGATTCGCCGTGTAGCGCAACCTGAGGCTGATACCGATGCAGTCAACAAACTGTACGTGGAACAATGCGTTAAAACGTTGAAGAATCAGCAGAAAGAATCAGACGAGAAGCTGACTGCGTTCGAGAAGGATGTGCGAGCTTTGCAGACTGCGATAAACGAGCTTCGGCGTGCGATTAACACTAATTCAGAAACGGCTATCAACCTGTAATGAGCGGCTGTAGTGAACGGTTTAGGAACGGCTATTGTACAATTATTAAACATCTACAAAGGTTTATCGAACGGGTTGGGAACGGCTATCGAACAGCTAGAACGGTTATCGAACAGCTATGAGCATCTACAAAGGTTTATCGAACGGGTTGGGAACGGCTATCGAACAGCTATGAATGGCTATCGAACAGCTATGAACGGCTATCGAACGGCTATGAACGGCTATCGAACAGCTTTGAACGGCTATCGAACGGGCCAGGAACGTCTAGCAACGAATGATAAAACGCACGGTGATACTCGAGGCACACATCGTTTGATCGACGAATCGAAACAACGATGGATCGGCGATCGGGAATAACCGAGGAAGTGAAGAAACAACATAGTTTAGAGAAACGGCAGTTGGTGAACGAATTGCACGCGCCGGCGAGAAAAAATTTTCCCCGAAGACACGTCATAGTGCGGGGATACGATGACCTGTGGCAAGCTGACATTGTCGAGATGCGTCCGTACTCTCGTTTCAACAGAGGTTACCACTACATACTCACAGTCATAGATGCGTTGAGCAAGCACGCGTGGGCCATACCACTCAAGAGTAAAGGTGGAAGCGAGACAGCTGACGCTATCGCCGAGATAATTCGAGATAGCAAAAGATGTCCGAAAAACTTACAGACTGATATGGGGAAGGAATTTTATAACGCTGACGTGCAACGGCTCATGCGGAAACATGACATCAATCACTATTCTACATATTCAGTATTGAAGGCATCGATCGTTGAGCGATTCAATCGCACGCTGAAAAACGACATGTGGAAGATGTTTACGCTGAACGGATCTTACAAGTGGATCAGCGCGTTGCCGCGACTCGTATCGGATTACAACGCGCGCAAGCATCGAACAATCGGTATGCGACCCGTCGACGTTACTCCCGCGATCGCTGAAAGACTCTTGGCTACTGTGTACAACCATGTAAATATCGCGGGTCCGGCGAAATTCAAAGTAAGTGACTCGGTACGCGTTAGCAAGTACAAGACAGTTTTCGAGAAAGGTTACACGCCAAATTGGACAACCGAAGTGTTTAAAATTGCAAAAGTACAACATACTAATCCCGTAAGTTATCTACTGGAGGATTATCGCAAAAAATCTATTGCTGGAGCGTTCTACGAGTACGAGTTGCATCACGCGAATTATCCGGACGTGTATCTCGTGGAGAAAATACTGCGTAGGAGGGGTAACGAGGTTTACGTGAAATGGTTGGGATTTGACAATTCGCACAATTCTTGGATACATAAGGACAATGTGATTTAATTCATACAAATTGTATTTATTTTTAAATTTAAGAAAAAATATGTACAACATATAAAAAATATACATGAAATATATAAAAATACAAAAATCTTTATTAATACATCCTTTCCAATAATCGTATATAATACAATATATGAAATACATATACATATGAGATACATATACAAAAATAATATCTGACATTATATCACATACTATATTACATTACATTATATATATTATATTATAAGGGTATCCTATAATGTCCCCATGGTAATGTGTCGGTCGAATCAGGTACGATATACCGCTTGTCATCGTACGGACTCAGAGCAATTTTCGTCTCGCGGACGGTATACACTTTGTGCAATTTCGATCTTATGCAAGATTGCTGTCGTGTCATTTCTATTTCGTCATTCAGACACCGCGTGTAATCGTCGAATGTTATCGTTCTCGCAACAACGTTACTTTTGACACCTTTAACCTTCTTCGTATCCTTTTTCCCGTCCACTCTCATCGCATACATTTTTGCTCTAAGCCCGACGAATTCGGTCATTATCGCGCCGTTATTTTCATCTTTCATTAAACCCGGTACTTTTTTATTCACGAGCGGTATACCGTACGCGTTATCAATTGGATAATCGCTCGTATCGAAACTAGCGATATCATGTTTCATATTTTCATAGACATCTTCGCACTCAATGTGGTATATAAGACTGTCTGTGTCGGTGTACATTACCCGGCATTTATCACGATATAGCGGTGACATGTACTCATGATGAAATTCGTACAAGCACGTTTTAGAAATGTCGAGTATGCACATGCCGACATAGATTGGTTTATAAAATTTCACTTCAAGTTTGCGTAATTCTATGGCAACCAAATTTTCCGAAAAGACGCTTCTACTATGAAAATTTGGTTTCGCTATCATTGCTTCTGCTCCGTATCGTCCGTCCCACTTTGTCAATAATTTTACATCGACACGATTACGCACATTTTCCATCGTCTTACCAAATACCGCGTTATTCATCAGTTTATATAAATTTTTTTCAAAATCATTTTTCGCGAGTGTTCTAAACTGTGTATTTAATTCGATATAACTGCGAAGCCACGGAGATTGTGTAAATTGTAATATGCGATGTATTTTTGTAACGCGAAGGTCGTGTCGCGTACATTGCTGTAGGTTACGGTAGTGTATCACGTAACGCTTCTTATCGTATAGCGTTGCGAGGAGTTTGTCTTGCCGCTTGCCGGGCGGCTTGTCGCGTGTCGGGCAAAACGGTAGGTCAATGTGCGTATCGTGAAGATGTTGCGGATACTCGAGATCGACTTCGAGGATATAACTCGTAGGCGAATCTAACGCGATCGATGCTACGTCAAAATTCGACACGTCGTCGACCCATCGAAAATCGGCATAGGGCAACGGTTGACACATTGCCCATCCGTACAAATTATTTACATCGAAATACATCAAGTACGACGATGGTTTCGATGGATCGTACGATTGTTGCATGTACTTGTTATTAGCGCGCGCGTATCTGTTGGAACACTGACTCAGACCACCGCGTATACCGCGTTCGATAAACATGACCATGTCGATGTCGGTAAGCAATTCGAATGTAATCTTTGTATGCTTTAACATGGCATCCCACGTGTATCCGGGAAGAGTATAATAATACGCGGGGTCGAGTCCGTAACTTTTGATGCAACTATCGCGAAAGTTTTCAAAAATATCGGCTAATAACAAGACGTCGATTTTCAGGTACAAATCGCTATACTCGTCTAGCGTTCGAATGGAGAATCGCGTCCAGATGTTCTCGGCGTGCGCGTAATCGCTCTCGGATATAGTTTCACCGGTCAAAGAACTGTAAAACGATTCGCGCGGTGGTAAACACGTATCTTGCAACCTATCTACAGAGTCGACGTATTCGTACGGAAAGACGCCTTTCCGTGTTAATAAACTGAAATTTTCTGCAGATAAATTTTGAAATTCTGATTTTAAAATTTTGAATTTGTCTTTGTCTAGATAAGATGCCAATTTGTCGAGACTTGCCGTAAGAAATTTGTACGAATCGATAAAACTTAATTTTATATAATTTTTCCAATTGTCTTGTGCAACTTTAACAATTTTTGTAAACGATATATATTTTTCCTTGGTTATTGGAAGTAATTCGATTTCCCCTTCGAACGCTGTGGCTATATCCTCGATAATGAAATGCGCGTCGTAACCTGATAAATTGTGGAAGACTATCGGAATATATAATGATTCTTTGTAATTTAGATTGCAATTTGAGTGCGCGGGACCCCTATATCGTCCGGTCAAATGACAATGATCGCGTACGCGTGTATCGTCTTCTTGCGTAAACGGTTTTTCGCAAATATGGCAATGCGTTGCGCTGTGAAATTTTTCCCACTCGTCCGATGTTAAATTTACCATGAAGACATTTGTAGTCATTAAAATAGTCTTTACACGTAACGCTAAATTTTTAAGTTCTTCGGCGAACCACGCGATACAATCAATACTGCGGCGAGAATGGTACGCGGATAACGAGTCGTCGAACGAACAATGCATATAATACGCTATACTAAATACCTTATGATGCTGATAATTTTTTTCTTCGTCAGTCTTTGTCAACGTACATTCCAAATCGGCATAGATCACAAATGGAAGCCGCTCTTTCCTCGTGTAGTTGTTGAACTCGAGCCACTTGTCCTTATCGCTCGGCAATCGGATAGCGCAGTCGTTTATTTTTCCGCAGTCTACCGTATGTGACTGCAACTTGTCCTCCGATCCGAAATAGTGCAAGCATCTGTAAAAGAATATTTAAATTAAAGATTTATGCAATGCATTATATTTTATAATTACATAAATTATTCAAATTATACATACCGATCACAGATATATCTTCGGCCGTTGTGTTTGCTCAGTTGCGAGCTCACGAGCCGGGATAAGTTCTTGATCCATGCGAAATGTCCGACGCTGTTACCGTCTTCCACATACAACAGGTTGACGTGTTTATCCCGTTTCTGCTCCGAAAGACGTATCGGGACAATGCTGTTTTCTTTCTCGATGCTGTACACGTTGATGGAGATATTGTTTATATGTTCAAACTTTTTTAGTTGGTTCAACGTCATCGGAAACTCAATATTTTGTACATTTAACACCGTCGTATAGTGGGGATATGAAGATTCCCGATTTGTGTCTCTTTCAGCGGGGTATAGAGCGGCCACCACTGCCCACGCGAAACACGCATTGTCTCTAGATTGTACATTAATTACAGCTCTCTTCATCATAATTTCTCGCGGCAATTTAATATAACATCCCGCGCGCATAGGATTATACTTATTTATATTTACAGTTAAATTCTGTATTCGCGACAATGCCCAGCCACTATCGCGTTCCTGAAATTCTTCTAGCAATGCTAGAGTGGGCTCGATAACGCTGCGCTCGTACCACTCGTGTAAATCAGACGTGCGAAAGAGTTCACAGTTTCTCGTATTGATACTTTTATTCGCACGCTTATCACCCGACACAAATTCACCGTTGAATATAGTGTTCAATTTTACACTGTTGTATCTTCTTATAACGTCTTGCACTTGCTCGAGCACGATGTCTTTGGCGTCCTCGAGAAATTGACGAGGTTCGATATGGTTTGCGTTAATCACAGCACCGGTTAGAATACGGTTATCGAACGCGGTATCAATCTCGCGCCACACAAGTTCATTTTGATGCGCGCTACATCCGGCACCCGCGTTATTGTCGCCACTGTAATTACCACCACTGGGCATAAACTGTCTCTGCAATCGAGTCTTTGCACCTTCGAGTCGCGCGATTCGAGCAATCAGCGATTGTCGATTCCCGATCGATAATCGCGGTCGTTTGATCCGACTTTGCTCTTCCAGCGACTCGATGTACTCGTTGCATCGTTGTAGCCATGCAAAATATTCGCCCAAGGTGGCAATTTGGCGGGACCGCTCCACCAGGTCGCATTCAGTCTGCTCGACGTTTTCCATTTCTTCACAGAGTGCAAATTGGGCACATATTGCACGGAAATCTTATATACAACGGCTCGCTACAACTTGAACAGAATCGGCCATCCATCGCATCAAGTGTCTCAATTTTATGCTTTCGAACAGCATACATCATTTGGCTATCCACGCCTTGCAATGCAATCATACACGAAGGACATACAGCTAAAGCACCACCCGTGGAATAATAAAAGTATATGATACAAAATTTTGTACTACGTGCGTTTAAAGCATTAATTTCCGCAACAGACACTATTTTCTCTCTGAATTCCGTGGAGTTCTCACTGCAGTCACTAATGCAATCACTGTCAGATGACAATGCGTGATCTTCGTCTTCCATTTTTATATTATCACACAACACTGACAGAACATTACTTTCTGACAGAACACTATAATTTTTGACTATACTTTTGCTATACCGTCGTGTCGATGCGCTTTCAAATCACGTACTATGATCTGATGCGCTTCGATCCTTCTTATATTCAACCAACAAACTTTCAGAGATTGTTGAAGGCACAAAAGAAAAAAATTTTTGTAACTGAACCTAGGGTTGAAAATGTGTTGTTATCTCGCTATGATTCACAGATTGCTCGAAAACGTCGGACCCCGAAATATCTCAAAAATGTGTTGTTATCTATGTATTTCCATCCGCCCAATCCTTCAAAGAATACTTCTATTTATATTGTGTATGTTAAAAAAATATAATGAAGAGGACTCTGCTGCACTAGAGTATCATTTCTTTCGTTGCTCTTCTGTGTTTCGGTGGTCTGCTGCACTAGAGTATCATTTCTTTCGTTGCTCTTCTGTGTTTCGTTAGTCTTGTGCAATGGCTGAAGAAAACGTAATTATCATCGACGACGATACGGATGATGATTACGATTATTGGATGGATCCAGTTGTGGCGGAGCGGATGGAGATAGAGAGAGAGGAGAGAGAGAGGAGAGAGATGGAAGATGATGGATCTGATATAGAACCCTTGGCGAAGGACAGTGATTATGATAGTGACAATAGTGTCGATATTCTTGATGAACGGTTACAAAAGAAACAGCGAGATTTAAGCATATCTGAAATAATGACATACAATCAAGCAACAAAGATATGTTGCATTTCATATTACTACATGGAAAATGGATTAAAATTTTGTATCGAATGCTTTCTAGAAGCACCGGATCAGTATGAAGAAACTAGTGCTGTTCGAGAACATAGAACCATAGCTTATGTTCATTTGGAAAATATGTCATGCAAAGAGTGCAGAAGATCTTTGAATCAAATATTGGCCTGCAACATGTGCCCTATTTGCACAAATTAAAATAGATGATGGATAACATTGTAAGTATCTTAATTTATTATATATCAAAAATATTTTAAAATAAATTATTAAAATAATTTAAACTAATGAAATGCGTATGTTTTCTTCTGTTTTCAGAAACGGCTTCCCCAACATAGCCCGACGGTCTATTTTATATATTATTATTATTATTTTTTTATATTGTATACTTTTTATTAAACACACACATTTAAATAAATTATATATATATTTTTAATTGTAACAAAATCATGACGTAATTTCTTCGCACGCATTTCCATCCACCCAATCCTTCAAAGAATACTTCTATTTATATTGTTTGTTAACTGGTAATATTGTATAATATCTCAAAAATGTGTTGTTATCTCGCTATGATTCACAGATTGCTCGAAAACGTCGGACCCCGAAATATCTCAAAATATAAGTTTATGACTAATATTGTATACTTGCGATAATACAGAGAGAAAGAGAGATAAAAGGGATAAAGAGATAGATAGAGGGATAGAGGGATGGAGAGGGAGAGAGAGAGAGAGGGATAGAAATATAAAGGGATAAAGAGAGAGCGAGAGAGAGGGAGGAATAGAGAGAGACCCAAAATCTTCTTCATAGGAATACCGCCATTTTTGTTTATACGTGCGTCCCCCGCCCCGCAGCCCCCGCGCCTCCGAAATTCCCACCGTCCCACGTGACGTCATCCCCCCTCCATCCTGCGTGACGTCATTCCCCCGCGCCGCTGAGATCCCCTCGCCCCTCACCCCCCTGAGATCCCTGCGTTAGAATTCTCCTAGTGCTAACTACTGCGAACAATTCCTCGTTCGCCGGGAATCTCCGCAAGGCGATTCGCGAACAATTCCTCGTTCGCCGGGAATCTCCGCAAGGCGATTCGCGAACAATTCCTCGTTCGCCGGGAATCTCCGCAAGGCGATTCGCGAACAATTCCTCGTTCGCCGGGAATCTCCGCAAGGCGATTCGCGAACAATTCCTCGTTCGCCGGGAATCTCCGCAAGGCGATTCGCGAACAATTCCTCGTTCGCCGGGAATCTCCGCAAGGCGATTCGCGAACAATCCCTCGTTCCCCGGGAATCTCCGCAAGGCGATTCGCGAACAATTCCTCGTTCGCCGGGAATCTCCGCAAGGCGATTCGCGAACAATTCCTCGTTCGCCGGGAATCTCCGCAAGGCGATTCGCGAACAATTCCCTGTTCGCCGGGAATCTCCGCAAGGCGATTCGCGAACAATTCCCTGTTCGCCGGGAATCTCCGCAAGGCGATTCGCGAACAATTCCCTGTTCGCCGGGAATCTCCGCAAGGCGATTCGCGAACAATTCCTCGTTCGCCGGGAATCTCCGCAAGGCGATTCGCGAACAATTCCCTGTTCGCCGGGAATCTCCGCAAGGCGATTCGCGAACAATTCCTCGTTCGCCGGGAATCTCCGCAAGGCGATTCGCGAACAATTCCTCGTTCGCCGGGAATCTCCGCAAGGCGATTCGCGAACAATTCCCTGTTCGCCGGGAATCTCCGCAAGGCGATTCGCGAACAATTCCCTGTTCGCCGGGAATCTCCGCAAGGCGATTCGCGAACAATTCCCCGTTCGCCGGGAATCTCCGCAAGGCGATTCGCGAACAATCCTAATCCGAATTTCTCCTAAATTTCAAACCTTTATTTGAAACCATTTTCGATTCATTTCCTCCTATTTATTACTTAACTATCTCTTTATTTGTATGACCAATTTAAACTTAAGAGTAAAATCTTTCGGAACGAATTATCATTTTGCCTAAGGCTTATCCATCTTTTCCCAATGACAACAGTGATATATTTTATAATAGCTAATCTAACATCAAATCAGTAAGATATTCAGCGTCAAAATTATTATTAGTGCCTCCCACCGGTAAACGGCGGGCAGCGTTGCGGTGGCGGAATCGGCTGAACAGACGGATACAGGCTCAATCTTTACCTAAACCTATTAATGGCGATACCTTAGATAATATTGACGCGCCCGTTAGCAGTAATAAACTCGACACTAACACACACACACCTAACCCCTCTTCCTCACCCCGTATTCCGAATTATTCTCCAATCTCATCCCCAGGGCATTCCTCGACCTCCCCCGGTACACCTGTTCCAGGCCCCGCGCCGTCGTCTGGTTCACCCCCCAGATCTCCTAGCCCTACCCCACCTGAATTTTCTCCTTCCCCAGCTACTTCATCAACCCTTGTATTCGAACCCTCTCCTTTGCCTTCTCCCGAACCCCCTCGTTCCCCCTCACCTCCTGTCCGGGAGCGTACCCCTCCCATACCTGTCATCACCCTCGACTCAGACCCTCCTTCCCCTTCCACCTCCTCGGAGTTTTCTGAATTCAGCGAGGCTCTGGAAGATTTCGCGAGAGATCTTCCCGACCTTGAACAAGATTCCCCCGATTTCGACTTCCCTCCAGATTCCCCGTCGGAACATCCCGACACCCCTGAAACTCCCGAACCTCTCCCTCCTCACCCTCTAAGTTATTTCCTATCACAGTTTCCCCTCATCGACTTCCCCATTCCCGAAGGAACTTCCCGTGTGGGCCCCGGTCCTGTTGATCACGAGGAGTTCCTTCACTACCTTACCACTGCCCCTCCCGATGCTATAATTGCTTGGCATCTCCCTGGCTCCCACCTTCCATTAGGAGTTCCTATACAAGCCCTGTGGAAGAAATTCCCTCCGTCCACTATCCAATTTGAAAATCCTTGACCTTTTGTGCTCCCCCCCCTTTCTTTTCTTCCCCACCTATAGTATACCTGTTTAGATAGCAAATTTTAAATTAAAAGAAACAAATCGTAATAATCTCCAGCCAGGGTTAATACTTAAGATTAGATTTACCACTTTTATTCCTGGCTGACGTCCTCCGAACCAATGTAACACCCGCGGAAATTCCCTCACACATACAAACAACACACATATAAAATTTTCTACTATATTTTGTATTTTTAGAAAAGATCTTTATGTAAACATATTTCATATCGCTCAAATGACTAATTATTGAATAAATGATAATTTATAATAAAATCTTCATTTAATTTTGCTACCCGTTCTCATTCCTTGAAGTCCGAAATCGCACAGGGTCCCGTCCCGAGTAAAAGAGATTCGATTCTCTTACCGAAAAGGGACCGACGAGCGTAACGGCCTAGGACACTCACAGAGTTAAAGGGACCATTCTGGTCACTGACCTGTGCCAGGCCCCTGACAGTGCGCTCGACCCAATCTATACACACGCCCGAAAAGTGTGTCACCGGGTAAGTAGGTTGCGTCCTTCCAGACGGCCCGATCTTTTAAGGGACTGGACGTAACAAAACCTTTCTTATATTATTGACATCCTTCTTGAAAATGATTATCCTATCCATTTCATAGATAGAATTATTTTCCGCAGACTTAAATTTCTTATTTCTAATAGCAACTGTAGCTTACCTCCCACTTCCCCTCCATCCCATAATCCACGTTTTTTGTCATTCCATTCATTAAAGGCATCCCTAGAAGGTTTTATACGACTTTACACAAAAGCGGTCTTAAACTAGCGTATTCAATTAATAATAAATTAAATGAGCTTATTACACAAAGATCCACTGCCTAAATTTAATCAATCTAACGTTATTTATAAGATTGCCTGTAATGACTGTGACGCATCGTATGTAGGGCAGACGGGTAGGCGTTTAATTACCAGATTAAAAGAACACCGTTTGAATATTAACAAATCGTCTGATAATCTTACAGTAGTTTCGATGCATAGGTTGTTGAGGCATAATTTTAACTGGGAGGATACGACAATATTAGACCAAGAACCTTCTTACAAAAAATGGCTTGTTTCTGAGATGTTGCATATTTGCCAACAAGAAAATGGTTTAAACATCCAAAGTGATACTTCTTTGTTGGATGATTCCTATCAGTGTTGTGTAGTACCTAGGTACTTGTACCTAGGTACTGTAACTAGGTACAAATTTACGTACCTAGTTACTGTACCGAGGTACTTCTTTTCTTCGGTACCTATACCTATACCTAGATACAATTTCTTGTGTACCGGTACCTAAAACGTAGTATTATTTTAGTTATTTTTTGGATGATATATTTTTATGGAATTAATTGGTTACTGCGTCGCCGTGTGGCGCGGCAAGCATTTCCGCATCCCGCGCCGGCTGCGTGCCACGTCCAGTGTGTACGTGCACGAGTGCTGTAGTCAAGAATCCTAAAACTTGCATCATTCCAAGTTGATTATTTCTTGACGATAAAATATAAAGTATGAGTGTGACGTGCAACATGTGTGATGATACAGTCGATGCAGATGATCCACCTGTACCAAATAAAATACTTTCGACAAATAATAACAATAATAATGTTGACGCAGATTCAACTGTGAACGTTATTGGTCGTTTACCAACTTACTTGTCTAATTATTTTAAAATTAAAGAAGTCAAAGGGACTTCGTTAATCGTGGAATGCACACAATGCATTTGTTCAAAAACACTTTCTACGCCCTTAAACAGTACTGGAAATTTATACAAACATTTAAGGGTGAGTATTTTTGCATGTTATTTGAATTTGAGGTTATTAAAGATTTTTTTCTCTTCATCTCTTGTTGCACAATTATTCTTCAACTATTCTTTGACCATCAATTATTATTCAAACTACTTCTGATAATTATTATTTATTTATATATTTACAGCGACTACATCCAGCTATCCAAAAATCAATAAAACAAGTAAGAGACAAATCCCTGAGCGAAAATAATTCTCAATTAGAGAACAACAAACTTCAAAACAAAAAATTTCTATGGACTGCAAATATAAAAAATGAAGAAAAAAATAAAAAAAAAGAAAAGGTTTGCCTAAACATTCTAATATTTATATACTTATTTATAATTTATAAAGACATGTATATATATTTATATATTTATATATAGTCTGTATAATGAAATATAAAATTAAAATTCTAATTTATATAATCCTTATGTACAATTAATATTTTTTACTTTTATGGATTAATATTATATTATTGATTTTCAGGTGAATAAATTAATTGAGCAATTTATTATTCAAAAAATGCAACCGATATCTTTGGTGGAAGATCCATATTTCATAGAATTAATTGAAGGGATATCTGGTATAAAACCAATATGTAGACGGACCCTTCAAAATCATTTGTTGAGTAAGATGATGTCTATAAAATCCAATATGATAGCTACTTTTGAAAAATAACCTTGGTTTTGCACTACAGCAGATATCTGGAGCGCCAATAATAAATCGTACATGGGTGTAACCTGCCATTTTATTGATGAAAATTATCAGAGGAAATCATACATGTTATCTTGTAAGCGAATTATGTTTGCGCATACCCACTTTGTGATTGCGAATGCTCTGTATGAAATACACAAAGAATATAATTTGAAATCAAAAATTGTTGGTATTATAACAGATAACGCAGCTAATTTCGTAAAAGCTTTTAAAGTATTTCATACAGAACAATCGGTATCACTGCTGGATGTATTAGATGATCCTGAAGTAGATACCTTAACAATCGATTTTAAAAGTGGTCTAGATGATGGTGATGAATCTGAAATTAATCTTCCTAAGCAATTTCGGTGTATTGCTCATACATTAAATTTACTCGCATCTCGTGATTCATTGAAAGCTCAGAATGATCAGTCGTATTGTAAAATATACACGTCAACTTTTCGAAAGACAACCGATATTTGGAATTTAGTCAGTCGACAAAAGCAGCCGATATATTTTACGAGATTTGTAAATGTCGCTTAAAAATACCTTGTAAAACAAGGTGGAACAGTTATTATGATAGCATTAAAGCTTTATTAAACGTAAAAAATAAATTAGAAGATGTTTGTGAAAAATTAGAAAAGCCCAAATTTACAGATAGTCAAATCTCTTTTATGGAAGAATATATAAAGGTTATGGAACCTATTGCTTCTGCGCTTGACTTTCTGCAAGGTGATAAGTATTCTTGTTTTGGTCATGTGTTGCCTGTTCTCTTCCAAATGAAACAACAATTAGAAAAATTGGGACATTTACATTTTTGTAAAATTTTACGCGACACTTTAGTGACAGCTCTGGACAAAAGATTCGGAAATATAATTGATTTGACGAATACAAACAGTCAATATTATATATTAGCAACTGTTACTATTCCAAAATTTAAATTAAAATAGCTTGCAATGTCCGACTGTCCAAATTCAAAAGAATTGTGCGAAAATGTGTTATTAGAAGAAGCACACTCTTTTTGTAAAGACGTAAATAATGTAGAAAAGTCTTCTTCAGAATCAAAGGAGGATACTTTCTTCTGTTTTCTACACGATAAAAATATTAATAAAACAAATAGTGATATTGATATTACAATATCAGATGCTACCAAACCATTGGATGTAAAAGTGCAATGTTTAACATATTTGTCTGACAAGTCAAAAGATTTGAATTCTTTGGATAAATATCCTATTATAAAAAAAATGTATATAAAATATAATACACTTTTACCAAGCTCTGCGCCTGTTGAGCGTATATTTAGTGCAGGGCAACAAATTTTAACGCTGCGACGAAATAACTTATCTGACGAAAACTTTGAATGTTTAATGTTTTTGAAACATAATGCATAAACACACACAAATGTGAAACAATATAATGAATAAATTAAATAAATTGAGAGTACTAACTTAAGACTACTAACTTTATAAGAGTTACTTTATTTTTTTGACCAACAATTCCAATATGTTAAATTAACAAGAAATATTTATGTATATCCTATTCAAAAGAAGGCATGTACATATAAAAACACGTATAATAATATTAATAACTGTCTAAAAATGAATCAATGTATATACTGTTTCATTTAAAAAATACTAAATACTAAATATTATTTATAAATACATGAAATCATAAATGCCTACTCTAAAATTTTGTTGATAAATAAAAATACCTGTAACTAGGTATTTTATAGGTACATATGAAGTACCTCTACCTCGGTACATTTTTTCCAGAGTACCTGTACCTGTACCTCGGTACATTTTTTCCAGAGTACCTGTACCTGTACCTAGGTACTGAAAATAAAGTACCTTGCACAACACTGATTCCTATCTCTCTATCGTTAATAAATGTCTTTCTGTTTCAAAATCTCCCGCTCCCCTGCCATCTTCTTCCTAATTTTACGTCATCTTTCCTTCCCCTCCCCCTTTTTTGTTCCTTTTTGGGTTTCCTTCCCGACTCCTTTCCTTCGCTACTTTCTTCTGCCACATCCAGTCTTGTCTCGACCTCCCTCGTTTTCACATCTTTTCATTATTTTTGTCTTGCCTTTCTCGACCTGATTTTTGCTTACAGGCCTGTACGTATTTCTACTGCGTTTGACAATTTTCTTTGAATTATTATTTATTTCAATTGCAGTGTTAAAAACTTTTTAAATTGTTGATAAGTTTTGTGTTATTTTTGGCATAAAGTGTTGTCTCGATTGTGCTTGCTCTTTGTTCTCTTTCTTTTTACAGGCTGCCACCTCGTTATCCGTTACTTTCAAATTTATTTCGTTGACGCGCCTTGACAGATTGGATTTTAGTGAGACTTATCACTGGACTATATCTTTCAATTTTATCACTACTTTTATTTTTTGGACATCGTTTAATTTTTTATTTTCGGACGGATTCATCGAGGGAAGTTAAAAACCAGACGTCTTCTCTCTCCGATCTCATTTATAGCGTTTTGAAGTTTGATAGCGAGGTGAGCTGTGCTCTTTTCACAGCATTTTATAGCCATTCATTTTTTTACATTTTATTAATATATGCGTTTTTCACCGAGTGTAATATCGATCGTTATTTTTTGCGTTTTTTAAACTGTTGTTAAGATCCTTCTGACTTTCTTTGTTTTAAGCTACAGCGCTTACCTTTGTAATTTTGTACGACATTGAAAAGGATCTGTAGAAGATTGAAACGTGCGTTTGTCTATTAATTGTTTTTAAATAATATTTTCTCTGACAGACATTTTTCCTTATTAAATTTACTTTTTAACATTCGTGGTTCTGTCTTAGAATTATTAATTTTTTGAATTGTCATTCCGTACCACCACCCTACGCCATGGTCCTAAGGCTTTTCTTGTTTTAATTTGAATTAATAATTAATGAAAAAAAATTTAAATTAAAAATTCACAATTTTATCTGTAATACACCAGCACGAAAATTTGTAAAATCTATTATAAGCCATAATGGATACGGTGCTTGTGAACGAAGCGAAATATATGGTATTAGTGTTTCTGGAAAAAAAAGAATTCTAAAAAGGTAGTATATCCACGCGATAAATATTGTAAGAAAAGAACAGATGTATCATTTCGTAAATCCAACGTCAATCATGTCATCATACAGGACAGTCACCATTACTAAACATTGATCCACCAATAGACATGATAAAATTCTTTCCGCTTGAATACATGCATTTGGCTTGCTTCTTCTTGTTCGGCCCGTGTTCGGGCATCATGGCAGCATCTATGGTGAACAGTTTTTAATTGTGCCCCTCCCTATGGAGGGTCCCTATTCATGGCGTTGTGTGCGCACTCATATATAGTGGAACCAGTTAGCTTCTTTATCTGATCGATATATCTGGAAGGAAATCGGCCTCTCGGCCTTTTGCCCTCGATTGCACCCTGGACGACTAGTCTGTTAAGGGTATTGTTGCCTCGTCGCATGATGTAGCCGAAGTATTTTAATATGGATTTGTTAATAGATGTACTCAGTCTTTCCCCAATGTTAAGTTCAGCCAGGATTGAAGTATTCGTACGTTTTTCAGTCCATGATACTCTCAACATCCTCCGTCAGCAGGACACAACGCGTCAATACGTCGTCGATCCGCTGTCTTGATGGTTCAGCTTTCTGAGGCGTACGTCATTATAGGGAAGACCAGGGATCGAATGAGTCGCGTCTTGGTGTATTTCGATATTCCTCTATCTCTCCATATGCGCGTTAGTTTGGCCATCGCTGTCTTAGCGAGTACAATTCTGCGTCGGATTTCACCTTCGCAGTCACCGGTGTTAGTTATTCGAGCGCCGAGATATATTAGGTTTTTCACGGTCTCAATTCTACTGATTCTCCTGTAGTTGGGATGGATTTGCTTTGTCGATAATCAGCATTTTGCTCTTTGACGCATTTATTTTGAGACCATATTTTTCGCTCGTCTTATCCACTCTTTTCAGTAGCTCCACCATTTCATCCTCAGTGGCCGCCAGCAACGTCGTATCGTCTGCATATCTCACAAGGGGAGGGCGCGACCTTGGAAACACCGATTTGAAAAAAATTTTAAGTGCGTGTAGTACTCGACCAAAGAAGTTTTTGAGGAAAGTGAGAGGACGCAACGCTCAGCCGTTTTTGAAAAAAACCAAGTGAAAAATATGCCGTATCTTGTATACCGATGAGTTTAGATTGATCGTCAAGTAAGCGGCGTAGCTCGGGCGGTAAAGCCAGAGACTACTACGCTGCTGGTCACAGGTTCGATCTCGACCTGTGGTAGTTTCTTTTTTCATTTTTTTTTCATTTTTTTTTTACGCGAAACCTGCAATATTTTTTTAAAATGAAGTAAATTTAATCCCTAAAAAAATTACCCTTTTAAAAAAAAGGTAAAAAAAGGTGCTAAGTCCGCGTAAAAAACAGTATATGTATTTGCAAAATAGTGTATTATTAACTGTAAAAAACTATTGTAAAAAACCTGTCTCCAAAATAGTGTTATTTTAAAACTGTAAAAAACTACTGTAAAAAACCTATCTTCAAAATAGGATTATTTTAATCTACAAAATAGTTATTTTAATCTGCACAAAATAGTGTTATTTTAAACCGTAAAAAATTGTTCTACAAATTATTTTAATTTTGTGTAAAATTGTATATCCTACAAAAATAATGATATCAAAAAAATTGCGCTAAGTGAAAATAAAAACTTATAAAAATATTTTAACCAAAAGAAGTTATATAAAATGTTGTTTTAATTTTCTACATTATATCCTAGAAAAATGATGATATCCAAAAATTACGCTAATTGAAAATAAAAACTTAAAATATTTTAACTAAAAAAAATTGTACAAAATAATTGTTTTAATTTCCTACAAATAATATTAAAAAGTTGCGCCAACTGAATAAAAATTTTCACTATAAAATATACATTTCTTTTTTATTTCCAATATTAAAAGAAAAATGATATTAAATGAATTGTAATATATCTATTATAAAAAATCGTTGAAAATATGAACAATCATATACATTGCAATAATCATATGCATATATCCTGAAAAGTTTAATTGAAAAAAAAAAAGGAAATGATAATACAAAATACAAAATTAAAAATTATTAAAAAAATTAAAAATTAGAAATTAATAAAAAAAAAATAAAAATTTATATAAAAATTAAAAATTAATACATATAAAAAAATTTTAGTTAAAAAACTTAGCGCTGCTAATTTCATTAGCACATTATTCAACGTAGCAGCGCTAAGTTTTTTAACTAAAATTTGTTTATATGTATTAATTTTTAATTTTTATATAAATTTTTATTTTTTTTTTATTAATTTCTAATTTTTAATTTTTTTAATAATTTTTAATTTTGTATTTTGTATTATCATTTCCTTTTTTTTTTTCAATTAAACTTTTCAGGATATATGCATATGATTATTGCAATGTATATGATTGTTCATATTTTCAACGATTTTTTATAATAGATATATTACAATTCATTTAATATCATTTTTCTTTTAATATTGGAAATAAAAAAGAAATGTATATTTTATAGTGAAAATTTTTATTCAGTTGGCGCAACTTTTTAATATTATTTGTAGGAAATTAAAACAATTATTTTGTACAATTTTTTTTAGTTAAAATATTTTAAGTTTTTATTTTCAATTAGCGTAATTTTTGGATATCATCATTTTTCTAGGATATAATGTAGAAAATTAAAACAACATTTTATATAACTTCTTTTGGTTAAAATATTTTTATAAGTTTTTATTTTCACTTAGCGCAATTTTTTTGATATCATTATTTTTGTAGGATATACAATTTTACACAAAATTAAAATAATTTGTAGAACAATTTTTTACGGTTTAAAATAACACTATTTTGTGCAGATTAAAATAACTATTTTGTAGATTAAAATAATCCTATTTTGAAGATAGGTTTTTTACAGTAGTTTTTTACAGTTTTAAAATAACACTATTTTGGAGACAGGTTTTTTACAATAGTTTTTTACAGTTAATAATACACTATTTTGCAAATACATATACTGTTTTTTACGCGGACTTAGCACCTTTTTTTACCTTTTTTTTAAAAGGGTAATTTTTTTAGGGATATCACTCTTTTTTGTACTATATGTTAAAAATCTTTAAATAAATGAGCAAAGAACCCGCCACCACCCCCGTCATATTTCATTAAAATTCGACGGTCCTCTTTGCTTACTATATAGATATTCAGATCCTTCAAACTTCTTTGCTATTCTTATTGCAAAAATAACGGATAATTACAAATCAATATGTCATTAGAAATCTACATTTATTATTCACAATTAATACTTATAAATCCATTAATGAATAATCGTTGCTTTGCTTATCTAATTTATCATTGAATATATAAATGGAACGGAGAAAAAGTGAGTTATTTTCCACTTTTTACAATGGCTAATCGCAAAAGGTAAGCATGAATATAAATACATTATATATATATATATATATATATATATATATATATATAAATTTTATTAATATACAAATAATAGATAATATTGGTTAACCTTTATTTTAATCTTTTATCGTAATACACACATTATATGTTGCACGCGTGATACATATTATAAGAAAATATTAAAATAAAGATAAACCAAAACGTTATCTATCATTTTTATAAAAATATTTTATAATTTATATTATATATTTTCACTTCCAATAAAAGATAAAAACAAAAATTAATCACTTATCTATCATTTCTATAAAGATATTTTATAATTTATTATTTTATTATTCTATTATCTTAATCTTTTATTATAATGCATATGTATTGCATGCACAATACTTGGCTAATCTTTATTTTAACCCTTTATTATAATACATAAAATATATGTTATACGCAGAAATACATATAGTTATTCATCGCAATAATTAATGATTATTTTAATCCTTTATTATAATACATTTGTATTGTGCACGCAACATATAGCAATATAAATGCATTACAATAAAAGTTAACTAAATATTGTGCACGCAACAAATATGCACAATAAAAGATTAAAAATATATAAAATAATAAAATATTATAAAAGATCTTTATAGAAATGAAATAGTTTATCTTTATTTTAATTCGTTATTGTAATATGTATATGTTGTGCATGCAATACATATGTATTACAATAAAAGAATAAAATAAAGATAAACCAATACGTTTTCTATCATTTTTATACAAATATTTTATAACTTATATTATACATTTACAGTTCCAGAAACGAAAAAGAACCAGCAATTAATGATAATGAAACTCACAAAAGGTAAGCAATGATTATTAATAATATCTATAAAGATATTTTATAATATAATTTATTATTTTATATATTTTATTTCAATCTTTTATTATAATCTTCTATTATATATGTTTCACGCATGATACTGTTTAACTTTTATTTAAATGTCTTATAATTCATATATGTATTATACATACAAATACATATAATTACTCATCGCAATAACTAATGATTGTTATAATACATATATATTACTATATGTTGCATGCGCAATACAAATACATTATAATAAAAGATTAAAATAGACCATTAAAATTAAAACTAACCATTAGTTGTTGCGATACGTAACTATATGTACTTCTGCGTATAACACATATATATGTATTACAATAAAAGACTAAAATAAAGGTTAACCAAGTATTGTGTGTGCAACTCATATGCATTACAATAAAGATTAAAATAATAAAATATATAAAATAATAAAATATTATAAAATTTTTTATAGAAATGATAGATAACAATCTATTATTTCATTATAAAAATGTTTTATAATCTATTTTAATATTTTATTATCTTAATCTTTTATTATAATGCATATGTATTGCACACACAATACTTGGTTAACTTTTATTTTAACACTTTATTGTAATACATATTGTAATACATATATATAATAAAAATATAGAAATATATAATAAAAATAGATGACAAAGAATTAATTTTTATTTTAATCTTTTATTGTAATACAAAAATATTTTATATTGTACAATATATTTTATACATTTCTATTTTTAGATCTAACGAAAAGGAAAATGAAGAAAATCCTAAAAAGTAAGTGTAACACATTATATTATTAATACATATGCGTAAGAAATGATAGATAACAAGGGAATAAAAATTTATTTTACTATTTTTATTGTAATTCACTTATTGTAATTACTTATTTTTTATTGTAATTCATATTTGTGTTGCACACACAATACATATATGCATTACAATAAAAGATTAAAATGAAGATTAATCAGTTATTATCTATCATTTCTACTATCATTTCTAAACATATTTTATAATATATATTTTATATGTTTCCATTCTTTCAGAACCTACAATATGGAAGAAATGGAGCCAGAAATTGAATTGTCGTCCTTTTTACGTGTTGAGGCTGAAGCGGCTTTAAAAGAAAATATAATACTTAAAAAAAAAAATACAAAAATTAATGGAAACACAAAAATTAATGGAAACACAAAAAGAATCGCCGCCACCAACGATGGCATCACTACCACCGCCACTGCCGCCGTCAACGTCGTCACCGCTGCCATCGCCGTCAGCGTCGTCACCGCTGCCACCGCCGCCGTCGTCACCGATAACGACAGCGGGGCAAGTAAGAGGTAAATAATTTTGAATTATATAATTGGCACGTTAATTATAAAGGAATCAGCTAAATGAATCAGCTATGTTAAAAGTTAATAAATCTATTACATTTTCAGATTTATGAATTTAACATTGCCCAAAGTATTTTTAGCCTTCTATAGAATTAAAATTTGTATTTTCATGAATTTTTGTGTCGTATAAATTATATTTTACAAAAGAAATTTTTAATTCACAAATAATTATTTTTATATTTTAAAAGGCTAAAAGTATTTTGCGTAATGTTAAATTCATGAATCTGAATGTACATATATTAAAATTAGATTTATTAACTTTCAATATAGTTAATCCGTGCAGTTCTTCTTTAAATATTATATTCAAATAAAATAACATTAAAATATTTCTTTTATTGTAGAACAACCGCGTGCACGATGGGCTAGAGCGGGTCGGTCGAGAGGACGAGCCCGAGGCCGAAGTTCCAATCCAAGAACCTCAGCCCGTTATAGAAATAATATTTTTAATTTTTATTAATATTTAAATGTGTATGCGTGTGCGTGTGTGTGTGTGTGTGTATCATCATAACATAGAATATTTTTTATAAATGTGTCTTTTTGTTTTTTCTTTCTATGCTTTGCACAAACTACTTTTTATTTTTCATTTCCTTTTGCAAAGCATAAGCTATTTTTAATTTTAAAAATTTAAATATTCTACGTTATGATGATATAAAAATATGTTTGTATATGTGTACATGCGTGTGCGTGTGTGTATGTAATATCATCATAGCATAGAGTATTTATTTTTTCTTTCTATGCTTTTGCATAAACTACTTTTCATTTTTAATTTTCTTTCGCAAAGCATAAGTTATTTTTAATTTTGAAATTTTGAATTTCAATACTCTATGTTATGATGATATAAAAATATGTTTGTGTGTGTGTGTGCGTGTGTATATGTGTGTGTGTGTGTGTACATCATCATACATAGAATATTTTTTTTTATAAATGTGTTTTTTCGTTTTTTCTTTCTATGCTTTGCATAAACTACTTTTTATTTTTAATTTTCTTTTGCAAAGCATAAGCTACTTTTAATTTTGAAATTTAAAAATTCTATGTTATGATGATTTCTTTTAAAATCGCTTCAGCCTCAACATGTAACGATGACGATAATTCAATTACTGACTCCATTACTTCTTCCATGATTAGTTTGTGCGTGTGCGTTTGTGCGTGTGTGTGTGTGTGTATCATCATAACATAGAATATTTTTTATAAATGTGTCTTTGTTTTTTCTTTCTATGCTTTGCATAAACTACTTTTTATTTTTCATTTCCTTTTGCAAAGCATAAGCTATTTTTAATTTTGAAAATTTAAATATTCTACGTTATGATGATATAAAAATATGTTTGTATATGTGTACATGCGTGTGCGTGTGTGTATGTAATATCATCATAGCATAGAGTATTTATTTTTTCTTTCTATGCTTTTGCATAAACTACTTTTCATTTTTAATTTTCTTTCGCAAAGCATAAATTATTTTTAATTTTGAAATTTTGAATTTCAATATTCTATGTTATGATGATTTTTTCTTTCTATGCTTTTGCATAAACTACTTTTCATTTTTAATTTTCTTTCGCAAAGCATAAATTATTTTTAATTTTGAAATTTTGAATTTCAATATTCTATGTTATAATGATTTTTTCTTTCTATGCTTTTGCATAAACTATTTTTAATTTTTAATTTTCTTTCGCAAAGCATAAATTATTTTTAATTTTGAAATTTTGAATTTCAATATTCTATGTTATAATGATTATATCAATTGCAATAAAATGAGCATTATATTTTTTCAATGCCATTGCTAGAGCTGTGATGACTATACCAGAACCACTACCTATTTCTAAACAAATCACAGGTTTCATCGCATGCAGAATGTCTAAATCTTCTTCCAAATCATCTATTAAAAGATACGAATCCTCAGAAGGATCATAAACTGTCTTAAGTTCTTCATCTGATAAATTAACTACTGGAGTTTCCATAAAATTTACGGTGAAAATTGTAAGAAATTTCTTTTATAAAACTTGCAAAGTAATCAATGTTAAGTAATAACAATCCGCTGCTTCAGCTCTATTTGACATATCCTATAACAAAGAGAATAGTTATGCATAAAAAATAATACTCTTCGCAACTTTTGTACGCAACTTGTAGTACATGATAGAAGCACAATTTTTTATAACATTCCAATAATTATATATGAAAATTGAAAATGATTTTCAAAATGCTCAAGAATTCTTGTAAAATAGGTAACAATAAGATATATATGTCGCTTGTGTAAGTAAATCGCAATTTTTTATCGTTACAATTCGATGAATAAACATATATTTTGCAATAAATAGTACATACTGTGAAAGAAATATAAGAATAATAAATATACGTAAATTTGCAAGAAGAAACGCGAAAAATAAATGTTACTATTATTGCATGCGCGCTGAAAACAGAAAACTTGACGTCACCTTGTGGCGCGAATTCTCTCGTCCAGTTGATCCACCGTAAGTTTCAAGAGACTCATAAGACCTTCCGTTAATGCATCCCGCGTCGGATTTTCGCAAAAGTCATCTATCTTGTCGTCGATAGATGTATTGTCACTCGCTGTGTCCACGTCCATGTTATAGCTGTAGTGAAGTAGACACTACCGTGTCTCTTGATATATATATATATATATATATATATATATATATATAATCTGAAATAATAATATAGATACAATCTAATCTAAATATATAAATGTTATATGTATATTATTAATTATTTTATATAATTACCTGAAGTGACACACTTAACCTTTTACAACATATTTATAAGCACCGTTAACGCCACAGAGCGCTACTAATGCTGCGTCGCGTGAATCACTGCTAGCGCATTCTTGTGGCAGACGTTGGAAACGTATTTCTGTATTTTCTTTGTTACGTTAAGAGGAGTTGATGACGACCATGACGACGTTTCTTAATCGAAATTTTCACATTTCAGACTTTGCATCATGATATCTCCGTTTACAGAGCACGTAACGCAAAAATAAAAACACTTTTATTATTTAATTTAAACCCAAGCTATCGATTAATTCTACTAAGAACTCGATCCGTTGAGCGGTTATATGAGAAATAAAAATATCGAGTTATACTCTCAATCCGACTCGCGTAATAATACACGGAGTGCATTTTTTGCTTACGCTGGGACTTAGCAAAGACACTACCGTGTCTCTTGATAAATAATTTTATTTTTTGCTTTTATTTTCCATTACGAAAGACAATTTAATTTATTTACGATATGTCGTTAATTTATATTCAATTTCATCAAACTTTACAATTCTATATATTCTACTCGATATTGACCAAAAAAATATATTAAATAATTACGCCTATTTAAATATAATTATAATTTAATGTAAAATTGCGAAAAACTTTTATGTTAAAATTTTTATTCACTATCATCATCATGTACATCTTGTGCAGATAGGTTACAATAGTTCGGACGATATTTATCATAGAAACATATGAAACAAAGATTTTTTTCACACCATGCACATTTTGCAAAAGATACATTTCGGCACGCACAAGTGTCAACCGTCACCGTTAGTAGTTCACTTTGAACTGATGGCTCTGGTTAAAGTCTGGCTAGGATCGAACAGGATTTCAAATGTTGTTGTTTAGGTATATACATAACACAATAGAAAAGGCAGGAAGGGACTAAAAACCGTTACCTGATGAAAACAGATATACAAGTTACGGTTGGAGCAGTAGCGAAGTTGACAATGAGTTTAAAAATTATGTACCGAATATTTTTATTATTAAATTATAATTAATTAATAAGTGGCGTAATTATTTAATATATTTTTTTGGTTAATATCGAGTAGAATATATAGAATTGTAAGAATTGGTTTTATGAAATAGAATTGGTTTTATGAAATTGAATATAAATTAACGACATATCGTAAATAAATTAAATTGCCTTTCGTAATAGAAAATAAAAACAAAAAAATAAAATTATTTATTAAATTTACTTTATTTTAAAAAAATATTGCAGGTTTCGCGTAAAAAAAAATGAAAAAAAATGAAAAAAGAAACTACCACAGGTCAGGATCGAACCTATGACCAGCAGCGTAGTAGTCTCGGGCTTTACCGCCCAAGCTACGCCGCGTACTTGACGACCAATCTAAACTCACCGGTATACAAGATACGGCATATTTTTCACTTGATTTTTTTCAAAAACGGCTGAGCGTTGCGTCCTCCCACTTTCCTTAAAAACTTCTTTGGTCGAGTACTACACGCACTTAAAATTTTTTTCAAATTGGTGTTCCCAAGGTCGCGCCCTCCCCTTGTCAGATTGTAGATCTTTCTTCCGTTTATAGAGATTCTTCCGCTCCATCCCTCCGTAGTCACACGTATTATCCATTTTCCATAGATGTTGAACAAAATCGGTAATATGATGCAGCTTTGCCTCACACCTTTTCCAACCTTAAAGGCTCCTGTTAGCTGGTCGTTCACTCTGATCCTGGCTTCATTGGATGAGTAGAGGTTGTGAATTAAATTAATGAGATGTGAAGGGACTCCAAGTGTTGCCATGATGTTCCAGAGTTTCTCCCACTTAACGCAGTCAAAAGCATTCTGGTAATCCAGGAAGCAGAGATATCCGGGTGTGTTAAATTCTCTCAGTTTCTCAATTATTTGATGGACGTTTAAAATTTGTTCTCTTGTGCCTTTACCAGGCATGAATCTAGCCTGTTCTTCTGGTATTTGTGGGTGTATGTATGTTTTTAGCCTTTCGTTGATAATCCACAGCAGTATTTTACTCGTGTATGAGATCAAGGCAATTGTTCTATAGTTGCTACAATTAGACTTTGCTCCTTTCTTGTGGATTGGTACGAATATAGATTTCACGCAGTCATCTGGCCATATTCCTGAGTACCATACCTTATTGTATATGACATGTAAGATATCGACACCTTGGTGTCCAGTAGCTTTTATCATTTCTGAGACAATTTCATCAAATCCAGGTGCCTTGTTGCCTTTGAATGCCCTAATGGCAGCACTTATCTCTGTTTTAAGAATGTCTGGTTCCTGTTCGATATTTCCTGTGTTATCATTATCGTTTTGGACATTTGTTTCCCCGCTCATAAGATCTTCGCAGTACTGCTTCCAGCGTTGCAGGATGTCCTCAAACGTGGTTACTGGCTGGCCATTCTCATTGTCCACCGTTAGCGTCTTAGGCCTGAACTCCCGAATAATCAGGCGTATTTTCTGGATAGATCTTTGGTTTCATTTCTGTTCGAATGTGTTTCTATCTCTTTGCAGATGTTGTTGAGATAGTGCTCTTTATCTCTACGGCACTCCTTTTTGATGAGTTTGCCGTATTCATTATAGTTCTCATTATTAGCTCGAGTTAGGCCTTGTACTTCTTTTCCTTGATGATTTCCCAGATTGCATCCGATATCCATGGTTTACGTCTATCCAGCCTCGGATCACACATGTCCGTCTCTTTTGTGGTCGAATTCAGCTCCTTCTTCAGTCTCTCCCATAGGCCGTTGGCGTCGAGATTGTCTCGATATATATTTGTTATAGTTTCGAGGGATCTCTGTACTCGCTCTCTGTATTTTTCGTCATTAAGCAGGTGCCAGCGATTTCTCTGGAAGGTTTGGGGCGGGGGGCGCTTCAGCTTGAGACGAAATTCGGCTACCAGCAGTTGATGGTCAGTTCCACAATCAGCTCCCGGGTAGATTTTCACGTTTCTCAAGGAACTTCTCCATCTCGGTCTGATCAAGATATAATCGATCTGATTTCGGAATCTTTGGCTTGCTTAGGAATCATGAAAAAATTATATTTGGATACTTGGCACTTTGATCACACAGATACAAAATTCAAACCATCTTATCGTCGTGTATTAGATGAAAGAATTGACTGTATATAACAATGGACACCATGTGAATTCCAACACAAGCCTCGTAAACCAATTGCACAATTAAAAGCATCCGAATTAAGATTTATTTTGTTATATATTGGCCCCGTCTTATTCAAGAAAATTCTCAATACTCAGATATATAAACATTATTGCTTATTACATGCTGCTTTCAGAATACTATGCAGTGTGTCACATTTTCTTCATTTATTTATTAATGAAGCTTGAAAATATTTAGATAGCTTCTTTAACATAATGCCACTTATTTATGATAATACATCTCTCAGCATTAATGTACATAATTTAATTCATATTGTTAATGATGTTGAATATTTTAATTGCACACTAGATAATATATCAGCCTTTCTTTATGAAAGTATGTTAGGTAAAATAAGAAAAATGATCCGAACAGGTAATCAACCTTTACCACAAGTGTGCCGACGCATTTATGAAACTAATAAAATTCAAAAACCATGTCCAACTTTCACACAAACATCAATTTTAAAACAGAAAAATGATTGCAATGATAAACCTATTATACTTTGTAACGATCGTATTTTCGGGCGTTTTTCGCAGCTACGGATAGATCGCCGGTGCAAGGTCCTTTAAAGAAAATACGCGATGTGTGTAAGTGGATGTCTTTATTGGTATTTGAATAAATGTACAGAGTGTATGTGTGTGTGTGTGTGTGTGTGTGTGTGTGTGTGTAGTGTGCGTGTGTGTTGTGTGTGTTGTGCGGATATTAATTGCACTAAATTATAATTGACGCGATGACAAATCAACGTGGTAATCACAGTTTCGAGAGTGTCGAAATACGGTCTTCATTTCAAACACCTGTTCGTGTTTATAACACGCGAATCGAGGTCAGTGTACTGCACGCGTTTTTACGACGCTTTTTCCGCGAAGAATCCCGGCGTTCCGAGAATCCCCGGTTTCGCGCGATCGACGGTCGCTTTCTTGGAAATATTAGTTTCCCAGATGTTTCGATTTAAAGTACGCGTCCGATTTTATTTAGACGGCGTTCGTTAACGACGGCGGCGGAGGCCGCGATAAACGAATGCGCGGTGCGCTCGGTGGTATTTGCGATGCGCGAGACGGGATCGCGTCGCGAAGGATGGAATTCGCGTTGCAACTGGGTCGAGAACACTCGACTCGGGGCGGCTCTGAGCTCCACCTTCCGGGATGGCCCAGCTGCAGGATTAGGCGGATGTACTCGTACTTTTGAATCGAGATCACTCGGCTAAGACGGAGCTCGCTCCACCTTTCGTCCGTGGTAGTTGTGCTCGGTAGAATTTCTCTGGATGTTCTCTGAGGCTTACTGCCTAGAGCGGATTTGGAGAAGTGGTGATTAGACTCCGAAATGGGCCCTTTTTATACCGGCTAATTACCCGCGTCGGCGCGCGGCGGTATCACCCCCTTCCGAACGGGTTTATCGGAAACGGTGCGGTCGGGCCCGCTCGGAGGGGTTCGGGTTGCGCGCCGAACGCGGGTTTTCGCCGGTCGGCGGTTCGGGCCATGTCGGCTACGATCGGCGGTGTTCGGTCGTTTTAAGCCCTTAACGGCTCCGGGCCGTGTTTACGACGATTAAAAAGGTGGGCGCACCACGCCCCTGCCTCTGCCCGGCGGGTGTTCTGCCGGGCGGCAGCTTCTGGCGGGTGTTATGCCGGGAATCGTAACGATGCACCGGGATGCATCGTTACAACTTAAAATATATTATAAAGGATTAAATTAAGTACCAGAAAACCTAATAATATTGTATTATTAAAAATGATTTTATAGTACAAATAACTGACATTCTGTGTGATTCATTACAAAATGATTTTTACACAATTAAGAGGATGCCGGAGTCGCCTTTTTTATCGACAAAAACACCGTAATTTTTGGAAGTGTACCATTTTTTATTGCCTGTATAAAATTAAAAATCCTTTTCCAGAATTGAAGTATACACGCAAACAGACACGTGAAAACTATATAGTATGAGATTTTATATTGAGAAAAAAAATAAGTATAAAATTACATTTTTATTTATGATTTCTTAAATCAACATGGCGTCAGAGCTGTCAACTTGTACAAATATTAGCTTCTTATAAAAGTTTTATAGTTTTTATGCATAAAACAGTAGTTTTCACGATTATGTACTGCATCGTAGAACATTGTCGAACTATAAAAACTGAATTTAATTGCCTAATTAATAAATGGCATTCTTTCGAAAATTTCAGTCCGTATGTATCTAAAATATCGGTAAAGTAGAGTGGAAAAAGCAGTGCATCTTCTTTATAATTATATCTTCTATAAATAACGTGATAGAGAGAGATACGGGATGAGGATTAGATAAGGGCGCTGTAATCGTGTAAGAGTTCGCCATTCAGTTCGAGAGGATATGTTTGAAAAAAAATGAAATGTATGTATACATATCCATTGTTATCAAATAATTTACAAGAGTGGAAATTAGCAACAAATGTATCTTCTACTATAATTTCTTGCAATCTGAATGACATTTATAGTAAAATTGTTATAATTCCATTACTTCATGAAGAAGGTGACAAAGAAAGCATAGAATTTTATGCTTCAGCATTATTACATGCCGAAGAATATTAATTATAAAATTCAAACAGATAAATACATTTGCATCATTTAGAAAAGAAACCTGCAAAACACCTGCAAAAACAGATAAAATACAGATATATTACAAACAAAATGTTGTCTGTAAAAGACATCACACCAATAACCAAAATGTCTATGTATCTAATATTTTCTTAACTCTTTGAATTTAATATTTAATATTTAATATTAAATATTTAATTCAAAGGGATAAGAAATATTAATTAATTAATTAATTTTTTATTTAATATTTTTGTTACACGTCAAAAAACGCGATCATATAATGTCGGTGAACAACAAAATATTAATTTTATTACATATTTATATTTTTTATATTATATAGATCGCAAGAGACAAGGATGAGGGCGTTATTCAAGAGTACGTTGTCCTAATGAGGATATGCAGTACGGGGAATAAGAAGAAGACAGTCCAAATATAATAAAATATAAAAATATTAAATATAACTATTATATAGAAGTGTGTTCAAATATTATACATATACTAAAAAGCAAAATAAAAATTAAAATTAAAATAAAATAAAATAAAAAGGTTAAATATTGTAATTTTAATATAAATTATTGCTTAGAAAATTAAATAGAACTAATCAGAAACTGGTTAGAAAGCGGTAAAAAAAATTGGTTATAAATTGATTAAAAACTGTTCAAAAACTGCTCAGAAAACTGCTTAGAAACTGATCATAAACTGTTTAAAAACTACTTACAAAATGGCCAATGATTGAGAAACTGGATAGAGACTGATTAAAAAACTGATTAAAAAATTATCAGAAACTAGTTAGATACTGGTCAAAATCTTGTACTCAGAAACTGGTCAGGAACTGACTAATTTTACTGTCCAGTTATTGACGAAGCAAGCGTCTCCCAAACCTGTCAGTTTCTGGTTAGTTAAATCGCCAAACTAGCTAGTAACTAGGATTCCTGGCCAGTTACTAACTAAAAAATGATTGAATTTTTACTCGGGATCCGTCTTCCGGGATGATTTCCAGTTCTCCCTCTCGATCGATCGGAGATCCACGCGGCAAGCCGATCGTCTGTGATCTAATCTACGCTTAAGATCTACAGCTAAGTACCCGGAAACGCATCTCGCAGGCCCAGATCACGATGATTTATATATGACGGGCGGCTTCCACTCGACCAATCCTTGATGGTAGATCGTGGCCTTCGTGACCAAGGTCATCTCGAAGTTACCGTCCGTGCTGCGAGCGAGCACATTAGTGGTTCTGGGCGCTGCAACGGTCGAATTTACTTTGTACTTCCGATTCGATACCAAGCCGTCCTTTTTTCTTTTTCTTTTAATTTATTTCTGTGTCGTGTATACGTGTGTGTATGCGCTTTGCGAGTGCGATTACGGCATCGTAAGTAGAGGCAGACAGAGATCTTACGTGTCGGAACTTAGCGAATCTGATAGTTTCTTGTCCGATCAACAATTGAAGGGAAAATAAATGCGCATAAACAATATTTGATCTTTTCACCGAATCGAGACATAAATGAAAATGATTTTTCCGCAACTTTAATCCGGAATTATTTCACTCGCTTTAAATCGGATTAGATTATCGCATTATTATGCGGCAGGCTTTTATTTCGATTCACTCAATGGCTGAGATATATCGATAATCCGGCTTTAACTGACTAAAAGTGATTTTCGTTATTTCTTTTTTGATTTTTTATGTTATTCATAATTTAGATAAAATAAAAAAAATTACTATCTACATATATCTGTTTCTTTAATTTATATTTTCTATAATATCGATTAATGAACATTCTATAAAAAAATAAGTTTTCTTTTTCAATTTATAACTGATGCGATTTACGAAGAAATAATTCTAATGAAAGAATTTTAGTGAAAAATATCGGTACCAATATTAAAGGATTATATCCATCATCGAACTATTCTATCTAACGCCAATTCTATACTTCTGACATGGGCTAACGTAACAACGTTTCTAAGCTGGAGAAACCTGCTAACGGATGTTAGATCATTAGATAGCAAATATAGATAGCCAATAGAGTTCTGTCGATTATCGAGGGTCGAGGGGTTGTAAAGTGAACTAAGCGCAATGGTCAAGTTTCCCAAAGTCGGAAAGAGAATTCGGAGGTACTAGTCATCGTAGATGATTGCGGTATTTTGGGATTATTTTGTTATCAGTTCCCTTTCCTCCTTCGCGGACTATCTTTCGATCCGAAATTTACGATTAAGACAGGAAATATAGCTTACCAGCAGCAGTTGATTAGAGAGTTGCAGCGAATTATTGAAAATGCAATTTTGCGCTAACTTAATTGAGAAAATGCTAATTCCGTCAGTTGTCTTATCCAATTATACTCATCGAGCGATTGTTATCTTCATTTAATATCTACTTACAGTTTGTTGAAAATGATGTGATAAATTTATCTAACGTAAATACGCCTTAAAAAAATAAAATTTCTTACAATTTCTCCAAAATAATATTATACCATTAATTGCTTTATATCTGTGATGGTTCCCTTTGAAAATAAATTAACGAAAGGTATTATCGTATAATGCAAGTTATTAATATATTTCATTAATGTAAATATAATAAATGATATGATACGCAAACAAAACATTTATTTTTTTAAAGTTCGATGTAATGAAAATGTTGTTTTCATGTATTTTTTAAATTTCATTGGATTTTATCATTTTTATAGATATAACAATGCATGATGATAAATTGTATCGTTTTTATGCAGCTCAACTTTCCAGTGACTTCGCGTAAAGGTAGCCCCGATTGCATTGACCATATCGGTGGAATATTTCTCCGTCCCGAGTGTGTCGCCAAGCTTTCCAGCGTATAACGCTTTCGAAAAATAACCTGCATTAATAATCCGGCCTGCCATGTCGAACAGTTTATTCTGCCAACTTATTCAATGTGCGCGCATGCAACTTTGTTGAGTATTTGATGTAAATAAATAAAAGCATTGTTTATCCGTACAAAGTAAATGAATATATTCGAATTGCGTTCCCCTTTACGTTTGTTCGTCATGGTCCGGATATTCCAATTTTTTTTACGGACACACACATGCTCATTTCATAAATATTAGCCGAGCTAGTAGCGGTGATGACAAGATTGTTATAAAGAGAATCCGAAATTTTGACTGAGATGAGAGGAGAATTCAGTGCGCGATAAATGCTGAAAGTTTTATAAGTGACAAATCAATGTCCGAATCGATTTTACCTATTCTATTAATTATCAAGTATTATTTTATGCATTTTTATTAGACATTCATATGTAATTTAAATTTAAATTTAGTTCAATATTTTATGAAAGAGACTAGTTGCCACTGCAACAATAGCGCGTGATACTTTTCAGATTGTTTTTTGTTGCGGGAAAAATGCACCTTGTCTGCGCGCGAGAATATATTTTCCTTCTCTCATCCTCTTTGTAGATAGCATCGCAGATCCGTGTAAATGCACAGATGCTTCCTGTTCTACGTATCTTCTTCTACGTAGGTATCTTGAATTTCGATTGGAAGGCACAGCTGGACTATCTCGGCTTTGTGCGACACGTGATCCGGAATGGCAACGTGTCGAGGGAGAGATCGAAAGGCTCGTAAAGATTCCACGTAAGAATTCCTAATCGGGGTAACCCATCTTTTGTACAATAGCTCGATTATCGAGACGAACATTGATTCTCGCGTGAACATGAGTCTTTGAGAGATAAAGGGCCAATCATCAGACACGATCTAACAAGATTACATCATTTCGCAGAATATCGAAGTATGATAACCCGTGTGAAGTTGGCTCCCAATATTAAAAAATTTAAAATTTTCTTTTTGCAAACGTTTGCCCATCGTTTGCCCATTAATGCCCTGTTGGAATTCTTGTTTGCCCCCTTTTAATTTAAAAATTATAAGCAACTCAATTTTGGGGGGGCCCTACTTCACGTTAGCCCCCCAATATTACAAAATTCAAAATTTTCTTTTCGCAAACGTTTGCCCATTGTTTGCCCACAAATGCCCCGTTGAAATTTTTATTTGCCTCCTTTTAATTCAAAAATTATAAGCAAATCAATATTGGAAAATTCAAAATTTTCTTTTTGGAAACATTTGCCCACGAATACCCCGTTGGAATTTCCTCCCTCCAGTTAAAAAAATCAAACGCAATTAAATTTCAGAAAGGTATTATTTTCACTCGTTTATTCGTTTAGAATAAAATTTTTGTATGTCACAAGTTGTCAAAATTTATAATACCGGCATTAGCTTTACCCAAGGTGTACAACGTGGATGTTGCTCGGTCGGATTTACACCTCTTGTGTTTGTGTGTGCGTATGTGTGTAGGTGTGTAGGTATGGGTGTTTATGTGTTGTGTGTGTTTGTGCATTTTTTTTTATTTTTTATTTATTTTTTAATTTTTATTTATTTTTTATTTTTTATTATTCTTTTTTAAATTTTTTATTTATTTGACTTATATATTTAGTGTGAGATTATTAAGTATCAAAAAATATAAAAATTAAAAATTCTAGGGCCAATAATACGAGCTAATTACTAAGGTCTAAATAACATAAATACAAATAATCATAAATTCGTTCAATTGAATAATAACAAAAACGTTTCGACTTTACTTAGTCTTCTTCAGTAAGAAATATAACAAAATCAGCAAAGTGAAATGATCCGTATTCATTGACAAATGTTTTTCGTATGTCGCATAGAAAGAAAGAAATCATAAGTATAAATTTAATCAAAATGTAAAATGAGAAAAAAAAACAATCGTTAGAGCGCTATAAATAAATAAAAAGAAGCCAATAAAAACCCTTGTAATAGAACATGTTTCGGCAGCACAACAAATGACTGACCCGGAGTGACAATTGGCCTCCCATTCAATCACAACTTTTTCGCTGGGAAGCGAGAAGCTCCTGGTTTGAAACTGGCCATAACAGCTGTGTCCGAGTCTATCACTTTCATGCTGTAATTGTATTATTTAAATTCAAAAATTGTTATTGAATATTAATTGAGATTAATTGAGAAAATGAATTAAATTAATAAATATTAATGAATTAATAAGCAATAAAATACTACATATTATTCATGATAAATGAAAAACTGATGAAAACGGTCAAAAAAAGTTAAAACTGCTTACATAATTTGTCATAAACATGTCTCTATAAGGCTCAAGATATTCCTAAAGGCTTCCTATCATTTCAGAGTCAAGAATACGACTAATAATAAATGTCATGATCACAGTAAATATCAATAATATGTAGGTAACACGATGAGAACAAAGTAACAATTATCCGTTGGACAACTCGTTTAAAATATCATAATATGCGCTATCGAGTAATTCGGTGTCTGTATTATAATTAATTCCATGTTTTTGTTCTTTAATATGTATCATTTCAGAGATAAGTCTCTTCCTGTAATTAGACTCTATGTCCAATATTTTAACATTTTCCCAATCCATGGTATGTTGTGTATTGAGAATATGTTCTGAGACCACTGAATGCCTCGCAGATTCTAACATAATATTCTTTACGTGCTCCCTAAGTCTAGTTCCTAATTGTCTTTTTGTTTGGCCCACATATGAGGCTTCGCAGCTTTTGCAATTAATTCTATAAATAACATTGGATTTAGATGAATGCTTATTCTTGTCTTTTTGGACTTTAATAATTCTATCCAGTCTGTTGAGACAACGATACCCAACTATAAAATCCGACCTTTTAATGTTGGATGCAACCAAATCTGAAATGCTATTAATGTAAGGAATGACAAAATAATTGTTATTGTTCTCATTATCCGTGGTGTTAATTGTCTGAGTTAATTTTTTGTTGTAAATCGTTTTTATTCTGCGATTAACCGTAAATCGTTTTTATTCTGCTAATCACATGTTTGGTGTGTGTACTACCAAGTTTATATTGCATCACTTCAGAGAGAAACTGGAGGGTTTGCTATTTAAATTCAGAAATGGAATTTTAAATATTGAAATTGGGGACTTATGCAGACTAATTGATTCCTTACAAAGAAAACTCCTAGATAGTATAAGAATCTTATCCTGTAGTCTTCCTAATTACATATGGAGAGAAATTTTGAAACATCATTTTATCTCTTTTAAGAATTTTCAAAAAAAGCTATATTATACCCATAAAAACAAATTTTTATGGTTACTTCAAAAAAAGGAAGATGACTACATGAACAATATTGAGCCGATTAGGCTTTGTCAGCCCATTAAGGACAATAACACGCCACAATTCTTAATATTCACGAATAACAAACAATTCACAGATTCAAATAGCACTAACACTAATAATTTCATATTTCCCAATCATATTCAAACAAATCCATCTAATCCGTTAAACTGCACAAATAACAAATGGTTCATCAATCTAACAAACACTGAGATACCAACTAACGTATCTAATTTATTACAACTGGGGAGCAAATTTAGCCTTCCTATTAATAAAAATAAAAAGTTGGCCATTCACGAATTTATTAAAGACTTAGAAGGTAACTCGAAACGGTCGAATATCAAGAATTTAATGACAGTGCGCAACATTATAGTTCCACAATTTTCCCGTTTCCTACACAATAGAAAGAAATTGGACTGGACACAAGAAAAACTTTTTAAATTGCATAAATTCACAAATAAGCTTTGTCAAGACAATCCAAATATCCTTTTCACAAGGGCTGACAAAGGTAATGTCACCGTTGCAATGACCAAGGAGTACTACATTAACAAGGTGGAGAATCTATTAAAAGATAGCAATACATACTCCATTATCAAAAAAAATCCATCCTTAAAGATAGAAAGGGAATTAAATAATACCCTTAAGAGGTGGTTAAAAAAGGATTACATCTCTAAAAAAGATTACTACTTTTTAAGATCCAGCGACTCTCTCCTCCATAAAGCGTATGGCCTTCCGAAAATTTATAAAGAAAATATTCCTTTCAGAATTATTGTTTCCTCTGTTAACACCGCATTATATTCCATTGCCACTTATGTACACAAAACTCTATCAATTAGTATTCCTCAAGCCAAAAGTAATGTAAATAATAGTTTTGAATTATATGGCACACTTTCTGGTAAAACAATAGAAGCGTCGAGTGTATTGATATCGTTAGATGTGGTATCGCTATTTACTAACATTCCTGCAAATCTTGCAATTGACAGTATTAACAACAGGTGGAATTTTATTGAAATACACACGACAATTCCAAAAAGCGAGTTTATTTCGATGGTTACGTTCATTTTGTCTTCCACATATTTTACTTTTAATGACAATATTTATAAACAATCTCATGGGACTCCTATGAGCTCGCCACTATCTCCTATTATAGCAAATATAGTTATGCAAGATTTGGAGGAATCGATACTCAGCACATTGGATGTTAGTATTCCAATTTACCACCGCTATGTTGATGACATTATTTTAGTTGCACCCGTTAGTGAAGTCACCAACATATTGAACAAATTTAACGGTTATCGCGAAAGATTACAATTTACAGTGGAGTATGAGGTGGAACGCAGCATTAGTTTTCTGGATTTAAATATTAAGATTTTCAACAACACCATTTACATTGACTGGTTCCATAAAAAAACTTTTTCAGGGAGATTATTATCTTTCTTTTCTAACCATCCTAATTGCCATAAAATTGGAACGATCTATAACCTTGTTGATTGAGCAATACTGCTTTTTCACCCCGTATTCCATAGGAAAAATATAGAGATATGTATATATATTCTGTTGAGCAACGGTTATCCTATACATTTAATTTTTAATGAAATTAATCGCAGAATAAAAACGATTTACAACAAAAAATTAACTCAGACAATTAACACCACGGATAATGAGAACAATAACAATTATTTTGTCATTCCTTACATTAATAGCATTTCAGATTTGGTTGCATCCAACATTAAAAGGTCGGATTTTATAGTTGGGTATCGTTGTCTCAACAGACTGGATAGAATTATTAAAGTCCAAAAAGACAAGAATAAGCATTCATCTAAATCCAATGTTATTTATAGAATTAATTGCAAAAGCTGCGAAGCCTCATATGTGGGCCAAACAAAAAGACAATTAGGAACTAGACTTAGGGAGCACGTAAAGAATATTATGTTAGAATCTGCGAGGCATTCGGTGGTCTCAGAACATATTCTCAATACACAACATACCATGGATTGGGAAAATGTTAAAATATTGGACATAGAGTCTAATTACAGGAAGAGACTTATCTCTGAAATGATACATATTAAAGAACAAAAACATGGAATTAATTATAATACAGACACCGAATTACTCGATAGCGCATATTATGATATTTTAAACGAGTTGTCCGGATAATTGTTACTTTGTTCTTATCGTGTTACCTACATATTATTGACATTTACTGTGATCATGACATTTATTATTAGTCGTATTCTTGACTCTGAAATGATAGGAAGCCTTTAGGAATATCTTGAGCCTTATAGAGACATGTTTATGTATGACAAATTATGTAAGCAGTTTTAACTTTTTTTGACCGTTTTCATCAGTTTTTCATTTATCATGAATAATATGTAGTATTTTATTGCTTATTAATTCATTAATATTTATTAATTTAATTCATTTTCTCAATTAATCTCAATTAATATTCAATAACAATTTTTGAATTTAAATAATACAATTACAGCATGAAAGTGATAGACTCGGACACAGCTGTTATGGCCAGTTTCAAACCAGGAGCTTCTCGCTTCCCAGCGAAAAAGTTGTGATTGAATGGGAGGCCAATTGTCACTCCGGGTCAGTCATTTGTTGTGCTGCCGAAACATGTTCTATTACAAGGGTTTTTATTGGCTTCTTTTTATTTATTTATAGCGCTCTAACGATTGTTTTTTTTTCTCATTTTACATTTTGATTAAATTTATACTTATGATTTCTTTCTTTCTATGCGACATACGAAAAACATTTGTCAATGAATACGGATCATTTCACTTTGCTGATTTTGTTATATTTCTTACTGAAGAAGACTAAGTAAAGTCGAAACGTTTTTGTTATTATTCAATTAAACGAATTTATGATTATTTGTATTTATGTTATTTAGACCTTAGTAATTAGCTCGTATTATTGGCCCTAGAATTTTTAATTTTTATATTTTTTTATTATTGCTTTGCAACACACGAGCAGATTTAGTATTATTATTGTTTAATTTTCGTTTTATTATTAAGTATCTCTTTCATTTTAATTTGATACTTTAACATACCCTATAATTGCTGGTCGAACTAGCGTGTTTGATAGGGATCCATTTGGAATTATATCTGCTTTAAATTTTAGATCATTATGTTGTTTCCATGATCCACCAATGATTACTGTTTTGCAAAAAGCAGTGTAATGACCAATGCCATTTTCGATTTCAGGTGGAATAAAATGTACGATACCTATTAAAACATATTTAACATTTTTTATCATAATGGAGTGTGGTATTTCAGATAGAGGTATTTCAGATGAAAATCCGAGATCTATTTCAAGCATACTGATAAAAGGATGTTCTGTATCAATTAACAGATGTGGGCCCGGCTCTCTAGATTCATATCCGTAACTCTTGCAGGAATCACAATAAACTTTCTTGTTTGTTATTGAAAAATATTTATTAAGACTTTTTTCTCTAAACCAATTTTTAATTCTTCAGTTAATATCGGCTGTGAGTCTATTTGCAGCACTGGTTCAATAATTTTAGAACTAATTTTACATTTTTTACAGTTGAACTCATTAATTGTACTTGGTACATCATGTAATAACTTTAAAATTAAATTCGATATATTATATGAACAATCCAGTGTGTTTGTCAGAGGTTTATCAAGAGCTTTAGACAAGTAAAGTGCTCTTTTAATGTACCATTTGCTTGTAGTTTTATTTAGTGCATAGTCAGTAACTAAATGAAAAAATTCAGAATCGGAAAATTCTGCTTTCACACATCTTTGATATACAATATAATCCGAGTATCCATTAACTATTTCAATAAATGAATCGAATGAGCAGGTATTCATAACTTGAACTTTTACTTTTTCTATTTTTACAGGAGCAAGTAAATTGTCATTTTGTATTATCATATCCTTCCGTTTGCGTGAAGGACGATTATGCATTAAAGTAACATTTGGACAAGCCTGTAAATACTTTCCTCTTTTAGACGGAATCATTTTGTCATGCTCACTAGGCTTCCTTATATTCTGTCCGCGCCAGTTTTCTTCTTCTTGTAAATGTTGCTCTGAAAGTTCTGAAACATCATTCATATTTTCTGATAATTCGACTACTTTTGTCGTAAAAGTAGAACAATCTAAACTTTCGGTGGCTTTGGATATTTCTGATGAAACTTCATGTATCTTTAAAACCGCATTATAAGCAACACGTTCAATTTTACATGTGGCTATAATTGAACGAATATGCTTTATGATAAATTTATCAATCCTAAGAGGTTTACTGTCGTCGCACAGTATAATGTTTTTTATTTCATTGAAATATGATTCAGATCTCGTTGAACTTGCTATAGCATAATTTGTCTTGCTGCATTCAGACATTACGTTTGTCCACAAAACATAATAACGACACAATCGCATAAAATGTTTTGCGAATTCTGGAGCGTAATAGGGATTGGGTCGCATTAATGTACGTGTTTTTTCAGCTATCAATTTAGCGTTATCGTATATTTTTATTAATTGTGGACAATCAAACTCTTCATTGAGATCTGCTAATTCAGTGGGTTCTGTAGAGGCATTTACATCATCGTTGTTTTCTTCATCCAATTCTATTGAAAATGTTTGAATTGTGTTTAAAAGGAAAGTTTCTTGTTTTTCACAATTAGTCCCACTGTCATCACATTCACTTAAACAAACTATAAGAACGGCTGATATCATTTTTTCAAAATCTGAACTATATTTGCAAGTTGTCATAAGACCAATCCACCGAATATAGAAATTTTTAATACGTGGAACTTTGTATTTTCATTGAAACACGTCCACTTCGTGATCATTTTTATTATATGAGCTACATCTACACGAATGTAGCACTTTATTGCGGTCTGAATACTTTTGCCAGAAAGATGATGTAGACAGTAGTCCATATATGTTTTCAAACTACATTCATTAAAAACTAAGGAAATACCGTTTAATAAAGCAAATGAAAAATCAGACAGTTTCATATGGCGCAGGAGCGCCGGATCGTAGCCATTCTTTTATAAAATAAGATATAGTATTTGCATCATGCTTCTCTGAAAGAGTCTAAAAAACAGGAAATATTCCTTTTGAAGATAGGACAATAGCCTGGTATAAGAAAATTGCACTGGATTGATCATTAGGTCTTTTTAATTCGTGGACTATTGATCCAGTGGCGTCGATTGATAAAGGTACTTTAGTTTTTATAATATCTTTATATAAATCAAGCTGCATCGGCGACCAGTACATGCAATAAAATTTGTCCAGTGCTATTTCTCGTATTATACTTGCAAATTCTACATTATATTTCATTTTTTGTAATGACATAAGAGGATCGGGAATCTTATATAATCCTAAATCTTTATCTTTTGCTTCTTGACGGGCTTTTCTGAGAACACTGCTACTATATAAATGGCTAGGTTCTGGATCTCCATATGCCATAACATTTGTTGCTTTATAACGCCAATTAGCAGCCTTTATAGAAAGCAATTCTTCTCCAACTTTTTGTCTTTCTAATCCTTTAAGCATATGTTTGCTAACGTGGGAAATTCCTCGAGTATCTGTCGTTTTCACAGAAATTTTAATACCGTGACCAGGAATGGGCTTTTTTAAACAATGTCCTTTAAAAGTTGCGCCGCATTCTTTGCATTTGCCAACTATTTCTAGATATACGCGATTTTCACGATCAAAAATCTTTGCTCTCTTAAAAGAATATGCACAAGGTAATTTACTTTTTTCCCAGCAAGCTTTTTGTATAACCGTCCAACCCTGTTTTAATACGGTATAACGACGCTTGTTACTATATCGACCATTCTCCTTGTAAATAACAGAAAATGGCGCAATACTATTCCATGAAGCATCATCTATATTTAAGTCAAATAATAAATCTGGACAATTATAATTATCTTTGCAGATTCCGCTAACACTGCTACTTGTACTTTCAATAGATCGATCATCTGAATCATCTTTCGATCTATTTACACTTATTTCATTTACATCTGTTATATTCATTTGTTGTTTTATTTTACTTAGTACGCCATTTCTGTCCTTTTGTACATGCAAGAATAAAGTATCACGTTCAATTTTATTTTCTAATAATGCGCAAAGATCATCCCAAACTTGGTTGGAGCGCGGCTTAAGTGTCCTTTTTGTGTCTTGAAAAATCAGCTTTTGCGAGAGCATCAATAATCTCGTTTGTGGAAACAGCGGCTGCTCGCGGCATTTTTAAATACAAGAAATCAAAAGCAATTGTTGCTTAACTTAGACAAACAAATCATAAAATCAAATAGCAAAGACAACAAGTTAAAATAAATTAGCTTTTATAATGTCAAAGAAACTATTTTATTATTGCAAGACATATGGGAAGAAAAAAGAAGTTTGTTATGTAACCAACTCAGTTATGCGGTTTGTTCAGAGAGCTCCGTCAGTCGACGAATGTCGCTAAAGCGTAAATTACGTAAAGACGATACGCGCTGTAAGATAACGACTTATCGGGTGCGGCGGTGCCAGATTGCAAATGCAACAGCGCGCGCTTAAAGCATATGGAGAGGCTATGGAAGGGACATGCGCATTAAGGCAGGTGCGTCTATATCTGTGTGCGTACGTCGCTCGGCCAATTGGTCAGCTTTGTTATCAACTGATGGAAATCTATGAGACCGTATAGTGTGGATCAGAACAAAGATTTCTCGCTCAAATTCACTTGCGTATAATTTTTAAACTAAAGAGGAACAAACAAAAATGTCCGAGTAGAATTAATACTTTTGTTTGTTCCTCTAGTGAATTTGAGGGAGAAAAAAAATTTTGAATTTTCCAATATTGATTTACCTATAACTTTTGAATTAAAAAGACAAAAAAAATTTCCATGGGGCATTTGTGGGCAAACAATGGGCAAACGTTTACAAAAAAAAAATTTTGAATTTTGTAATATTGGGGGGCTAACGTGAAGTTGGCCTCCCCCAAATTGATTTGCTTATAATTTTTAAATTAAAAGGGAACAAACAAAAATTCTAATGGGGCATTGGTGGGCAAACGATGAGCAAACGTTTGCAAAAAGAAAATTTTGAATTTTGTAATATTGGGGGGCTAACGTGAAGTAGGGCCCCCCCAAAATTGAGTTGCTTATAATTTTTAAATTAAAAGGGGGCAAACAAAAATTCCAACAGGGCATTAATGGGCAAACGATGGGCAAACGTTTGCAAAAAGAAAATTTAAAATTTTTTAATATTGGGGGGCAATGTGTAGCCTTTGTTGTGCGAACCCTCCCCTTGTCGAAATCAATTTATAGCTTGATGAAGAGATTCTCTCTCTCTCTCTCTCTCTCTCTCTCTCTTTCTCTTTCATATACAGAGCTATCGATTTGTCTGATGGCAAGTTTGAGATACGTTGAAACGGCATCATTGAGATTGATTGCCAGATACTACTTGTCTTTCCTCATGATGTCGATTGTAAGCTTTTCATATATTGCTTGATTTTATATCGATTTTAATATTAAACATGATGTAATTAAAATTAATTAAAATTGCGAGATAAACTAATAAAATAGAAGAGTTTCTAGAAACAATAGCAATAATTATATATCTCTTATTTAAGCACCAATACCCGTGCAGAAATTTGTTAGGGACGTCCTTACATAACATGAGGCCCCGATCATTATTTATTAGGGATACCTTAAAAAAGATTTCCTTATTTTAACCTGATGAGATTCCGATCATTATTTATTATGGATACCATAAAAAAGGATTATTTATTATGGATACCATTTCCTTATTTCTTTCTGATGGGGCCCTTATCAGGATTTGATAAGGATGTTTTGACTTTATAAATACTTATTTATTAGGGTTAACTTATAAGGGCCAGGAAAGAATTTATGAAGGATATATCACATAAGAAAAATAAAGGTTTCCTTATTTTTGTCTAATGAGGCCCTTATCAGGATTTGATAAGGATGCTGTGACTTTATAAATACTTATTTATTAGGGTTAACTTATAAGGGCCAGAAAAGGATTTATGAAGGATATATCACATAAGAAAAATAAAGGTTTTCTTATTTTTGTCTAATGAGGCCCTTATCAGGATTTGATAAGGATGTTTTGGAAAAGATTTATGAAGGATATCACATAAGAAAAATAAGGATTCAATAAGGCCTACTTTGTAGGGCATGATAAGGCCTTTTTATTTAAATTTTATTTATTTTATAATAAGGTTTACTTACTAATTATAAGCTTAGGATTATTTTCTATTATGTGTGATTAAGATTGTAAATGGAGTATGGGCATAACAAAGAAAGTATTCTTTTTCTGTAATTCAATAGGAAATTGTAAACGAAGTAATTTGTAAGATACATACGTTAAAGGGTATTTAGCAATACCATCAGATTTCATAGAAAGTTGCCATGTTTTAAGTATCTTTGACTTACAAGGGAATTTATATAATAATTTTTTTTTCTTCCATATTTCCCCTTCAATAGTTAAATTCAAAAGCGAGCCATCGTCTTTATCAAAATGCATAGATTTTATTTCCATGATTATACCATTATTTAATAGTACCATATTATCTTTTTTTTTCGTTGTTATCGTCATAAAATTCCATTGAATCTTTTTTATATAAACATTATTATTTTCAACTTCTTTTTAGATATTTTATTAGAAATGATGGATAGCTTTTTACTCGTAACTGTATTTTTCTCGTACAATCTGCGGCATATTTGCGACAAAGGTTTATTAGGAGTACTTTCAAAAGAAAAGCAACTTATTCTGCTTAAAGAGCAATTAAAATTTATTACATCATCAGCCACGTGTAACAAGTTATGTATATTCATAACTTGGGATTGTGGTTCAGACAGATGTGGTAATAAGAGAACAAATTTTTGAAGATACTTTTGTGCTGTGCTATTATGTGTTAGTGCAAGTTCTTCACTGCAGAGAATTCTGCATGCGACATGCAGTAATAAAAAATGATCATATAATTTTTATGGAAGTATATTTTTTAAGACAACAGGGCCACAGTACAATAAGAAGAATCGGAATTCAGTTGCTTTCCATTTTAAATAATCAAATATTGCTCTTGGCTTCCGTTGGAATTCAACAGGCATCTGTACGTTAAAAGACAAAAGTCTTCGTGAAATCTCTGTTTTTTGCCGTGAACTCAATCTGATTTTTAATGAGCCTTTCATCCAAAAATTAATTAATTTTTTCATCACCCCGTTAAAAAATAAATGCATATGATCTAATACAAATATTTTTGTTAAATCTATTTCAGGAATTATGTTGAGTAAAGGTGAAATACCAATATGATGTTCAGAATCTGCTTGCGTATTAAATGATTGTTTTGTACGAATTATATGTTCTACACCCGGATAAATTATTTTAGAACTTTTGCCTTATTCTAAGCAGTTCACCTGGAATTGTACAACGTTTGCAAGCACTATAACCGCCGTGACCTTTAGTACATTTTAAAAACGCCCGAGCTGGTGTATCACAAATAAATGCCATTAATTGAACTTTATGTCATTTTTCCAATTACAATTCCATTCCACAGCGTGTAATTCATTAATTTCATTTATGAACGGATCAAGAAATTTTTCAACAAATTTAGGTTTACTTTTTCCGCAATAGATACAGACAATAAAGGGTTTGTACACGTTCAAATGATAATAAATCTTACAAAGAATTGCCAGAAAGATGTGCTTTCAGACCCAGATAAAGGCATATAAAGGCATATAAAGGCATATAAAGGTATATAAAGGCATACCATCTACGTTGATCAAAAGTCTAATCACATCATATTGATAGAATTCGCTGTCTATAATTTCTTGCAATTTTGTCCTTATACCAAAATATACAAATTGTCCATTTTGATGTACATTGTCATTATCTTTCATATCTACAATTTCATATTCAGCTTCAGATGTCCGTAAGAATGTTGTGGATGAATGTGGTAAAGCAGTTATTAAATTCTTTCGTATAGCCAAAAGTTTATCCAGATGATTATGCTGAATGTTACATTCTATGGCCCAAGAACGTAGTTCGTCAATCTCAGAATTTTGTGGTTCGTTAATCTCAGAATTTTGTGGTTCGTCAGTCTCAGAATTTTGTGATTCTAGTGAACTTGTTCCTGTGTTCGCGCACACTGGCTCTAATATTTCGGAATAAGTCTCCGGATTATCATGTATAATTGTATTTTCGTGCCGGAAACTTCTTTGGTTATTTTCCAATGTTGCAATAACAGAATTGCTTATTTCTGAAATAATTTTATTTGTTACATTTACGTAAATTCCAATGTTTTATTTAGATTAAATAATTTATGCTATATATGAATAAAAAGAAACATGTTATGTCCTGTGTACATATAAGAAAATACCAATAGACATTTATCATTTTAATTTCTTTCTGAGTTCGACAGATAATCTTCTAAGTTACTTGATCTGGCAGTTATTTCATTAACATATTTAATTTCTTTTTTCCGCGCCGTTTGCAGTGCTCGATGTTTTCGAACACGGTATTGAGAGTTCTTACTCATTGTTTATCTTTCTTCTTTTGATTGTGATATTATTATTCAAGTAATCTCAATAAAAAAAATATTACATGGATTATCACACATGAAGAGAATGTAAAACTGTAATAGATATGTTTTTTAAAATGTTTTCCGCACTTATCGTATGCGCCTCAGCAATAAGGTGCTGTAGCACTTAATTGGTTACGTTTTATTGGCTGCGTTCGTTTCGACGCTTTCAGCGCTATAAGCATCAGTCTGTCTTCGTTTAATATCAAATATCAAACGAAGATACAGCGACGCTTTCAGTGTTGAAAGCGTCAAACGCAGCCTTCATTTGGCGGGAAACAAACATGTAGTGAAAAACAAAATAACGCTCGACGCGTCCTCAAGTCACATAACCAATGCATTATTGCATTGTGGCTATCGTGGCTATCCATGCATGTTAGCCGAGTAGATGATAGTACTATTTTGAAATGAAATACTCGTAAGAAAGTAACGTTGGAAACAATAGTAAGTACCATTTTTTCCTTCAATGTGTGTTATAAATATTAAGAACTGTTAAGAATAATAGGAAAATGTGTGCAGAATAATAACCTATAAATATGAACTTATATGTACGACGTCTTTTTTGTTACAACTGTTTAATATAAAAGTGCGTCCAAATTATCGAGCAAAATTGCGAGCCGAACCTCGGCCGTGTTCCGAAATTGCTGCCAGTTTACTGCCAGCACTGAAAATATATAATATACGTAACGTGTACTATAGAATTTGCAGTACTGGCAGTAATTTTGGAACACGGCCCTCGTTGCGAGCTTCGAGCCGAATTTCTTCAAAGGAGCTGAAAGGGCGATGGAGATTTGGCTCGATAATGTACATGCTCGCGACGAGATTCGGCTCGCGATTTTGCTCGATAATCTGGACGCACCGTAACAGTACTTCAATTTTTTTGTCTTTTACACGTTTTCCTATTGATTATGTTCCGTCAAAATGGTTGACATATGATGAAAAATTGCATACATGCGTAGCGAAGTTTATGCTTCCTCCTTATAATAAAAAAACAAAAGCCAAGTTGAACAATTTTATTACAGCAAAATATAATGCACCAGAAGACTAGCTTTGCTATCCAGTATATTTAAGAGGTCACGCAGGTAAATACACACATTATTGTAATACTAAGAAATGTTTTTTTTTAAATAAAACAAAATAATTCAAACAATATATTAATATTATTATATTAATTCCAGACACATCCACAGAAGCGCAAAAGAAAATATCAAAAATTCTTAAAAATAAAAAATCATATGCTTATTCTACAGAAAATGAAACACATGCAAAAGAGATATCAGCTCATAACACTAAATACTTCCAAGAAAAATCAGAGAAAAACATGAGGATATCATTGAAAAAATATTATATGAAAAAGAAACTGAAAATATACACGGTTTCCGATTTTGCAAATGACAATTCTTCAGAGTTGGGTAAGTTAATATTTTTGGTAAATGTTTACTTTAGCTTACACAGCTCGAAAAATTTTTATTTTCACATATGTTGTAGAGGATATATTCCTAAGTAATACACCGTTTGAATTTTGTGGCGCTCTCTCTTCGTTCCTGAGATATGCAATTTTGAAATTTTATACTTACTTGTATTATCTTTTCATTATTTTCTAAATATGTTTATATTTTTCTGTTTACATTTCCCGAGGTCATCTTTCTGAATAACTTTCAGAAGGTTTTAGCCGCTTATTGTTATTTATTAAATAGTTATTAACAAAAAAAATTTCAAGAATACAATATAATTTTATCACATTATGTATGTTTAAGAAGAAATATAGGCACACACACACACATACACGCGGGGGTGCAAGGGGGGCCTTCGGCCCCCCCTCCCGCAACCACCCCGCCGGTAGGGGACGCATTGGGAAGAGTTCAATTACAATGGATATATGCTGTAAGTTGTAAAGCGAAGTCCACCTTGACTACCGGCGGGGTGGTTGCGGGAGGGGGGGCCGAAGGCTCCCCTTACACCCCCCGCGTGTGTGTGTGTACACATACATTTGTGATATTTCTATAGCTTAGCGACATGGAAGTCACAAACGTAAACAAAAAAATATAAACACACAAGGAAAATATAATATGAAACCGTGATGAACAAATGTAAAAAAAAAATGTAAATATGTAAATAGGATATAACGAAAAGATGATATAAAAGTGTGAAACTTTAAAAGTGCATATCTCAGGAACGAAGAGAGAGCGCCGCAAAATTCAAACAGTGTATTACTTAGGAATGTATCCTCTACAACATATGTGAAAATAAAAATTTTTCGAGCTGTGTAAGTTAAAGTAAACATTTACCATATTTTTTCTTTTAAAGTTAGATTACTCAAAATAATTATAATATGAATCATCAAATAAATTTAATATTTTATTTGTAAATTAAGTTTACATGAAATAACAAAGAAATATTGTTTTTTATGCATTTCTTCTTTCATAATCTTTTTTCTTTCAGACACACACACACATAAATTTTTAACTTAGGAAAAAAGTTAACAAGTTAAAGTTTGTGTCTTAAAAATAACTGGTTGAAATTAAAAGTAACTCATTTAAAATTAACTAAGTTAAGTTAAAAGTTATTAACTTTTTAATTTTATTAATAACTTAATTTTTTAACTAGTTATTATTATTACCCAACTTTGCATTTTTTCATATGTACAGTCGTAGTCAGACTGATCAGTGAGGTTGCGACACTTTTTTTTCCCCTAACGAGTTTATATAGAATGTGTAACATATCTTACATAAATTCGCTAGGGGAAAAAAAAGTGTCGCAACCTTACTGACCACGACTATACATTAATCAATATGGTGTTTTAATTTCATTACAATTTATTAATATTTTTCACATATTTTTGTACATTTTATTTATTTTTTACTTTGTTGCAGCTAATAATGAAGATTAATTTATAAGTGATAAATGTATCGAAATAAAAGAAAAAGAAATCAGACAAAGAAAATCAGACAAAAAGAAGAAATATTGTAAGGAACACAGACACACACAACGTGCTCAACTGGATACTAATGTAAGTATATACTTATCAAATCCAGTACAAAATGTACATCAAGTTTACGTGTTCAGACTCAAATACATTTTATTGTTAAAATAACTTTAACATCATACTTCTTGTGTTTTTAATAGTTACATTTATTTAAGTTTTATTTTTTTATAAACTTGAAGGTTTCTGTATAATTTTTCCTGTAGATTATTCGCAAACACCTTTTTAGTGATAAAAATCCATAATGCATTAGCAAGCACTACTGCGTAATCATTGCGCATCATTTGTCGACGATGTTTACATCATATTATCGCTGATATTGACTGGTTTTTTATTTTTGTACAAATTTAAATCATTGTGTGTACACTGTGGACAATTTATCTTATTTTAATTGAATTACAATTGTTTAAAAAAAGAAAAAGTTAAAAAAAGATATGCGAATAATCTCCAAAAAATTATACAGAAATTCAAGCTTATAAAAAATATAAAACTTAAATAAATGTGACTGTTAAAAACGCCAGAAGCATGGTTTTAAAATTATTTTAACAATAAATATGTTTGATTCTAATTATAATCTGAACACGTCTGTATAAGCGTTGATATTATTTCTAAATTAAACTTTTTTCATTCTTCAAACTGTAATTAAAATATTCATTTATAAAGATTGTATTTTTACATGTTATTTTTCAGTCTACAGGAAACAAGGATACAAATAACAAAAACAATCATTTTTCGAAAGGTTGGTTAATATTTTTTACATTCAAAAAATATTTAATTTAATATTTATTGTATTGATAATACATATGGATGCATACACTTACAAACTTTTTTGCAGACATTTTGTTGCTCCATACAGCAATAAAATCTTTAGAAGTAGAAGTAAAATTGCAAAGTGAGCAAATAATGCTAATGCGTAATGCTATGGAACACTCTTCAACCTAAAATTGGGAGTATGACTGTCCAAAAATTTACTGAAAAAAATATACTGAAAAACATAATGTAACTCTCAAATTGCAAAACATACAAGAATTCAATAATTTTGAGCAGAGACTAATTGAGGATGAACAGTTTCGTGCTGATTTTGTTAGTTTTTAAATTTCAGTGATTTCAGCTATATTTATATGTGCAGTTTTGAAAAATATAATAAAATATATTTTATTTTGTAGAAGGCATCGCTAAAACATCTAACAGAAAGAAGTATTCACAAGACAATTGTGACGATATTAAAAAAATTTTTGAGTCGACATTTAGTCATGCAACTCACAGCAGTGCGTCAATCTAAAGATAAATACGTTATTAAAGAAACAGTTTTTTATAAAACTCTTTTCGGTTAGTACATAATTTTTTTTACATCAATATTATATCCTAATATATAAAATAATAAATATATTTATAATTTGTATTTTGTATTAAAAACTTGTCTTGTGACAATTGCACAGGTGAAAATGGTGAAACCGTAACAGAAAAGAATTTTAATAAAACATTAGGAAGTGTTTTTAATAATTCTAAAGATTGGGACGGGCAACGAAACGTACGACGACTATTGGCCAATGCTCATCAAATAAACAATGAAGAAGATAATGCAGCATATGAACACGATGCTATGTAATTCTTATTAAGTCTCAGCCAAAAATATTATATATCATACATTCTTAATCTTATCGTTTCACATTTATTAAACAATACTGATATTGATTATGCTGCGCGTTTAAGGCTCCTGAACCCTTGTTGATTATGTTGGAAATCGTAACGTCAGAGGCGAGAAATGACACGATGAGAATAATTACGTGCCACTTCCAAATAAATAAAGATATTTGAATTAAATAACACTTCAGATCGCTTTAACAAACTTCTAAAATTTTCCGAAAACTAACCTTTTCCCTTGACAGTTAATAAGAAGCCATAAAATAAATGTGACGAAACCTCATGTCATGCAGGTTTATGAGCAGACGCATAACTAAACTTCACCTTCATTTTATGACTGTTTATTAACTGTCGCACGCACGCACGCACGCACGCACGCACGCACGCACTTTTGGAACATTCTGGAAGTGCTAAAGCGATCAAAAGTGTTGTTTTATCTAAATTTTTTTATTTAAAAATGGCACGCAATTATTTTCATCATGTCATCTCTTGCTTCTAAAATCACAATCCAATATAGCCGCGATGAGTAGCCTTAATAGTTAATTATATTCTAAATAACACGAGTATTTAAAACAAATGTTGGACTTCTCAAAAAAATAGAGCGTCTTTTAAATATTTTTAAAACCTTTTTAAAACACTCGTGTTATTTAGGATTATGCTATATTTTATTTTTATTTATATATTTTATGACGCGTAATTTTATTGTGTAATTTTAATAATTTTGTATTGTTTATGTAAACTTCGAAATAACATTTTTAACATGAAACAAACATATAATTTTTTGTTATATTTATTAAAATTTTAATATGGACTTAATAAAATTTCTTCTGAAAGACCATATTAAGCATTAATTGGGTAATTCTAGTCAAAATAAGGCCTTTTTATCAGGGCCCGAAAAACTTTCCTTATAAGGACCCGAAAAACTTTTCTTATAAGGGCCTGAAAAACTTTCCTTATGAGGGCCTTGTAAACAATTTGTTACATGCCACATGAGGGCCTTATTATTTTACCCTATGAGGCCCCGATTTATATTAAGGTCAAATAATCGGGCCCTTATTAGAATCTTATCAACATTTCTACACGGGTAGAAATCATTAAACACTTTATATTTTTACTTTCCTGCTTAAAATTGCGAAAATAATCACTTGAAATTAATCTTAATTCACTTAAATCACTTGAAAGCGATACGGTGTATAGTCATTTACACAATTGATTCGATAAATTAAGAATGATAGATTTCGATTTTTTTTGTTAATTCGGATCAAGTACCGCGGCGCATTTTAATTTCGAGTCTATACAAGCTCCATCTCGCAGTGTATCGAAATTTGCATATACCCGCACCCGCCCTCGTTTATTTCCAGGTATAAACGCGAAATCCCAATTTCCTGCGAGAGCTTCTCCAATAATTCTCGATGAAGATTTACCGCAAAATGTGCGTCACGCGATAAAAGCCTTTTTGGACACGTATTCGCATGAAAATGAAGGTTTTCGTGTTACTTATCAGCGACAAAGTGATATAATATATTATATGTGTAACATATTCTATACTGAGTGTCCTAGATGTTTTCCCTTTTAAAATGGTAAATGTTTAAGGCTGAAATGAGAAAGGTAAAAGATTGTCGTTTTAGCATAAAATTATTTCAAATTTGTACTTTTAATTTTAAAAATGTAGATTAATATAAATAAAATTATATATATATATATATATATATATATATATATATATATATATATTAATAATTATTATTTTAGCTAAAATTGAATAAATTTAATAAATGTGATAATTTATTCAAAATTTAAATAATTTTTAGTAGAAATTTGTATATGTTCTTTAATTATTACAATTTTTAATAATGGAAAAATTATAAAATTGAAAAAGAAAATGATATCACTAAATTTCGAAAAAAAGAAAAGAAATTATTTTTCATTTGTCGAAGGATATGTCGCTCAATGAATTAAAATTGCAATTATTGTAGATGATCAAAAGTATCGCATGAATAAAGTTGTTCATCTCTTTTGATATTGTGGGATATTCGCAGAGTTAGCGTTGGCTGTGAAAATCGCTTGCATTAAAACGCTTTCGCGGTGTATAAATCGGTGTATGAATCGCCATCATTTTCCGATGCACCAGATACGCATCAAAAAAACTCGCGCAGTGAACACGGAAAATAATTGACAAATCGAAATGTATCGGGATAAAGAGAGATGATATAACAGAGAGAGAGAGGGGATGTCGAGAGCAAAATGAAAAATCGCTTTTACTAGGGCAGTCTGTCGAAGTGTCCATTATCACCAGGAAAGGTGCAGGGACCAATATTTCATGGAATTAACCGGCGACGACTAGATACAGCGGCTCTGACGCCACTGAAAAATAGTCTTGCTTTTACCGTTTCCGTCGGAAACGGTACCATTGCCGAGAGAATTCTATCAAGAACTGTCGAACGGAATTCCACTATTGTGTAATCCCGAGTAGAAGTATACCCGATGTACCATAAGGCCCTGATAAGGTTTTCTTCTATCCCAGTAGGGTTGGCCTGATTCGGATATGATCGGGACCGAATAAACTTTTTTTTATTATTTAGTAATGAGGTCATTTTGGTCGGGATTTGATAAGGACCCTCTCAGGAATGCTTTAATGTGAATATGTAAAATAAAAGTTCAATGAGGCCACGATCGTACATATCCTCATCAGGACCCGATCACTAAAATGTAAGGTTGGCCTGATTCCTTTAACGCCAGGCTCTCATGCAAACTTCATATCATTGCAACATGTTTTCGCATTTGGCCGCACGACAGCGCTTGTGTGTAGTGCAAATATACAGGAATTTCTAACCTTTTATTATTATAATTATTAGTTATAGTTATTATTATAGTTCTCGAGTTTGGTAAATTCGAGTGGTAGATTGTAAAGTTTTATTTAATGTCTTATTGTGTAGTGATATTTAATTGTGCGTGATTAGTTCTTGATTCTAAGATTAGTGATATATGTGATATTAATGAAATAACTTTTATTAATGTGTTAAATAAATGTAATCATGGACACTTTGAATCCACGAGTGTTGAGAATTCGTGAACTCACTCGTTTACGAGTTCAGAGACTCCGAGCAACCCGTAAAAATTCTCAACAATGTAACAATCGAGTTAGATGTATGTCAGTTGAACGGGAAACATTATTTGTTGACGATACTTCTAGAGCTATTGTTTCTGACTGGGAAGCATCATTAATTGAAGATGCTTCTGGAAATATTGTTTCAGAAGCAGAAAATAGCATCAACATAATGTCTAGATCATTTGAAAACAATAATGATGAAGATAGTAGACAAGTAAAGTCAGATAATGGAGAAGTCAATGAGTCGGAAGAAGAATTAATGATCAATGATGATGAAAGTGAGCAGTTTGATGAAGTTGAAGAAATCAGACAATGGGCTTTATTAACTCCAGCTATTCCCCATAATCGCTTAGATGGGCTTTTACAAATTTTACGACGGCGTTCACTTCCTGATTTACCTAAGACTTCAAAAACATTCCTACAAACTGAGATGGCGAATTATGAAATTGAACGTTTCGGTATAAATAGTGAATTTGTGTATTTTGGCATTGAGAAATACCTTCGACAAATTATTAATGTAAATGTGCACGAAGACAATATTATTTATTTAATATTCAATATTGATGGAATACCATTATATCACTCAAGCTCAAAACAATTTTGGCCAATCTTAGGTAAAATTTTTCATCATCGTGACATTTATAAACCATTTCCTATAGCTATTTATTCAGGTTATGAGAAGCCTGATAATTTAGAAAATTATTTAAAACGTTTTATCGATGAGTTAAATCAATTGCAACAAAATGGAATTTGTATTGATGATCAATTATTTACTATTAGAATAAAAGCTTTTATATGCGACAAACCAGCTCGGGCCTTCTTGAAGTGCATTAAAGGCCATGGAGCATATTGGGGATGTGAACGATGTACCGTAAAGGGCAAAAGAGTTGACGGTCGAACTATTTATCCCTTAGAGGGTGAAGAAAGAAATAATTATTCATTCCGGCAACAAAGTAATCCAGAGCATCATCGGGGAATTACGCCTTTAATAAACATTAATCCGTCCATCGATATGATACAAAATTTTGTTCTTGACTCTATGCATCTATTGTATTTGGGTATAATGAAGAAACTCTTAGATTATTGGCTAATTAAAAATTCAATTTGTCGATTGAGTCAAAATATTAAAAATCAACTTTCTCTTCTTATGATAAAATTACAACCTCAAATTCCCAAAGAATTTCAACGCACTACTAGATCTATGACTCAAATAGAGAATTTTAAAGCTACTGAGCTTCAATTTTTATTGCTGTATGCTGGACCGGTAATCTTCAAAAAAATATTAGCAGAAGATGTTTATAACCATTTTTTGCTACTTCATGTAGCTTGCCGTTTATTAAATTCAAAGGATCAAGCTGTTATGTATCTTGACAATGCAAAATTACTTATGAGAGATTTTGTTCGATTGGCACCTTCAATTTATGGAGAGTCATGTCTTATAGGCACTTTTCATAATTTAGTTCATCTCCCAGATGATGTTGCCTATATGGGATGTCCTTTATCTAAAATATCAGCATTTCCTTTTGAAAATACTTTAGGAAAATTAAAAAATATGATTCGAAGCGGAAACAAACCTTTGGCGCAAATATGTCGACGTTTACATGAGACTTTTTTTATTAACACAGAGAAGGTAACTGTGCCACCTACAATCCAAGTATTGCGGAAATTAAAGGAAGACGCTTTTGGAAACGTTTTAATAAAAATAGTAAAGTACAAAGAATCAATTTTGACTACTAAATCACCCAATAATACAGTGTTATTACGAAATAATAAAATATTACAAATTGATAAGATTTACGCAAATATCAATAGTCAATGCATCAAAATACATGGCACTGTTTTAAAGAAAAAATATTCCATGTTCACTTATCCGTGCGATTCAAAAATTCTAAAAATGTGGGCGGTGACAAAAAAAAGAAATATTCTTTTAACATGTAAACTAAATTGTGTTTGTGCTAAAATGGTGGTTTTGGATATTAGTAGTGAAATTAAAGAAAGGATATATGTGATGCCACTTCTCCACATGTAACATATGTTTTCATATTATCTAAAAAAAAAGAATTGAGTAACCGCGTAATTGTCCACCCATCATTTGTTAAACAGTGAGTGTCATTTGTTTGTGCGTTGTTATACATCAAAGAAAGAGAGAGAGTGAGAGATAGCGCAGCACGCGCGTGTGTCAGTCGTCTAATATTTCTGGCATCATTGTATCATGAGTGAGCATAAACTTCGTCAACAAATAGGTTTATTCGACAAATCTCAACAAAGTGATTAATTATCACGATTTATGTGATATAATAACGACACATCGTAAAGGTTGGTAAAACTTCTTTTTTATATAGTTGCTTTCCATTTCTATCAAAACTTAAATAATTAATTAATTAAGTAATGACGTCATTGTCTGAGTATAAAATACATAATTTTAGACTCAATATCACTTGTGTGAAAATAGAAAGCAACTTAAATTTGTATATTTTTCTGTTTATTGTCACTGGACGTTTAATTCTGTCAAATTGTTAATTAATAAATATAATAAATTTTATGCGAATACTTTGTCATTATTTTCAGATGGAAAAGGAATATTTATATAAATTAGTTGTCTTCTTAGATAACAAATCATCGGTTTCAAGTGTTGATAGTGTTACATCCCTGGTTCGAGTCGCGATCGAGTCCGTCGTGGAAAGAGAAGAAGTCCGTCGTCAAGAGGTTGTTGACAGCGGCGGCTGTCATTTGAGTCTGGAGCCAGCTGTCAGGCTGTGTGGACGCGTTTCTCTTACGAGCCGATCCGTGTTATTAATATTGTGTATTTACGTTCTAAGTTACCGTTTGTGTTGTAATTGTGCAGTGCATTAAAGTTCATTAGTTTCTTTAAGTGCTTGTTTATTTAGCGCGTCCCGCGAGCGGCCGATCTCTTTACCGCGTGACTTCGATATTTATCGAAGTCCCCGCCCCGGGCGTAACATTTTGGGGGCTCGTCCGGGATAGACGGGATACTGAAGGATCAACCGGAACGTGATTTTGCCAACTTTGTGAGGACTCTGAATTTAGAATGTCGATGACAAACATCGGGCAACAGGATCCAGCCACGGGCGTCTCTACACGAAAGAGAATACGAGCCGCGACTCCCAGCCCGTCGGCAGAGACGATCACGCTTCAGGCGGCGATGCGAGAGATCCGGGAGCTGCGAGAGGAACGCTTGCAGATGCGAGCCGAATTTGAGGCGCAGCTCCGGGAGCGAGACAGCGAGCTCCGACGTCTGGAGGGGAGATTACGACAGGATCAACAGCTAAGTCCTTCTTATAATAGTCCGCGATTAGAAAATTCGAATCCCGGCTTGGGCCTAAAATTAAAAACCGATAATTATGACGGGAGCGTCCCCTTGCGTGAGTTTCTCACTCAATTCGTTTTGATAGCGCGGGCTAATAACTGGAGCGATTCACAGAAAACCGTGGCCTTGGCTGCTTGTTTGAGGGGAAAGGCACGTTCGATTTTGGATGGGATTTTTGAAATAGAGAATCTGAAATTCGACGAGCTGAAATCGAAGTTAGAGTTGCGTTTCGGGGAGGGGCATTTGGCCCAGACTTACTATACCCAGTTTACTAACAGAAAACAAAAGAGTTCGGAAGATTTGGCTACTTTGGGAGCAGATCTGGAGAGGCTTTCGCGTCTTGCTTACCCTGAGTGTTCTCACGAAGTGAGGGATAAGATCGCTTGTGCCCAGTTTATAGCTGCGCTATCGGACGGTTTCCTAAGAAGAACCCTTCAGTTAGAAAATATCACTTCTTTAAAAATCGCGGTAGAAAGAGCGATGGCTGTAAAGGTCATTCAAGAGAATAGTTTTACGAGGAATAAATTTAATCAATTTAATCAAAGTAACGAAAACAATAAATTTAACAATAAACTTAACAAAATTAACAAATTTAACAAAAATAATAAATTTAATGGGCAGAGTGAGGAAAATAAAAAGAAAGAAGGGGAAGGAAATAAAGAAAGGTTTTCAAATTATAAAGACAAAAAGAGTAAATTCCATCTTCAGAAGAAAGAGTGTTGGCAATGTGGCGCGGAGGGACACTTCCGGTCAGAATGCCCGTCTTTGACGGAAAACAAGGTTTAGTCGAACTTTATGGGGCAGGTTCGACTAAAATGGCCGATGCCCCAGAAATTGAACAATGTTTTAGGATAAGCAGACCTAAGAAATGCTCTTTTGTTTACAAAGGTTTTCTTGATTGGAAGATTTGCTTATTTCAAATAGACACGGGCTCCGACGTTTCTGTTGCAAGTGAGAGAGTGATTAAGGGGCCGAAGCGTCGTTTTGAGGTCAAAAATTGTTTCCTTAAATATCCGACTGGAGAGACCATTCCAGTCAAATATAAGGTTAATGTTGAGATCGAATTAGGGAAGTATCGTTTGGAAATTCCGATGTTAGTGGCAAACATTTCTGACGAATGTATATTAGGGTCGGATTTTCTTGAGAAGTTGGGACTAGATAGGGTCTTCGAGTCAGAATTCGGGAAACCCCAGAAAAGGGATGAAATGGAATTTCCTTGTTTCCGAATTTCAGAAGGAAAAGTACCCCTTTCTCTGCAAATGTTTTTCGAAGAAAACTCTAAAAATCTGTCTTGTTTTCAGAAAGATATTTTCGCCGATTTCCTAGTGGAGTTTCAGGGTGTGTTCTCAGAAAATTTAATCGCAGGGAATTGTGAGATTTTGGAGCATTCGATTAACGTGAGAGATTCGGAACCTATAAAGCAGGCTCCTCGAAGAATCCCGTTACACCTTAGGGAGGAGGTCGAGCGTATCATCCAAGAGATGAGGCAACAGGGAGTCATTGAAGAATCTCGGAGTCCATGGGTGTCCCCTGTAGTCTTGGTGAGAAAGAAGGATGGCTCGCTTAGATTCTGCGTAGATTACAGGAAACTGAATGCGGTTACGGTAAAAGACTCATATCCTTTGCCTCATATTGAAGATATTCTAGATCAATTATCAGGGAATTCTTGGTTCTCCACTCTTGATTTAAAGAATGGGTATTGGCAAACGAAGGTAAGCCCGGAGGACAAGAAAAAGACGGCTTTTTCTGTAGGTAATGGGTTGTGGCAGTTTAGGGTCATGCCTTTCGGCCTTTGCAATGCTTCAGCAACTTTTGAGCGGCTGATGGAGAAAGTTTTACGAGATCTCCTATCGAAAGTTTGTTTGGTTTATCTAGATGATGTTATTGTTTTTGGCAGGACATTTGAAGAAGGGATGTCTAATCTTAGAAAGGTTTTTCTTCGCTTGCGTACGGCAAATTTGAAAATTAATCCCCAAAAATGTTTGGAAGGGAAGTGAAATATTTGGGACATATCGTCTCTGAGCAAGGAGTTTCCACGGATCCTGAGAAAATCTCCGCTGTAAAGGATTGGCCGATTCCTCAGAATAGGAAGCAGCTTCATAGTTTTCTTGGGTTTTGTTCCTATTACAGGAAGTTTATTAAAGGTTTCTCGTTAATGGCTAAACCTTTGTTTTCCCTTACGGAGCATCAGGTAAAATTCGAATGGTCTTCTTCTTGCCAAAAAGCATTTCAAGAGTTGAAGCAGAAATTGATTTCTTCACCGATTTTATCCTTTCCCAAGGAGCAAGGACAATTTATCTTAGATACGGATGCTTCCAATCACGGTATAGGGGCGGTCCTGTCACAAGTCCAAGATGGCACAGAAAAGGTTATTGCTTACTATAGTCGAGTGTTAAATAAAGCTGAAAGGAATTATTGTATTACACGACGAGAATTGTTGGCTATTGTGGCCTCTTTAAAATCTTTCCACCATTATTTGTATGGGAGAAAATTCAAGATTCGGACGGATCATATTTCTCTTAAATGGTTGATGTCTTTCAGAGATTTGGAAGAGCAACTAGCTCGGTGGTTAGAAAGATTACAGCAATACGAATTTGAGATAGTCCATCGTAAGGGTCATCTTCACCAGAATGCTGATGGATTGTCAAGGCGCCCTTGTTCTGTATTCGGTTGTTCGTATTGCGCGAAGGTGGAATTGAAGGAAAATTCTTTTGCTCGAATAATTTTGGGAGACGAGGATCTTGAGGAGTGGCGGAGAAGGCAAGAAGGGGATCCTACTATTGTTTTGTTTTTGCGAGGAAAAGAACTTAGGGTACGTCCCAGTTGGCAGGAGGTAAAACATGACGTTTCTGCGAAAATTTATTGGACTTATTGGGATGCGTTAATTTTAAGGAAGGGAGTCTTATTCAAGAAATGGGAGTCTCCGAATTTCAAATCTGAGATTTTTCAGATAGTCGTTCCCAGGAATTTCATCAAACAGATTATGGAGGAGGCTCATGATTCTGTTTCTGGAGGCCATTTTGGAGTGAACAAAACATTGGGGAAAATCCGAAGACGGTTTTATTGGGCTACTTGTAAGAATGATGTGGAAGATTGGTGTCATTCCTGCAAAGTCTGCGTGGCGAAGAAGGGTCCATCGGGTAAGGGGAGATCTCCTATGCAAGTTTACGATTCGGGTTCTCCTTTCGAGAGAGATCCTTTCAGATGGATATACTGGGCCCTCTTCCGATGACTACAACAGGAAATCGCTATTTATTACTGGTCATCGATTGTTTCACTAAATGGGTTGAAGCCTTCCCATTGAAAAATATTAAAGCTACTACAATAGCGGATGTTTTTGTGAAGCAGTTTATTTCCCGCCACGGAGTCCCCTTAGAAGTCCACACAGATCAAGGGAAAAATTTCGAATCGAATATTTTTCAGGGAATAATGCACCTTTTGGGAATTAAGAAAACTAGGACGACTGCTTTACATCCACAGTCAGATGGTCAGATCGAGCGTCATCATCAAACAATTTTGAATTATTTGGCTAAATTTGTTGCGGAGGATCAGAAGGACTGGGATAGTTGGGTTCCCATGTATTTATTAGCTTATCGTTCTGATCTCTGAGCCTCTCCTGCGGAACTTTGTTTCGCACGCGATTTACGGTTGCCTTTGGATTTATTACAGGGAAGCCCTCCAGAGAGAGGGGAGGAAGATTCTTCTGAAGGCTATGTTCAAAGACTGAAGAAGAGATTAAATAACGTACATAGTGAAGCTAGGCGGCATTTGAATCTTCAATCTCTTCGTTCCAAAATTCGTTATGATCAAAGGGCTAGGAAAATTAATTTTAATATTGGTCAAAAAATTTGGTTCTATAATCCTCGTAGGGTAAGGGGAAAATCTCCTAAATTGCAAAGTAATTGGGAGGAACCTTATGAAATAGTTAAAAAGCTTAGTGATGTTGTCTTCGGAATAAGGAAGTCGAATAGACACAGATGTAAGGTGATTCATTCCGATAGGTTGGCCCCTTTTCACGAACGAAGTTTTGGGAGGAGTTTTCCGGAGCCCGCTATTTAATAAGAATTAATTTTAGAAAAGCTAAGTTTTCTGCTCCTTTTTAAAAATTCTTTCAGAAGCTCGACAAAGAAGGTGAAATAAGAATGATAGTTGAAGAAACTGAAGTTTGAGCGGAACCGAAAGGGATCTAAGCTGCCTCACCCACGGTTTTTGACCCGTGGTTTTCCCGTGGGTCTTCGGGCGAATGCCGAGGCAGGGGCCTGAGGAGTTCTCTTGGGAGAACGGAGGGTCCACGGGGAGATACCCCCCCCTCTTGCCTGAAGATTTTTCTCTAAGGAGAAAATCAGTGAAGTTGTTGGAATCTGTGAAGTCGTTTGTTCCCAAGAAGATTTGTGGTTCGGAAACCTGCAACAGCAGTTCAGGGAGAACATGGAAACACGTCGGGAGCTGAAATACGACGAGATTCCTTTGAAGACTTACCACAACGTGATTGTCGGGACGACAATCTTTCGAGAGGAGAGCAAGTGTTACATCCCTGGTTCGAGTCGCGGTCGAGTCCGTCGTGGAAAGAGAAGAAGTCCGTCGTCAAGAGGTTGTTGACAGCGGCGGCTGTCATTTGAGTATGGAGCCAGCTATCAGGCTGTGTGGACGCGTTTCTCTTACGAGCCGATCCGTGTTATTAATATTCCCAGATAGCAAAATGCTAGCAATATGCGCGCAGATTGGCAGCAAATTTGATCAGAAACCCAAACCAAAACCATAGCCATCTGTGTCCGCAATAAGCTCGTATTCTGTCGACAGAATCTGCTGACAAGCAATGTGAGCAGACTGGCAGCAGAAATCGCGCAGAATTGCGCACATAACCTGGTAGCAGATTGACGGCAGAAATGCGACAAAATCTGCTGACAAGCAATGTGAGCAGATTGGCACCAAAAACCGCGCAGAGTCTGCGCACATATTTGACAGCAGATTGACGGCAGAAACCGAGTAGAGCCTGCGCACATAACTTGGTAACAGATTGACGGCAGAAACCGAGCAGATCCTGCGCACAGAACTTGGCAACAGATTGACAGCAGAAATCGAGCAGATTCTATACATAACCAACTCTTTAAATAGACGTGCATTTAAATTTTAAATGTGAATAATATAGGTCTTTTCAACTCAACTGATTACTATAGATAAAAGTTTAATTCTTTCCTTCTAATGTGGAATAAAAAAGATAATTCATGAGTTTATCTTTTTTATTCCACATTAGAATAAGGAAAAAAATAAACTTTGAACTCGTGCAGTCAGTTCAGCTGAAAAAAACAGATTCATTATCAAAACGTGACTTTATTTTGAAGTATGGGAATGCAAATATAATTATTAAAATATAATAAGAAAACAGTATTTTATTTATACACACACACACACACACTCACACACACATAATATACAATAATATATAAGATATATATTTTACACATTCGCACATATATCACATTTAATCATATATAATAGATGTGTTTCTTCATCCCGACGTCATCTTCAGAAACGAAGAATAATGCTATTCTTTTCCACACCCACTTCCTTGTCCTTCGATGCAAGTTTACCTAAACATAAAATTACAACATAAAATAGGCGCAAGGACATACCTTTCAATTAAAATGCCGCTGAAAAGTGCCGATTTTTTATTACGTATAAAAGATACGTTTCAACGTTTTATCATTAAAAATAGCACTGAAAAGTGCTGATTCATCTGTCTGAAACAGACAGAGACCAAGATATCGATTGTGTAACTTTTTCTAAAGTGAAAACGTGAAAAGAGAAAAAAGAAAAATTTCCGCCACTCACGCATTGATTTTAAACTGAAATCAATGTGTGATTGGAAGAAATTTTTCACTTTTTACGTTTTCACGTTAGAAAAAGTCACACAATCGATATCCAAACCACAGCTCTCTCTCCTTCTCCTCTTCCCCACACCCTCCTTTCCCTCATCCTGTCTTTTCGCTCTTCTTTCTTCATTTCTTCTTTGTCACCCATTGGTCCTTTGCCACGTTCTTCATATTATCCTGTAAATAAATCTGCAAAAAAAACTTACAAGTTAATTTTAAAAAAGAGATGAAAGCTATTAAGATAAAAATATCAATGTCTCAAGTGTATTTAAATTTGGATGCTGATCATTTTTTATGTTTAATATGAATATTTCTTAATTTTTAACAAATGTATACATATATATTTTGATTCATATTCTAATTCATATTCTAATACATTTTTAATTCTAATATTTCTACTTGCAACATAAAATATGTATTCACATGATGTGTGCATACATATATTAAATTTAAAGTAGAAATATTAGAATTCAAAGGTAAAAGCAATACGAATGTCCAGTCGTAAATCGAGATGTTTACCTTATGCAAATAATAAGTTATTCATCATCTACTTCTTCAGGATCTTCTTCTCCTCCTCTCTCTTCTTCTCTGCCTCTCTCTTCTTCTTCCTCCCAAAAATCCCGGTTAACTCTTGGTGCTCCGACTCTCCGTGCACGTGGACCACGCATCCTACTGCGATATCTTTCCTTCGCAACGCGCAGAGTGTCCCGCATCTGCGTCTGAAATTCTGCTCGCGTTGGTCTTTGGAAATGTCGATTCCTGCAAATAGCCTTTGAAAAAAGGAACATTATATATATATATATATATATTTACATATGTATATATAAAATATAATATTAATATCTTTTAAGTAAAAGCGGAAAATTTTGTACCATAAATGGCCATGATGAAACGAGCGTTGTATAAAGGTCGCTGTCCTTCTTCTCGGCCCCACCAAGAAAGATCGCGTCAATTGGTCTGCAAAGCCTTCCTTAAAACATAGATTTACGGCTTCCTTTAAGTGAAAGCCGCCGATATATTGGAAGTAATTAACCTGAAAAGATATATTAATTGAAAAAAATATAAAATATAATAATATATATATATATAAGTATATGTGTGTGTAATAAATCAATACTTATATATATTAAAGAAGTTAAAATGTTCTCTTTCCTCCACCTCCTCTCTCTCTCTCACACACATACAAACGAACACTTACAACATCGGAATATCCATTGTCATCAATATTTTGAAATGCGTGCATTTGGTCCAACGTTGAAATTGGAAGTATAGCTGGCTTCTGTGCAATGGAATTGCGATTTTGAACGCATTTCAAAATTTTCTCCAGGAGGCCATTCATTCTTCTGGAAATGAAAGGATTAATCAATAATTTTGAAAGAAAAAAAAGAACTTTTAATATTTAATTACAATACATTTCATAGTTACTTCAATTCTGACTCCACGCGATTCATTTGTTCTTCTTTCCTGTAATTATATATAAACATTTTCAAGTACATTTTTTTCACACTCATATTTTTTTATTTACTTTACAAATAAGTAAAATACTGTACAAATAAGTAAAAATGAGGGTACCTCTTCTCGTTAAATTGTTTTTGGTATGGGATTCCCTGTGAATGATAACCAACATATTCATCACGGGGATGGTGACGTGATGAATCTTGCTGCTGCCTGGACCAGGTTTCTGCAGATGTCTGAAACTCGGATAAGGTATTATTAATATAATGCGATTTATCAGAACCCCCCCACCTGTGACAAGTGTAAATCTGTTTGTGCATTGCGTGTGTGTTGCTGTATGGTAGATGTCTGTGCATGTGTATTTTCGTATTTTGCCCGTGTTTCTGGTGTGTATCTTGTGTGAATTGAAATGTTTGAGTGTTTGTATGTTTGTGTTTGTCCATTGTGGTGTATATTGTTGTTCTGTATATTGTTGTGTATGTGGTTGTGTCAAGTATGTATTAATAATAGAAGTTATAGGACTCTGATTTACTTCCCTATTGATCGGCGATATCTTTGTTGATTACGTCTGGTCCTGTGATGGTAGCTTCTGCTGTGCTTCTCCTTCGCTTCCTTGGACTTTCATCCAAAGACGTTTGATACCACACAGGTTTAGCAACCACACACTTTGACCCATCCATATCGCTGTAAGTATATAAAAACACATAATATATATATAAATTTTTTGTACATTATAAATATGTCTGTTTTTTTCATTTCTACAACATGCATATATACATTAATAATATGCAACTTATATATTTAATAATTTGCTAGAAATGTTTGATACATTATAAGAATAATGGTATGATAAAAGAATACATCACACACTTTCTATCTATTCCGTGTGTATCATAGCTGCGACGATGTATTTTGATGATTCCATCTCGTCTTCATCACTGTCACTGTCATCCAGTGATCTATTTTCCCATAAAGGCATTCTATAGCATTTTGCGTTCACTTCATTATAATTAATTGTAATACACTCTCTGCTAATGTTGCCACATTTATATATCTGAAAGGCTGAGGACTCTATGCCAATGTTATAAAAATTATCTACTTCTAAAAATCGTTTAACAATCAAATTATATGAATTATTATTTTCAACAATATTTATGACGATACAGATTGATCCGTCTAGCAAAATGCAGCAATTATCTCGCAAGTCAGTACTTAAATATATTCCATTAAATTGTATTTTAGTATAATGAGGATTATTTTTATCAGTATTATGTGACATTGATACGCGAATGGATGACTCAATATTGAGATTTTGACATAGCCCGTGTTGTCGTATTTCCATCATTCTATTGAAAAATTGTTGAAGAGGTTGATTTGGTTTCCTGCAATACTTTCTAAAAATCGACATATTACTTTCGTATGGAAAAGCAGAGGAAAGAAAATGAATCTAAATTACCAAGACGTTTAACATCATCGGTGAGATGAAGAAGACCATGAACATTGTAGCTATTGAAATTTGGACCATAAAGAGAATTACAACGAAGTACAAATTTGTGCAACGCGAGTTCTGCAAATTTTAATTGTTTTCTCGAGGGACACTTTGAAACTAAGACTCTTATGAAACTAAGACTCACCATGTAAGAGTAAAAAGTGCTTGTACAAATGTTCGTTCAATATACTATACATCACAACTGGCCCTATATAAAGAAGAAATTGGCGAAATTCTGTCGCTTTGTACTTAGAATATACATCTAAAGATCTAGGACGTCTTGCAAATTCCGTAGGACAATATTTTTTTAAAATATTTAAACGATCACTAATTCTAGAAATATCTCTTCCCGAAAGCTTTGATATTCGTGAATATTTACCTTGTATCCACGCAGATAACAATTTTTTCATAACACCTAAGCATACAAGATGCATATATTCAAAAGGGACTTGAGAAACCATTCCTATTGGTAGTAATGACAATGGACTTGTGCCCTCTTTGTGATGATCTTCATCTATACATAAAACATATTCTTCATCAGTGCGAAGAGGATGATTCATACCGTTGAAGACATAGTGACCATCGCTTAGTATACCAGAAACTTTACACTTTGAACAGGGATAACGAGACATATGACCACGATGATTTAAAATAAAAGCACGAGCTGGTGCATCAGCTATAAAACATCTTAATTTTATTGGTATTTTGCTGCCACGAAAATTTATACCTCCATTAGCCATAATTGCTCTAACATCGACAACAAATTTTTCAAAGAAAATGTTAGGATCATGTGGCTTTTGTGGACCTTTATAAATTCCTACAACTATTGATTTAATATTTTTCACATTCGACACTTTACATTGAATCGGCCAGAGATGAATACTACTTGATTTGTCCAACGAACATCCATCTGTACTAAAATCGAGTTCTAATTCTCTAACAACAGCTATAAATGAAGCATTCAAAAGACTTTCAATAATTTCTGTTTCAAGATTGAAATAAATGTATTGCCCTGGTTCAACATTACATATAATAACACGTTGTCGTGGTGTATTTAGAAGAGATCTAACATCTGTGGGCAAATTATTAGAGAAACAAGTATGTTTCTTCAGAACTGACAAGATACTGTTACCTTGCGAATGCGTTATATTATTTTCAACAAAACAAGATGCTAAATGTTCACGAAAAGATGGTTCTTCAGAAGTAGAAAATGAAGATGTTTGAGAATCATGTGAAATGGAAGAAGAACAAGATGCCGTATCATCCTCATTGACATTTATGCAAATGTCTCTATTATTCTGTAAAGTATCAAGATTAGAAGAACTACATTCTACAACCGATGAAGTAGAAATATTTTGCAATGAGGAATTATTCAATTGTGCAACGTTACACGTGTGAGAATTTTTCAAGCGCAAGTTCTCTCTTACTTGACTCATAACCCTACTTCGTTGTCTTATGGACAATTTATGAAGTGATTTTCGCGAAGTAGATAATTTAATCTGAGGTTTCATATTTATATATACGTATCTTTTTTCTGTTAGAGGCACAGGAAACTGCAGGCACAAGAAAAATGTGGTATCTTCGCAGTACAAATCACAAATTCGTCGAGTTTAACTCACTGTCTTAACAGTTTAACTCGGAATAACCGGTATTAGGTGTTACGTGTAACCGTAGCATACCGCGAAACTCAAGGTTTGTTCGCGTCGCATGCCCCAACATGCTCCTACTCGCTCCAACGCACTTCAATTGGTTGGCGTCATCGGAATGAGCAAATCAAAGTGCGTTGGAGTGAGTAGGAGCATATTGGGGCATGCGACGCAAACAAACCTTCAATATCCAATCACGAGTTTCTTCAATATGGCTCCATCAATCTGAGATCTCCTTTTTGGCGCCTAACCGATAATACCGCAACCACGTGCGTAAACGACGAAATAGGCTAAATTACAGTAGCGGTTAGGTGCCAAAAGAGAAATCTCAGATTGGTAGAGCCATATTGAAGAAACTCATGATGGATATTGAGTTTCGCGGTATGCTACGGCTATACGTAACACCTAATACCGGTCATTCCGAGTTCAACTATTAAGACAGTGAGTTGGACTCGACGAATTTGCGAATTGTTCTGCGAAGAAACCATATTTTTTCCGTATCTGCAACAGGAAAAACACGTAAATATGAAACTCATTCTTATTTTAAATTATTATCCACTTATTTATAAATAATTATCCATGCTGAAGTCGCATTATAGTTTATATATAATAGACAACGAAATAAAGAGTTTTAGGATTTAAGAAGAAAGATAATTCTTGAAAAATATATTAGTTTTGTTAGATATTCACGCAGCTATAATAGTAATGAAAATCTATAACACACATATAGATTTTCATATAACTGGCAATTTTCAGAACCCTGCCTCATTGTTGTCACACATTGAAATAAAAATTTTGCATTATATGCAGGGTGTTTCATCTGTTGCAGAATATAGTTATTCGAGTAATATCAATAGCTTCAATTATATTTAGCTGCTAACGATTTTTTTAAAGATATATAAAAAATTTTAAAAATTGCAACAATTCTCAGACTTTCAAGTATATATCTACAAATGTATATGTGTCAGTGTAAGAGAGATGAGAGAGATCATCATTTTCAATTCAATGAAGTGAATGCAAAATGCTTTTGTGGAAAAATATAGATCACTTGATAATGGAATCATCGAAATACATTGTCGCAGTTATATATGATACGCATACAGATAATAGATAGAAAGTGTGCTACGTATTCTTTTATCACACCATTATATTTTTATAATGTATCTAAATTTCTAGCAAATTATTAATATATATGTTGCATATTATAAATAATGTATATATATATGCATATTGTAGAAATGACAAAAACAGACATATTTGAGATGTACAAAAAATTTATATATATATTATGTGTTTTTATATACTTACAGCGATATGGATCGGCCAAAGCGCGTGGTTCCTAAACCTGTGCGGTACCAAACAACATCGTCTGATGAAAGTCCAAGAAAGCAAAGGAGGACCACAGCAGAAGCTACCATCACAGGACCAGATGTAATCAACGAAGATATCGCCGACATCAACAGGGAATTAAATAATCAGAGTCCTACAAATTCTATTACTAATACATGCTTGAGACAACCACATACACAACAATATACAAAACAACAATATACATCACAATGCACGAACACAAACATACAAACACACTCAAACATTTCAACTCATACAAGATATACACCAGAAACACGGGCATATGAAAATACACATGCACATACATCTACCATACAGCAACACCCACACAATGCACAAACAGATTTTACACTTGTCACAGGTGGGGGTTCTGATAAATCGTATTATATTAATAATACCTTATCCGAGTTTCAGACATCTGCAGAAACCTGGTCCAGGCAGCAGCAAAATTCATCACGTCACCATCCCCGTGATGAATATGTTGGCTATTATTCACAAGGAATCCCATACCAAAAACAATTTAAGGAGAAGAGGTACCCTCATTTGTACTTATTTGTACAGTATTTTACTTTTATTTGTAAAGTAAATAAAAAAATATGAGCGTGAAAAAAAATGTACTTGAAAATGTTTATATATAATTACAGGAAAGAAGAACAAATGGATCGCGTGGAGGCAGAATTGAAGTAAGTATGAAATGTATTGTATTTAAATATTAAAAGTCCTTTTTTTTCTTTCAAAATTATTGATTAATCCTTTCATTTCCAGAAGAATGAATGGCCTCCTGGAGAAAATTTTGAAATGCGTTCAAAATCGCAATTCCATTGCACAGAAGCCAGCTATACTTCCAATTTCAACGTTGGACCAAATGGACGCATTTCAAAATATTGATGACAATGGATATTCCGATGTTGTAAGTGTTCGTTTGTATGTGTGTGAGAGAGAGAGAGGAGGTGGAGGAAAGAGAACATTTTAACTTCTTTAATATATATAAGTATTGATTTATTACACACACATATACTTATATATATATATATATTATTATATTTTATATTTTTTTCAATTAATATATCTTTTCAGGTTAATTACTTCCAATATATCGGCGGCTTTCACTTAAAGGAAGCCGTAAATCTATGTTTTAAGGAAGGCTTTGCAGACCAATTGACGCGATCTTTCACTTGGTGGGGCCGAGAAGAAGGACAGCGACCTTTATACAACGCTCGTTTCATCATGGCCATTTATGGTACAAAATTTTCCGCTTTTACTTAAAAGATATTAATATTATATTTTATATATACATATGTAAATATATATATATAATGTTCCTTTTTTCATAGGCTATTTGCAGGAATCGACATTTCCAAAGACCAACGCGAGCAGAATTTCAGACGCAGATGCGGGACACTCTGCGCGTTGCGAAGGAAAGATATCGCAGTAGGATGCGTGGTCCACGTGCACGGAGAGTCGGAGCACCAAGAGTTAACCGGGATTTTTGGGAGGAAGAAGAAGAGAGAGGCAGAGAAGAAGAGAGAGGAGGAGAAGAAGATCCTGAAGAAGTAGATGATGAATAACTTATTATTTGCATAAGGTAAACATCTCGATTTACGACTGGACATTCGTATTGCTTTTACCTTTGAATTCTAATATTTCTACTTTAAATTTAATATATGTATGCACACATCATGTGAATACATATTTTATGTTGCAAGTAGAAATATTAGAATTAAAAATGTATTAGAATATGAATTAGAATATGAATCAAAATATATATGTATACATTTGTTAAAAATTAAGAAATATTCATATTAAACATAAAAAATGATCAGCATCCAAATTTAAATACACTTGAGATATTGATATTTTTATCTTAATAGCTTTTATCTCTTTTTTAAAATTAACTTGTACGTTTTTTTTTGCAGATTTATTTACAGAATAATATGAAGAACGTGCCAAAGGACCAATGAAAGAGAAGACAAGAAAGAGAGGACAAAGAAGAAATGAAGAAAGAAGAGCGAAAAGACAGGATGAGGGAAAGGAGGGTGTGGGGAAGAGGAGAAGGAGAGAGACCTGTGGTTTGGATATCGATTGTGTGACTTTTTCTAACATGAAAACGTAAAAAGTGAAAAATTTCTTCCAATCACACATTGATTTCATTTTAAAATCAATGCGTGAGTGGCGGATTTTTCTTTTTTCTCTTTTCACGTTTTCACTTTAGAAAAAGTTACACAATCGATATCTTGGTCTCTGTCTGTTTCAGACAGATGAATCAGCACTTTTCAGTGCTATTTTTAATGATAAAACGTTGAAACGTATCTTTTATACGTAATAAAAAATCGGCACTTTTCAGCGCCATTTTAATTGAAAGGTATGTCCTTGCGCCTATTTTATGTTGTGATTTTATGTTTAGGTAAACTTGCATCGAAGGACAAGGAAGTGGGTGTGGAAAAGAATAGCATTATTCTTCGTTTCTGAAGATGATGTCGGGATGAAGAAACAAATCTATTATATATGATTAAATGTGATATATGTGCGAATGTGTAAAATATATATCTTATATATTATTGTATATTATGTGTGTGTGAGTGTGTGTGTGTGTGTGTGTGTGTGTATAAATAAAATACTGTTTTCTTATTATATTTTAATAATTATATTTGCATTCCCATACTTCAAAAATAAAAAGTCACGTTTCGATAATGAATCTGTTCTTTTCAGCTGAACTAGCTGCACGAGTTTGGAGTTTATTTCTGTCCTTATTCTAATGTGGAATAAAAAAGAAATTGTCATGAATTCTTTTTTACTCCATATTAGAAGGAAAGAGATAACCTTTTAACTAATATAGTAGTCAGTTCAATTAAAAGACCTATTATTCAGATTTAAAATTTAAATGCGCGTCTATTCAACCGCTGGTTATGTACAGAGTCTGCTCGATTTCTGCTATCAATCTGTTGCCAAGTTATGTGCGCAGGATCTGCTCGGTTTCTGCCGTCAATTTGCTGTCAGATATGTGCGCAGACTCTGAGCGGTTTTTGCTGCCAGTCTGCTCACATAGCCTGTCAGCAGGCTCTGTCGCATTTCTGCCGTCAGTCTGCTATTGGGTTATGTGTGCAGGCTCTGCGCGAGTTCTGCTGTCAGTCTGCTGTCATGTAGGTGCAGACTCTGCGCGATTTCTGCTGTCAGTCTGCTCACATAGCCTGTCAGCAGGCTCTGTCGCATTTCTGCTGTCAATCTGCTATCAGGTTTTGTGCGCAGGCTCTGCGCGATTTCTGCTGCCAGTCTGCTGTCAGGTATGTGCAGACTCTACGCGGTTTTTGCTGCCAGTCTGCTCACATTGCCTAACAGCAAGCTCTGTCGCATTTCTGACACCAATTTGACAACCGCGTTTAATAGAGCAACTTCTGTATCAAATTTTGTTCTCTCTCTGACAGCATAAATTGACTGCAGGTTCTGCTTAAATCTGTTCGCGCATATTTGGCTATCTGGGATTGTGTATTTACGTTCTGAGTTACCGTTTGTGTTGTAATTGTGCAGTGCATTAAAGTTCATTAGTTTCTTTAAGCGCTTGTTTATTTAGCGCGTCCCGCGAGCGGCCGATCTCTTTACCGCGTGACTTCGATATTTATCGAAGTCCCCGCCCCGGGCGTAACAATATTGTGCCGTCATCGTGGATTTATTGGGATGAGACCCAAAATTCCCTCGTCACCAAATTCATGTCTCCCCCTTATACGGCCGCCAAAAGACTAAAATTGCAAGATTTAATTATAGCAGGTGAACCTCCAATTAAAACATGGCCAACATTTCGGGTAGAAACACGAGGCAGAGCAAGTAATGTAACTTTTACAATTTAATTAAATATTTTTTTGCATGCAAATATTAAAATTATAATTATATAATTATAATTTTGACAATATTGTCATAGAAACGTATTCGGAAGCTGAGGCGCGTTTAGAACTATTAAAAAAACAAGAGTATGTATTCACTGAGGAAAGTGAAATTGATGGTAGATCGCAATCTGTTATGGACACTGAAACTTATAAACTAATATCTAAAGAATCTAAAGAAACATTTTTAAGAAAAGAACTAGATTCTGCTTTCCAAAATTTAAACAAAAACAAAGAAAAATATAAACGAAAATTATATCATAAAATTACATGTAAGTTTATTTTTTATGCATTTATTGTTTTAAAAACATGTAAAAATTGTTTTAGTTAGATGAAATTATTGTAATTATCAAATTCAGAAAATCTATTTCTTATTATGTATCTGTTCAAATAGCTTCATCAGAAGATTCACTGCAGGATTCAGATGAATCAGAAATAGCCACTCCATCAAAAAAAATACCAAAATTAAATCCCAAAAAATTAACAGAATCTATGTCACACACAATCGGGGAATCTAGCTTTGCTAAACAAAAACCAGAGAATAGAATCACAAAATGTAAGTTTGATTTTTTTTTCTTTATTTTTTATAATTTTTTCATATCTTCTAAAATTTTCACTATGATTACTTATAATAATTCTATAAATTTTACCTATATAAACAGCTTCATCCGAAGAGCCATTGACTATTTCTCATTCAGTGATGAGTGAATCTACTTCTACTGCAAGTTACATGAAATCATTTAGATCTCATCAAGCTTCGAAAAAGCAGACGTTAAATTCTCTATCTACTATTGATATGGATATTGAAAATGAAGGTAAATAAATATATTTTTTGCGTAAATAATAGTAACAAATCTTAATTAATGAACAATACAATTTTCATTTATTTTATTTTCATACTGTAGACTGTGTCCTCAGCCTTGTGAAAAAAGTCTATCGGAGTTTAAAAATTGAAATTAATATAATTCAAAAGCAATTAGTTCAGCACAGAACTGAAATCAATCAAATCCAAAAATGTTTAAATACCGCTTCATCGGGAGGGCTATTGTTTGAAGCAGAATCTGAAATAGACAATGATTTTGTTTTGCCGTGTTCTACACATAAAATGTTTGAAAACTTGGAAGAAAAGCTGACAAATAGTAAAGAATATAGACAGAAAATAGTAAGTAGTTAATCTAAAAGATATTGTCAAGACTTTGCTCACTAATGACTAAAAATCATTCAATTTTATTCGTTTATTAATATAAGAATATCATTGTGTGTGTGTTTGTGTTAACATAAGGATATCATGTAGTCTATTATTTTTCAGAAATTAAATTTACTTCGGTCTGTGGATTGCAAAAAATCGATGACCCGAAATATTGGGGAAATAATACGAAAATTTTTGTGTCAAGAAGTAGCTAAAGGATTTACTACAGTAAAGTTAGTACCTGGAAAAAAAGTATTTAAAGATACAATTTTGTATAGTTGTATCGAAGGTATTCTTCACGTTTCTTTTTATATTGTATTATATGTATTATATATTCTCTTTTTATATAATGTATTATATATTCTTTTTTATTGTTGTATTTTCTATTATATTATATATATATATATTATATATATTACATATTGTATTGTATAAAATATTGTATATTATATATATTTTGAATATTTTTTTATATATTTTTTTAACATATTGTTTTTAATAATAATATTTTTGTAATATTTCAGATGTTATCTCGCATTCTTTTAAAAAAAATAATGTTCTACCGTCAAAAAGAGAAATTCAAGACTCTGTACAAGTAATATTTAATAATGTGAAAGATTGGAACGGTGCGCGCCAAAAACGTCGCAAACACGATGACGATTAGTAATATACTCTTTAATACATGCTCTTTAATATACATACTTTAATACATACTTTATTACGTTAATGTTTGTTCCTTTTATAATATTTATGTTACATGTATAAAATATTTTACATCAGTGTATTATATCAATATGTCATTCAAATATATATAAATTTTATCGAAACTATTTGTATTACAATCTCTCGCATAATATATAATTAATAAACTTATACCTCATAATCGCCCGATAAGAATCTCGATTAAATAAGGGTTGTAATCAATGATGTCAGAATGGATACCCTAGCAACATGCAACTGTAGTGAAGGGGATGAAACACAAACGAAATCTGCGTACTTGTGAGCATACATATGCGGATTTCGTTTGTGTTTCATTCCTTCCTACAGTTGCGTGTTGCTGGCGTATTCGTTCTGGCATTATTGGTTGTAATAATGCAGATCGATTCCTGATAAGGTCCTCGAATTGGTTCTCGATAAGGTCCTCAGATTGGTACCCGATAAGGTCCTTGGATTTGATCCCGATAAGGTCCTCGGATCGGTTCCCGATAAGGGCATTGCGTTACCAAATCTCTCAGGTCCCGATTGGGTGCACTCATCAGGACCTGATCACTAAATGAGGCTAGCCTGATCAGGTCCTAATCAGGGCCTTATTATTATTTCTACTCGGTAGTTTGCGTTAATCACAGCACCGGTCAGAATACGGCTATCGAACGCGGTATCGATCTCTCGCCAAACGAGTCTTTCCGCGTTATTGTCGCCGCTGTAATCACCACCACTGAGTATAAACCGTCTCTGCAATCGAGTCTTTGCACTTTCGAGTCGCGCGATTTTAGCCACCAGAGATTGTCTACTTCCGATCGAGAGCCGCGGACGCTTGACACGACTGCGTTCTTCGAGCTGTTTGATAAATTCCTCGCAACGCTGCAGCCATGCAAAATACTCGCCCAAGGTGGCAATTTGGCGGGACTGCTCCACCAGGTCACGTTCAGTCTCCTCGATGTTTTCCATTTTCTTCCTGTCTTTTTCACACTTTTAATACACACGTCACAATTTTCTATGGAGCACTTGCACATGTCGATGGGCGTTCAAATCACGTACTATGATTTGATGCGCTTCAATTCTCCTTATATATATTTCGTCCTTTCTTATCTTTGTGAACGGAGGAAGCAAGGGCGCAAAGCAGCCGAACATCGGCGCTGATATGCATTGCATTCCTTCCGAGAAAAAATCGTGGAAGATGATTCTGGGGGGCGTCATCTGTTTATATTGTTTATAAATTCGCGCGACGCGTAATTCAATGCGAGAGATAAGAATACGTCGAACGGGAAAAAAAATCTAGAATTACTTATATTAGGGGTGAGGGGGGGTGAGGGGTGTGGGGGGGTACCGCGAGAGCTATTTTGTAAGGATATATCGAACGAAAAAAATCTAGAATTACTTATATTGGGGGGGTGGGGGGGGGGTACCGCGAGAGCTATTTTATTTGCGAAAACATGTCCCGACGCGTTAGGGTATGTAATACAATATTGCTTAAGGAATACCGCTGTTTATATTGTTTATCAACCGGGTATGTAATATAATATTACTTATACTTGTGATAAAACATCCAACACGCGCCGAAACAAGCGTCCCCCGCTCCGCAGCCCCCGCGCCGCCGAAATCTCCTCCGTCCCGCGTGACGTCATTCCCCCGCGCCACCGAAATTCCCCTCGCGCCTCACCCCTCCTGAGAGGACCTGGGTTAGAACTCTCCTAGTATACCTACTTGTATTTAAAATTATTATTTTTTCATATAACAGCTAAAAAGTAGGTTTATGAAAAAAATGCATGTAACCTTTTTTGTAGAGTTTTTCAGCGGCTTTATTTTTTGCTTAAAATTTTTTTCTCAAATCAATATTTTCGGACATAAAAAGCATTAAAATTGTGAAATTCTTTTGTTAATAACTTTTTAATAAACAACGACCGCCGGCTAAAACCTTTAGAATATTAGTTAGAGATATGACCTTGACAACATATGTCAATGACACATTTGTGCGAAGGTGGGCCCTTTTTATGCATAATTATCGTTTTTTATATTTAATATTTTATATTTAATTGTTATAATTTATATTTAATTTTTTTATATTTAATAGTTGAAATATGTTAAATATTTTTTAATACTCAAGAATTATTTATTTCTTTATATTATGTTGGAAATATTACATACGTAAAAAATATTTCTTAGATACGCAGATTATCAAATTCATTAAATCGAAAAACTACCGTAACAAGAAATGTTGGAGAAATTCTTCGAATGTATTTTTCGCAAGATCTAGCGACCAAATTTACAACTGTGAAAGCAGTACCAGGAAAATATGTATTTCGCGGTACTGAATTATATTTTTTTGTATGCAAGGTATTTTCAAGACAATGTTTGAGTTATAATTTCTTAAAATGAAATGAAATATCCTGAATTTACTGTATATTTTCCAGAAGTGTTAACGAAAAATGTTACGGAAACAGATGGAACACCCTTACCATTTCGTTCATTTCAAGAATCTGTGCAGTCAGTATTAAATAATGCAAAAGACTGGACGGAAAAGGCAACGCCAGAAAGAAACAACAGATTCGTGCAACAGATTAATTTTAATTAATTCGATCAATATCGTGATTAATCAATGAAGGCAAAATGAATGGTTGATGCAGTCAATGAAAGCAAGAAAAAACATAGTTGAAGAAAGAACATAGTAGAACATAGTAGAAAAAATATGTAATTTGCAATTAACAATTACATATTTTTTTTTAAAAACAACTGTTTTTTCTTTACACCAATTGATTCCTCTCATTATTTTGTACATAAAAGTATTAAGGTAAGATAATCGAAAAATGAATATTTTACTAGATATTTTACGGTTTATGTAAAATTAAGAAATTATTTCAAGCCTCATAACTCGGAAAGTAATTAATGAAAATTAACTTAATTATAGTGTTTTGGAAAGCTCTCGAGATAAGCTACAAGAATATGCAAAAGCATATAGGGTGTCCCATTTAAAAAGTTGGAGGTGACCTTCTCATAACCTTGACAACGCTATTCGAGATCATAATAATGTTGCTGTGTAATGCGCCACATAAAACCCTATAACTTTTGTATGAAACATTTTTTTCTAAATGCGTATTTTTCGAAATATTAAGGGGTTTCCACACTTTTGGTAAACCCTGTATATACTCCTGGACAAAATTAACGCATAATTTTTTTCACTTTTTCTTTAAAATTTTTCGTTAAAATTTAAATATCAACTTTTAAAGAAAAAGGAAAAAAAAATTATGCGTGTGTGTGTGTGTGTTTGTATATATATATACAGGATGGCCCATTTTAATCCATCTAGTCGAATATCTCGAAAACCAAGCCCGGGAGAGAAAAATGTTTTAGACAAAAGTTTGGTTTCGAGGGGGCCATAAGATGGTATCATTGGTTTGACCTTAAAGAGTCATTTGAAGGTCACATGAAGGTCACCTTCAATTTCTTAAATGGAACCTACTATTTGTCATTGCACATTCTTGTAGCTTATCTCGAGAGCTTTCCAAAACACTATAATTAAGTACCTTTTCGTTAAGTACTTTTTGAGTTATGAGGCTTGAAATAATTTCTTAATTTTACATAAACCGTAAAATATCTTGTAAAATATTCATTTTTCGATTATCTTACCTTAATACTTTTATGTAGAAAATAATGAGAGGAATCAATTGG